>NC_090928.1:472591865-472908275 GCF_040938575.1 Ambystoma mexicanum | reverse complement strand
CATCAACAGTGGTCATCTTTGAATTGAGAAACATACAGGATATGAACAAGAAATACAGGTAGGATTACCGTTTCCCACATGGGTTTATATTTATTTATTTTAATTCCCCATTTAAATCACTAGCTAATACACATATTATTGTTATTTACAGCACATCATATTGCTACTTCACTAGATGACGTTTTCACCATTCCACAACAAGAAGGGATGCTTGAAGTTCTAAAGACATAGAGAAAAATGAAAGAAAATGGAAATGGACATACTTTGAATTTATTTGTTGACTGTGAATTAATAACAGGATATGAAAATATTGTGTCCATATTGAAAAGTTATTGCTCCTGAAGAAGAGAGGTACACTCTCGAAACACGTAGAGCTTTGAATTAGGAAGGCTTTCCTCTTGAATTTTTTTCTTGAATTTTTTTGAATTATTGTACATTCTTTTTAAGTGAATTGAATTCGAACATTCTTTATTATCATGTATATGGTACTAAAATACTATCATGCCTTCATAAAGACTTTTTGAAACTTTTATGTATATTGAAACAAATCATTTCATGTTTCCATATGTAATATTGGTACAAAAGAGTGGTTTAATTGTTACTTTGCAATACGAAAAATCAACAATAAGTGAACTAAAAAGTATATTTTGTTTGGATCCTGTTATCCAATACCCAGAGGTGTGCAGGGGACGGGAGTTCCCATTGTTAATGGGAACACCATTCTTTTCATAGTTTCACTGACCTATGATACCAGGGTCTACTGTTTTTCTCCCCAGCACCCCATAAGATTATCCAACACAGTGACAAGCCATTGGTGCTTTCAATTGCTATATGAAATTAGATTTCTCATCAAAGCATAGGGTGTGCAATTTCCTTTTCCTCTTGCAAACCTTAGTGTCAATAACCCTTCACTGCCTGGATCAAAGAATGAGGATGGTTGGAAGTTATTTCATCCATCCAACAGGGAATTATGTCTTTGTGAATAGGTATCTGGTGACATTTCTGGTTTTTGCATAGCTTAGCCACAAGATGGTCTCTAATCATGTTCCAGTTACTTTCTCTATATATATCTCAAAGCAGACATGATCTCTAAAGCTGCTGGAAATGTGATTCTGACCTCTTAAAAGACAAGTAATGTGCCATTACTGGTCCATCTTTTCCTGAGAATGTATTCCCTAGGAATCTCTTGAAGAATAATAGAATGTAGAGCAAATAAAATGCATATATAGCATCTCTCCAAATGGATATTCAACTGTGCACCAGCAAAGCTTAGGGAGAGTCTCACACTGCAGAGAAATGGGTTTGCATACTTTTTAGATCAATGACGTGCTAACATCACTGCTTCCTCTGGTTCAGATATTGTTTAACGTGAAGAAAGGCTTAGCAAATAAAAAATGAAAATCATAAAAACTTGAAAGTCATTTTGTACCTGATTATTTGTTTAATTTTTTTATCTGGCATTAAAAGGCTTACAAATTAGGAAACCTTTCGCCAGATTAACCAGCTTCCCTATTATTGTCTTTGTTCAATACTTAAAAGTAAAAATGTTCTCAATATTAAAATTATAACAAAAAAGACAGCAGTGTGAATTTCATTAAGTGAAAATGTCACACATTAAAGTGCACTCCTCTGTTCAATCAAGGGGATCACTTTTCCCCGATAGTAACCACATCCAGTCTCATATGAATTAGCAGCAGGAGTTTTGACACTGCCAGAATGGCATGGGTTTTCTCTCCCCCTATTAGGATTTGCCACCAGTCATCAATTGACCTGCTGCCATAAAGCTTCAAAATGCCACCCATTTCCAGGTCTCTTTCTGCTTTTGACTCTGATCAACTGAAAATCAAGTGTTGAATAGATTCAGTTACATTATCTTGTCGGCAGAGTCTACATATGGGGATAATGTTCAAGCCTTTTCTTTCACTCAACCGCAGGTTCGATGGAAATATATTAAGACGTAGACGTGTAAGCGATATTCAATCAACACTACAGCTAAGTCAATGCCTAGTCTGGGATGCTGAGGAAAACCCTTATTGATGTATTTTTATATCCAGTTCAGTACTCTGGATGACAACCCTTGTATAACACCCCCCTCTTAGAATCCCCCTGATCCCACTGAGCCAAGAAGTAGGTTTGTTTTGCAAATTAAAAGGTTTATTTGAAAATTTAAACAATATATATATCACACTTCTATAAATAAATTGATAATGGATATTACACTTGTGAATATGAGCAGTAATCAGCAAGAGGTAACTATGAATAGGAACAGAAGAACAAGGTGGGAAAGAATGCTTTATATGGTTCAAGGAAACGCAAGGTGGAATAAAATGCAGTCCAGAAATAACTTGTTATGATTTTAGCAAAAGGTAATATGATCACTTTTTCTTTTGACAATTCACTCCCCCCCTATGCAATACCAGAAATCGAAGGAGAGCACACAGTCTTCAAGAATCCCAACAAATCACACTTTATAATGCAATACACAGTTCCAGTTCTCCCAGCAAGCTTAGGGCAAACAGGGATGAGTTTTAAACACAGGCGAATTACTTTAATGTGGTTTGCAAGGAAGTGAAAAGGTGCTAAAATTGCTTTTAATTCCCTCTAGAGGTTCAGTGTAGGTGATGGCTACTTTATATTAGGTCAGGCTCACTTTAACAATACTCTATGAATGATTAGCAGATTGCAAAAGTATTTTAGCAAAGAGAAGCAAAAAGCTGCTGATTTCTACAGATGAAGAAATCGGGCCAAATCACAAATCGCTGTAAATTTCGCGAGTGCGTGTCTCGCGATTACGGGAAAAGTATAGGGAGTAGAAAGTCGGTTCTAGGTTTGTTGGAAAGCCTAGATTAGGAGGCAGTTCTACTTAGGTTAAAATAGTTTGGATTAGATTATTTTAACTAAGAGATTGGTTCTGCACAGTTCTGCTAGGTACTCACAATATAAATTTGAACTAGGCCTCGTCATGGATCTGGTCAACACGTCTGGCTGCGGTTCTGTCTGCTCGGCGGGCCAATCAGTCACCGGTTCTGCTCACAGCGATCTGGGTCAGCTCTGCTCTGCTGGTCTAGCCTCTCTGGATTCTGGATGTAACACTGATTTCTGGGTACTGCTACAGGTTCTTGCAAAAATTCTCGGCAAAACTTCAAACAGCTCGCCCGGCTGTTGAATAGTTTGGTTAGTTTTGAGGCCTGCTGAAGAGGATTCAGCTGGTGGATTCAGGCCTCTCTGCTACAAATTCTGGAGTTAATTTCTGCTACAGGTCTGGAGATTGATGGATTTGAAGTCTGGATCTCTGGATGTGAAGTCGTCGGTCAGCATGCTCCGCAGCAAATGGAATTGAATCTCTCTACCTGTCCCAAAAGTCTCTTTTTATGTGTTTTGAAAATGGGTGTGTGCCTGGGCCTAGCTAAGCCTGCCCCTCTCTACTTGTCATTGGCCCAATTCTCCCCTCTCCCATGATTGGGGGAACTGAGTTGTGAGTCAGAGTGATGAGGTAGATTTTATGGCCAGAGGGCCCTCCCCTGTCATCTTTACACACAAATCTATATTTGATCCAAATACATATTTCCCAAATACACAGTTGTTTTTACATCACCTACACACATCATATATCACATGAGGTAGGCACTGTTCCGACTCTGGCGTTTCTAGGAGCTTGGGTAAAGAAATGGCAACTTATTTTCGATTTTAGTGGGTTATGCAACATTGGTTTTTCATTAAAAATTATACACATATACATGGCCTGTCCATACATACTCCAGTAAATTCCCATGTCTCTAGCTTAAACACAGAGTCTGTAGTATCAATAAATAGCAGGGCTTTGCCCCAGAACATCACACAAATTAGTTTGGGCTTGAATTGTGGGCAAAGTTTTCATTTTAAGGATCCCCAAATTTCACATTTCTGTCATCTGGTTACCAAGAGTTATCAGTGTTTCTGTAAAATATATATTTGCTTTCAATTCAAAGTACTTCAGTGTTTGAGTCCGCCCCCAAAGTTTGGGGATGACAGTGATCACATGTCTCTCCTGGCTGGCAGATCTTTGTTGACAGGAAACAGTCAAAATCACCATATCCTATTCAAGGGAAAAGGTCTTTTGTGTGGGCTCCAGCAAGCTGAGGTCAACAGACCAGGGGGCCACTTTGCATTTGGTTAGCATGACCATGTGATATCCTGGGCTTTCTGAGGTGAGAAGGTTTCCCAGCCTTTTGGCCTGTTAATCAAATCAAATTGTCTCTGGGAACAGCAGGTGGTTAGATTTTTAATTAACCCACAGTCTTTTGAAGTCCCAATTGTCACAGAAGGCTGATTAGCTTCTGAAGTAGCAGTTCTCCTGTCAGAGTTTAGACCGCTAGCGCCGCCTTGAGTCCAAAGCGGGTACTGCATGCATTTTTTTTGGATCAGTCTTGAATAAATGCATTTCAAACAAGAGATTTTACATGGAAGTATATTATCCAGGTTCAGCACATGGCACTGGTGTGGTTCTGCAGTAAAATAATTTTGTGCCCATAATTTAGCCATATTTGACCTGAAGAAAATGAATTCCCAATAGTTATGGGTTGCTTTTGGCAATCAGTATTGCCCCTTTTGCAATGGTTTCAGGCTACTGTGTGTAGCCCAATGGTTGTTTTAGGCAGTGCCCTTCTGTGCCCACAACATAGGCAAAAATGGGTGGCAGCCTATTCTTCATGTTTTCCCTGTGCACTCTCTGGGGAGTTCTGGCCATCATGATGTTTTCCATGCCAGTACTGCACAGTTTTATGGTAGGGCTTGGCTGCATGGGTAAAAACATCCCACAGACGCATGTATTGTGTTCTTAGAATTGGATTCGGGAAAATGTGTACATATTTTGCAAGTCATTTAATTTTCATCACAGGGCCTCATTATGAGAATCGCGTTAAAAACACAGTCATTACCAGCATGGTGGTTTCAGCGCGTCCGTGCACCCTCGACACCGCTAGTAGCGGCTGATTACGAGCGCGAGAGCATGCGCGCACCCCAGTGCCGGTAATGGCTGCATCGCCATGCCGCTAAAGGCCCCCTAACCCCCCGATAGCGGCATCATGGAACCCGCTGATACTGCCTCCACCCAGGAGCAACCCCTTAACAACGGACCCGGAAATACCATCATGTAAATACCGGGTTTGTAATACCAGACCCAGAAGTAACGTCATTGCGCCGGAACAGGAATTGCAGCGGTGGCCATCTTCAAAAACACAATGCATTGCAATACTCGGAACACAGCACTGGTACAGAGTGGAGAGCAGGCCCAATCAATCAATAATGTCCAAGGCTACTTGGAAGTACGAGAAGGATTGGGTAAACATTTCATATAGGCTCTTGGTCTGAAAACACAACCTAGTCTTTTTATTTGTCCTACTTAGAGACACTGATGTTTCAATCAAACTGCATAGATAGTGTATTAAAGACATTGGGCCTCATTACAAGTAGGGCGGTAAGAGTTAACGGTCACCGGTAACGAGACCGGTGCCGTTAAACCCTTACCGCCCTACTACGAGTTCCCTTTGCAGGTCCTTCCTTAATGCCTGCTTTTAGCAGGCGTTAAGGACCGGACCCGCAAAGGGACTTTAGAGCTAATAACGGTACCGTAATTTAAATTGGGAATGGGGAAGGGCCCTGGTGAATGGGGAATTACCGGTCCCGCCAACCTTGGAATGGACCGGTAATTCCTCCATTCGCCAGGGCAGAATTGGAACGAGTTTGGAGGCAGCCATGCCGCAAATAGCGGCGTGGTTACCTCCAAACTCAGAATGAGGCCAATTGACTCCTGCTGGCAAGGTGGAACATCTCCTAGATACTTTTACCAAAGGTTCTTCCAATGGTTGTAATGATATTCAGAACATGTCTGGTGTAAGACATGCTCAGTGATTGGAGTTGGAAATCCATCCTTACCAATGATTATTTTATTAGATGCCATATTAATAATATCAACAAATACCAATGGGTAGTGTTTGAGGTATTTTGCAGTATTTCTGGTGAGCTTGTTAGGGTATTTTGTGGCATTTTGTTGAGCCCTAAATATACAGGACTGCCTGATATTGTTCTTATACTGGGACCATAAACTGTAAGCCAAAACCAAATTGGGTGCACCGTGAATCCTAAATTCATCATCATGTGGTATTTTATCTACAATACCACCTTGGCAGTAATCCAGAATACACTTACCAGGACACCTGAATGCTGTTGTTCATATGAACAGGCCCTGAGATGGACCCAATACACAGTGACCAGTTTTGTTATTTGTTTTACCACAAGCAGTAAAATGGGAATACCACCTGCAGTAAAATGCAATTACCATCTAGTTCACAACTGGCTGCATGTTATCACAAAAGACCAGGACACATAATATGTAGTCTGAGGCTGATTCACCTTTCATTTGTTGCTTTATAAGAGATTAGCATTATGCAAAATACAAATGCAAAACATGCAATGCATAGTGTTTTGAGTTGACATACCCCCAAATACAATTGATTTGCAGTTGCTTCCCCAAGGTAAATAGCTTTTTCTCAAAACAGGCTTCAAACACCCACTTTCCAACAGATGCCAAGAGGTCTGTTAAAACTGACCTTGAAATGTGTTACTAGTCTTTGCAGTCTATAGCATTCTGTTACCTCTGAATCTCATTACACGTGTGGTTAAAACACATGAAAAATAGCCATCTACAATTAAGGAAGTGGATGTGCTTTCTACGCTGTGACTGTTTGTAACATTTCATTGATCAAAACTCTTTAAATATACCAATTGCTTTGAGCAGAACATGGAAATGAACTACCCATGTTTGTTAATTTAGCTAACATTCTTCAGACTGTAATTATTTTCAAATATTCTTTTAAAGACATTCATTCACATTATACCTCCATTTTACTCCAACTCACCAAAACACACTGGGCCTCATTACGACCCTGGCGGAAAGTGACTGACCGGACCGCAACAGCGTAAATAGCGTTTCCGCCATTGCACGAAGGAGCAAAGTGCGGCTAATTACGACCCATCGGGCACGAGCATTACGCCATGGCGGAATCCGAAAGGCTGCGATGGCGGAAATGACCCCAAAACGGCCCTTACCGCCGCCGTACGCTGCACCAGGTGCAATACCGCCACCCATTTTAGCGGTCACCGTAATGAGCGGTCACCGTAACGAGCGGGCACCGCAAATTACGGGCACCGTAAATATACGGAAACGGAAGTAAAAGCATGTGGCCGGAACGGGAAACAGCACGCCGCACAACTATAAAATCCGAATCCCAACACAACCATTAAAAATCCGACCCTGACACACATCCCAACCCGTTAGCAACCCCAGTTAAAAAAATAAATATGGGAAAGGTAGCCAAGAAAGCGTGTGATCGCAAGCGGCAGGTACACTTCTCCCGAGAGGAACTGACCGTGCTCACCGAGACCCTCCAGGAAAATGCCGCCGTCGTCTTCTCCAGTCAAATGACCAGGACGGCCCTTGCCAACAAGAAGGCCATATGGGCCCTGGTGGCACAGCGCGTAAGTGCGGTGGGGACAACACCCCGCACGCCACAGCAATGTCGCAAGCGGTGGGACGACCTGCGGATCCGCGTACGCAGCATACTTTCTGCGAACAGGAACATCGCCACAGCTACCGGGGGGGGTTCAGAGTCGCCCATCAAGTTGACCCCCTGGGAGGATATCTGCGCCTCCACCATAGGAATGGAGAGCATAGAGGGAGTCGGAGGGATGGAGAAAGGAGTGCCGACATCCGGAGAATCAGGTAGGTTGGCCAAGAGAAACAATGCGAAATCCACAAAACACGAACATGTGCAGTACCATGTGACCCCATAGTGCAATACATACTCTGCCCTGACAGCGCCCTCTAAAAGTCAGAATGAATAAACAAATCAATCAAGATGCCATAAACAACCCCTACATGTGCAGCATGCACCCCCTAACTGCAGGCAGCCAAATGAATGCATCCTCAATCCACACGAAAATGAGACCACCTCCAAGGCCCAGTCCCAAATCAGCCTCATGTACCACCCCAATGCATTTGATACGTTGCCATTCCAAATCCGACAGACCCATAACTAACGCTCGCCCCTCTTTACTCCACCACAGGGTCCGATACCAACGACGAGCTGCAGGACACCCCTACCAGCACGCCTGCAAAGAGGGCCAGGACCAACGTCCCAAGAGCCTCCACCTCAGGTGCAAGGATCAAGACACGGCAGCAGCAGGAATCAAGTGGCAGCACACTGGAGGGGACTGCAACAGGCACCCCAGCAGCCAGCAAGTCCACAACCCCAGCACCACAGGTCCCCCCAAAGAACGTATCTGATGGCACTGCCTCTGGTGGTAGCAGCACCATAGGTGACACAGCTGTCATGCCAGTATGCTCCGACACGGAAAACAGTGCTGGCGACGTAGGTACCATCCATGACCTTTCCCAATCCCCCTGCATGTTCCATCCCCTACACCATGACGAAACCACGCAGGGGCACCCTGAAGACGACGACTGGCCAACCCCCACAAGTCCTGTGCCAAGGCAACATGTGTTGAGCAGCCCCCCTGTCACACCACCGCAAATGTCCATGGCCCAGCAGAGGCAACAGTCCCTCGACCTGCTGATCGAGCAACAGCAGGAAGTGTCCACGCTACTCAAGGACCATGCAAATGAATGCGGGGGTTCCAGGGCAGCCATGGAAACATCCACCGAGACACTCAGGGCACAAATAGAGAAAAGTAGTGAGAGCCTCAGGGGAGAAATGGAGAGAAGCACCGAGAGCCTGAGAGCACAAATGGAGAAAAGCACCGAGAGCCTGAGAGCACAAATGGAGAAAAGCACCGAGAGCCTGAGGGGGGAACTGCATGCGACGTCCAAAGACGTTTGTGCTGAACTTGCTGCTGTGCGCCGTGTGCTCTCGGAGCTCTCACAAACCCTCAGAGACATGCATGGACGCGAGCAGGCAGAGACATCATCCGTGGCAAGTTCCGTCCAGGGCAGCCCCCAACGCAGATCTGGCAGGAACCTGCGCTCCACGGGCAGGGGTGCCCCTGATACCCGTAGAGGGGGCTTGCAATAGCGTCTACCCACGGACAGCATGCATATTTGGACACTGGTGTTGGGGGGGGAGGTAGTAGGGTGGAGGGGGTGTGTTGGGCTTCACTGGGTGGCGGGTCCATAGGGTGTATAAATCAAATCACATTAACAATACAGCACCTCATTATCATCCAATGACATGTGTGGACATTGATATTTGCGTACGAGGCCTTCATAGGCGTACAGTCCACAATGTGCCTGTACTACACACACACAGTGCCACAGGTCCCCTTTCCGTGTAATAGGCACCATGCGTGGTTGCTAGAAGCATGCATCTATGATGCTCTGTCGGATTGCACGTGCATCCTGTGCCTCATGGACTCCTTGAGGTGCCTCCACATCCCCACCCTCATCATCATCATCATCTTCAGGTGCATGCAGTACAGCGTCAGGGGGCATGGGCACATTCCTACGTATGCACATGTTGTGCAGCATGACACATGCCATGACCATCTTAGAAACCTTCTCATGGCTGTACATGAGTGCCCCGCCAGACCTGCTGAGGCTGCGGAAACGAGCCTTCAGTAGGCCGAATGCCTGTTCAATGACCACACGGGTACGTGAGTGGGCATGGTTGTAGTCCTCCTCATGCTCGTTCTGTGGGTTCCGGATTGGTGTAAGGAGCCATCTCTTCAGTGGATACCCGGCATCACCTGTATGAGACGAATAAAGGGTGTCAGTGGAATGATAGTGCTAAGTAGCCCCCCCCCCCTCCTGCAAGGTCATTGACGCATCAAATGGGCCACGATGTCATGCATGGAATGAGACTCACCGAGTAGCCAGGATCTGTGCCCTGCGTGTCGCTCCATGTAGCGTGGTATTCTTGTGTTCCTCAGGACCATAGAATCATGGGTAGATCCTGGAAATCTGGCACAACAATGCGTAAAGATCTTGTTGGAGTCACACACCATTTGCACATTGATTGAATGAAATTGTTTCCGGTTGCGGTACTGGACCTCCATGGCATGTGGGACAACCAATTCAACATGGGTGCAGTCGATGGCACCAATGCAACCCGGGATGCCGGCAAGTGCATGGAATCCCACTTTTGCGTTGGTAATCTCCTGGTACGTGCGTGGTAGTGTGATGTGGTCGTCGGCGTGCTTCAGGAGGGCATCGTGCACTTGGAAGAGTGTCCGTGAGAACAGTGGCTGAGAAATGCCATGCAACTGTCCCACTGTGTGCTGGTAGGTGCCTGTGGCCAGGAAGTGGAGTACAGACACCACCTTCAGTAGGGGTGGGATGGCGGTTGGGCTATCTATCATGCTCACGAGGTCAGCATGTGTCATGTCCACAATGGCGATTATGGTGTCCCGGTCCAAACGGTAGAGGGTGTGGATCTGCTCAGCAGTGAGGTTGAACGGATCAGCTCGGAGGCGTGGGATTGCGGGCCGCCTGCGTGTTGGTAGTGGCAGTGCTTGTGGGCCTTGCTGACCCTGCCTTGCCCTCCTCCTCCTCCTTCTCCTCCGTCTCCCCTGTGCGCCCGGTTGTTGTACCTGTTGTTGTTCGTCGTCTTCTTGTAGTAGTAGCACTTGCAGTGCTATCTGGTCCCCCAGGCCCAACATCGCTAGTCCTGCCGGTAGCATTTTGGAGTGGGAGTGGTTGTGGGAGGGGTTTGGGTCTGCTATATATGTGCTGTCGGCCTGTATGGCCTCCACCTGTGCTGATTGAATGAATCTGTGGCAGATGCAATCCCTTCTGGCCGAGCACGTCCCGCACGTAAGGCTGCATTTGGCCGCATGGCATCTTGGGATTGGAATCATGTATCAAATCCCGATGGCAGTGTGATGTACTTTGACTGATTTTCATGCTATGCTCCCATTGTTACACATGCTATAATTGCAGCCGCTTACATACCTGTGAAGAGTCAGTGGTATGTAGGGCTCGATCGATGGCCGACCCTCATGCAGCACAGTAACGTACTTCACCGACGGGCGTGGCGTCCCATTTGTGATTGCAGCCAGTTAGCATTATGACACACAGCCGCACTACATTGATGTAATTGTGAATGCAAGCGTTCACAGAAGCCTTTTCGACGTAATGTTGCAAGTGAGGAATTCGAAGGCCAGCAATTTTGGTTTTGAAGTAGCGGCGAGGATACGCCCACAGGTCTGGCTGGAAATGTAACGTTCTATTGTAGAATGTCCTTGGGACATGGCCCATAACGAGCAAGCAATGAATGATATGAATTGAATGGGATGCGCAATAGCGTAGTGGACGATAAGGCAGGACGTTCCCAAATCCATCTTGCTTCACAACACTACAGATCCGGCCAGGAGCACAGTGGTTTTTGCAGACTGCATTACGCACAGACGCGATGGAAGTTTCGCATATTATGTGAGTGTATATTCATGCGTTTTCATTGCGGGATGAGGGAATGATGAATGGATGCATGGACAGATGATTCCATTTAGGGTCTGCCATGTACATGGGTTTTTGGGATCACTCCCCTTCCCCTGCGCTATGTGATGCAAGGCTGCCATAGTGGGACTTACGTCTATCTGCCCTTGTCGGATCCTCCCTGTCTCGACGCGCCTTCATACACTTGTGTCTAGGCACGTTACTAATCCCATGTCATGGGTTCTATCTTGACGGACGCATGCACAGTAACCGACGTTGCCAATGGTGTATTTACCTCGATTGATTTCGTTATGAATCGATACTGATTTAGGGGTGTGTATATTCCTTTGGAGTGGGCTAGCATGCATATGGGTGTGGATTTGGTGTGTTGAATGAAGATTGTAATGCATCATGAGTCCCGTAATGCAATCGGTTAATTTGTGTTTCTTTTGGGTGACAGGTATCTCCTGCCCTATTGCAGATGCCATCTCTACGCCACTCCTCCAGATGGGTTTTACTATCGACACCTGCAGCTTCGGGTGAATCAGTGGAGCACCATTTCGATCTTATGGGACGATCGCCAATGGGCCACATGCCCTTACGCTGTACTGGTGGCTAGGTGCAACATTTCGGCCTTTCAGCTCGACTAGTGCCTGCCTCATGGGACGGACCTGCGGTTCTTGCCGCTTCCATGTTGCCTTTTGGAACGTTGATGTAGGCCCTGTGTGCCATGATGGTACAGGGCGTCACACAAGTGGAAGCTGGTCAATTATTGCAGATGCAGCCCTCGGTGATGATGGATGTTTTGGTGTTATTTTGCAAATTGCTGTGGGGCCTTTGTCATTTGGATGTGCATTTAAATTGTATTCCGATATTTGTCGTGTTGCGTTATTCTTTGCAGGTGATGTGGCGATTTTCGATTTGTGGCGGTATGTATTGCGAGATGATCTGCATTGTGTTCCGCCTTCTGAGTTGAGTTGTGTGGTACAGTACTGGCCGCGTTTGCCTACGTAGCACAGTATGGTCACGGATAGGGGCTGCCATTGTGACTGTTTACATGATGTGCTGTTCAGGGGCGGGGGATTGGCTTTTGGCCGACTGGTGCCTGTCAGCCAGGTCGATTGGTGGAATGATGGGATGTTCAGAATGTGGCTGGTCACAGGTGCCTGTGTTTGCGTGCGTTTGTTGGAGGGGGACTGGGGTCATGTCCATTGGAATAGCTTCTGTATTCATGCCATCTGTGCCCTGCAGCTCCCATCGGCCCCTCTTGGGATGAGCCTGGCTGCTCAGTCACTCTGCCAACTTGTGTGGTACATGCTTCTGCTGATGGTTGGTTTGTTTACTGGCAAGAGTACAGGGCTGGTGCAATCCCCCTCAGGATGCTGTTTTGGATGTTGCCTTGCGCTGGTGGCAAGCGATGGGGGACTACTGTTGTTTTGTGTCATGTGTTCTTGATTTTCATTTTGATGTATTGTACCTTCACATGCCTGTGCTGCATCAGTACGGCTATGGTGACATGCCGTACATGGATGCCCACTCACGGGGCGCTTTGAGCCCCTGCATGCATTTCTACGTTGGCATGCATGGGTGATTTGTAGATTTCACTGGTTGCATAGTGTGAGTACATTGCGCCTGCCAGGAGTTGTGCAATGTGGCCAGGGAGTGGAGTACAGGCACTCAGTGGGCCATTTACGGTTGGTTCACGATGCCGTATTTCTCGCCATGGCGGAATGGTACTTTACGACGTGCTTGATGGCGTTCAGTACATGTCCGCTAGGGTCAGAATTCGCGTACCGTTGCGCCATGGCGGTGATTCCGGTTTTGCAAGGCGCGCGTGCGCGTACTTGGTGCAGTTAGCGTTGCCGTTCACTGCGGTGTCGCTAATGGCATCGTACTTTACGGTGACGGGTCATAATCGCAACGAGCGGTGTTCGATGGCGGTATTGCATTTCCGCCATC
This sequence comes from Ambystoma mexicanum, assembly GCF_040938575.1. NCBI lineage: Eukaryota > Metazoa > Chordata > Amphibia > Caudata > Ambystomatidae > Ambystoma > Ambystoma mexicanum. The sequence continues at coordinate 472,894,891 of NC_090928.1, read as the reverse complement.
ATTTTTCCATTTCCGCCAGGGTCGTAATGAGGCCCACTGAGTTCTGAGTGCTTCCATACAGCAAAGCCAGGAGCCTCTCCACACGGACTGCAGAATGTCTTTAACTGGTTTTATCCCACTCATCAGAGAAAGATATCATGAAACCTTCTGAGTCAGCCAGTCTGCCTGTAGCGAATGTAGCACACCACACAGCCAAAGAGAAGGAGCCACAGAAACCGACTTCTGACTGAAAGTTCCTTTCAAACCCTCTGTATGTCACCTCCCATCGATGTATGTTTACCTACATAAAATGTAAGAAAATACCACCTCTGAAAGTGATGTCATGTGCCCATCAGAACCACCTCCCTTTTGCAAACCAACTCACTAGAATGATCCAGAAAAAAACATGTGATCAGCCTGGCTTTTAGATAGACAGCAAACGGATGAAAAGTGTTACATTACTCAGCTCTGTTTTCCTGTTCTGAAAATGAAACATGTGGCTACTTTGAACAACGTGCCTCTCCACATTCCACATCTTCAACTTGTCAGGTATTCATTGCAAAACAAATCTAATTCTTCATGGTTATTTTCTTGCGCTTCTAATTAACCTTGTAAAGCCTGTGTTTGTCATCACATTCAGTTTATCAAATTGCACCAAAAGTCATGAACTGTGCTGCCCTGAATATTAGTAAGGGACTATGTTGGAGTTTAAAGGTATTAGTAGAATTAATACATGTTATTTTTAATTTTCATTGCACTCAGTCCATAACTGTGGTGTGTCATGATAACATCAGCTATTATGCAGTGCCAAACTCAAACCTCGTTTTTAGCTGACATGTGTTCTATGCATTCACATTACTGACATACACTAGATTCAACCCAGAGCCTCACGCCTGAGTCTCAAACTATTATTCACAATTGGGATCAGTTTTCATTGTTGTTGAAATGCAGAGCCTTAGTTAACATTCAGAGCCTTCTCTTCCTAGAGTAGGTCCCTTTGTAAGGGCATGACAATAATCTGTTTGATATAATGATCGGCACTAAACTCCAATGTACTCTTACTAACTGGAGGGAGCTTTCTAAGCTGAATTCCAAACTGTGACAGAATACATTCCTTATATCATCAAGTAGGAACATGAAGTTGCATGAACACATCAACTATATAAGCAGTATTTGGAAGGCTGCACACAGATATGTCATTGTTTTTCTCACATGGATGGGTCCACTTACACAGGCTACAGTCAGTTAGATGTACTTACACTTCCATAAATTGATTAACTAGATTTAATATTAACCATTTGCACCTCATTCCTAGATTGTATCAAGATTTCATTAACCACTTCTGCCCCGATTCTCAAGGTTCTTCATGGTAATTTTGATACATTTCCTTGATGACGTTAGCTTTATAAAATAATACTTTGCTGTGTTTGGGATTTTATGAATTGGTGAACTGTTGATACACTAGAGTAATGGAGACATAGTAACTCTTGAGGACAAGCCCTGGCACAACAAGGCTGCAGTGTCGAGCGATGCAGGTGTTTGACGAGGTAGCGGTCAGAGCAGGACATGGATTTGAAGAGTGCGAGCGTGCAGCGCAGCCGTTGCCCAGCAGCAAACACAAGGTAGGAAAGTTGAGGGTGGGGGGCACAGCCATTACTGAGTCCTACTAAATGGCCCTACCTCATGCGTACTTTCCTTTCCAATGCATTTTCTTACCTTGCACTGTGTCCAACGCATCCACTAGGCTGCCCTTTCTCCAAGGTAGCAGTACTCTGCTTCGTCATTACTACTACTGTTTTTCATGCACTTCTCTCACATCTCCTGATTTTTCCTTCTAGGTGAACACTTGTGGACCCCTGCAACTACTTTACCCTACAGACTGTATTGGGCCATGGCTCTGTTCTCATCAGATGCTTTTTCCAATAGGCCTTTCTCCTCTTCTCTAGGTTCTGCCATTCGGACTTCCAGCTCTCCCCCCTAGAGTGCTCTGAACCGGCTCCCACTGTTGGTACTCATTGCCTGTGGCTGTCTGTTGTTCTTTGTAGACTGTTGTAGACATTGTAACCCTAGTGTAACCTGCTGTTGTTAGCCTGTTACCTGTACTTGTGCATCCCTGCAGTCTCTCTATCTCCCTCCTCTCCCATCATACCCCTCCCTGAACCTCAGTTGCTCAGCCTTGCAAAGTGCCTCCTCTACTGCCTCCCACACCCACTATGGTGCTCTCTATTTCCGCCATCTTCTCTAATAGTTTCTCTATCTCCTATCCTTCTCCTCTCACTAAATCTGGTAGAAAGAAGGTTAATAAGAGCACACTGTTCTCCAACCCAGGCCTTCCCATCGCTGACACCTATGTCAGTGCTTCCACCAGAGGGAATCTCACCGACATCCTCTTTGTCTGTCGTTCCTTCACACAACCTATGGACCCTTCATAAGGTCGCTCTGCTCTCGCCTTGCTGCTCCTCACCCATTAATGCTGGCACACATTGGGAGCTCCTCTTAGCCTTCTTCTATTCCTCCAGAGTCATCCTTAATGTCTATCTCAATGGTACCATCCTGGTACAAGCGTCTCAGCCCAGCCTTCTACTTTTCGATAGGCCCCTCCCTCGCCTCATTAACTTTCTTCCTTTTGCCACCCCGGCTAACACTGCACTGTTCCCTCAGCCACCTTCATCCACTACTCTGGCTCCCTTGCCATCTTCCCCCATGGCTGCCTTGCCACCTTTCTCCATGGCCCCCTTGCACCCCCCTCTGCTACTCTGGCTCCCTTGCCATCTACCTCCTTGGCTCCCTTGACCCCCCCCTTTGCTACTATGGCTCCCTTTCCATCTACCCCCTTGGCTCCCTTCCCACCCCCTCCCTCTGCTACTCTGGCTCCCTTGCCAGCTTTGGCTCTCCTCACTCCCTTGCCTCCCTTGTCCTCTACCTCTCTGGTTCCCTTGCCAAATGCCTCTCACCTGGCTCCTTGCCTCCCTTGGCCGCCACCTCTCTGGCCCCTCTGCCATCCACATCTTCCTTGGCTCCTCTCTCTACCTCCCAGGCTTCATTGCCACTTCCGGTGGTGACCATTGTGCCCCTCTCCGGAAGTCTTTCAAAGTGGCATCCTGCTCCACACTGCTACTCTAAACTGTTGCTCTGCTGTCAAACACTCCTCTGACATCTGCCACCTCCTTGAACTGCTGGATCTAGTTGTTCTGACTCTTACAGGGGCATGGTTAAAGTCCAGCTCTGTCACATGTTTTGACACAATTGTCCCTGTGGACTACAAGTTCCTCTCTGAGCCCAGGCCTAAAAAGGCCCAGAGGCAGAGTGGTCTTGATCTTTCCTGAGTGGATTCATGTCTACATCATTCTCACTCAAGCCTACTTCTCCTTTGAATGCGTAGGCTGCAGACTATCTGTTTCTCCTGGCTCCTCTCTGGCCCTGGACAGCTTCTACAGGCCACCTGATCAGGCCACCCTCTTCCTCACTGAATGGGCTGACCTCACTTCTTCTCTCCTCTCCCTCCCAGCATCTCCTCCTTGGGGATCTCAACATCCACCTGGACTCTTCTGACTCATCAGGGCTTTTCTTCAACCTCTGTGACTCGCTCTCCGTTTCCATTCTACCCTCTGGTCTGACCCACTCTGCTGGACACACCTTGGATGCTCTCATATCCTGCGACATCCCCCTCTCTAACCCTCTCACTATTCCTCTCTCCTGGACTGACCACTTTCTTCTCTCTTCTCACTTGAAGCTTCCTGTTCCGCTGACAAAGGCCCACCCAGAACTGCCACCCTACTTCAGTCATCGACCCATGAAGAGAGTGTCAGTGGCATCCTTTGCCTCCATCTACTCTCCTCCACCTGTTCCTGTGGCTGACTCACATCCTGACACAGCCCTTTCCAACTTTCACCTTTGCATCTCTAACATTCTTGACATCCTTGGCCCTGTCGTGAGGATCTGCCTGAAGCCTACCAAAAAGTGCAATTCTTGGTACGACTCTGACCTGGCTGCCCTGAAACGCAAGTTCAGAGCAGCTGAACAGAAATGGGGAGCTTCAGGTTCATCCTCTGACAAACTGGCCTGCCACCTACTCCAAAGGAATATAGACTATCCATCCTCTCTAAAAAGAAAGAGTCTACATTCAAGCCTGCATCTCTGCTGTATCTAACAACACGGCCAAACTCTTTAAAATTTGCAAGGAGCTGGCCAATTCTTCCTCTACCACACCCACCCAGGCCCTCTGTTATCCTGTCCTCACTTCCATCTGCTCCCCTCTATCCCTTTAACTCTCTCAGGCCCTCCTTGGCCTCCGCTTCTCCCCTCTGCCTCCCCTCCCTCTCTCATGTCACACCTGATGAGGTTTCCAGACAAGTCTGGTCTATGAAAGTCTCATCCAAACAGATGTCTCCCTGCCCCCCTCCCCCCCAGAACCATTAAGGACAACATTGACTCTCTCTCTCCAGCCTTGGCCAATCTTTGCAACCACTCCTTTTCCATTGGAGTTTTCCCCTCTTCTCTCCATCACTCCTTTGTGCACCCCCTGCATGAAAATCCTTCTGCCGACCCCTCTATCCTGGCAAACTATTGGTCAATTTCTATCACTCCTTTCTTGGGAAAACTCCTTGAGAAATTGGCTATCTCCCAGCTAACCCTCCACACTGAATCAGTTGGTTGTCTCCATGACCATCAGTCTGGCTTCAAAGCAGCCAGAGGCATGGAAACTGCTCTCCTGAACACCCATGAAGATTTGCTCTCTAACCTTGATTCTAACTCTCCCTCTGTCCTTATCCTCCTTAACCTTTCTTCTGCTTTTGACACAGTGAACCACAGCATCCTGATCACCGATCGCCGAGATACAATGGGCACCATGGGTCAGGCACTGGCGTGGCTATCCTCTTTCCTCTTGGACTGACCTTCCCAGGTTGAACTTGGGTCCTTCCTCTCCTCCATCACACTCTCAACATGTTGTGTTCCCCAGGGATATATCCTCTTGCCCTGGTTTTTCAATGTCTATCTGGCTCCCTTGGCCCGCCTGACCTCTACATTTTCTTCTAATTTTCAGTGTTATGCGGATGACACAGCTCTCTTTTAGGCTACCCTCAGCCTACTTCAAGTCCTCAATCATCCCTGACTGTCTTTCCGCTATTCAGGCATGGTGCGCCTCTAATGATCTCTGCCTAAATGCCAGTTAGACAGAGATGCTTCTCATCGGGACTCCTGCTCCCGCTTTTCCCCTTTCACTCTGGCTGGCCTCCCTTGGCCCTGTACCCTCTCCCTCTTGTGAGGCTAAAAATATCAGGGACATGTTCGACTCCACTATCTACTTCTCTCCACACATCAAAGACATCTCCAAAAAATCCAATCATCAACTGCCTCTCCTCAGAGGTATTGTACCTTTTCTCACATTCCCCCAGAAGCTCACTGTCTCCAGAGCATTGGATCTCTCTAGGCTTGACTATTGCAACAGCCTCTTTCTCAATCTACCTAACTCTACCCTCCACCCTCTGCAACTCACCCAAAACAGGACCTGAAGACTTTTCCTTGGCCTCAAGTCCAAGGTCTGCATATCTCTGGCTCTGAAATCCCTCCACTGACTCCTATTGGTTGCAAGGATCAAGTTCAAGCCCCCTGCATCCTCCACAAGGCATTCTGGGGCCGGGGCCTGTACTATTTCCAACACTCTCTTCCTAAGTACTTTCCATCCAGAGCCCTCTGCTCACTCGACACACTGCAGTTGAGTCGCTTCACCTAGCAAAAACTGGGTGGTACATATCTTTCCTCTGCAGGTGCCTCCCTTCTGAATGGCCTCCCTGCCACTCTCCCCCTTGAGCCGGACCTCCTTATGTTCCGGAAGCTCCTCAAGATCTTCCTATTCTCCTCTTCCTTCTCTTTACCTTTCTCCTGCTAACCCTTCATTCCTACTTTTCTCTGTGCCTTGCCTCTGCTATCCTTCCCGTCCTCCTGCTCATTTATGCTGACTGGCTGCCTGTGCTCCTCAGAGTCATATAGGACCCCTGCCCCCCCCATCCCCGTCCAGTCCCTAGCACTTGTCTTCAGGCCCTCCTTCACTGCCACCTGTCTTTCCTTGCACTTCAGTGGCTTGTTCATCTTAGAGGCCCTGCCTTCCCGGGTGCACTTTTCCCCCTTCCTCTCCACTGCACTTCTTGCCTGCACACTTGCACAATCTAATTGATACTAGGCCTAGTAAGATCATTTGTCATGTTCTCCCCTGTTCACCATTTCCTGCCTGGTTGCGCCTTGAAAAACCTGTGTATAGACACATTATAAATAACCAATCAGTCAATCAATCAATCAATCAATCCAACTAACCTTTCAGAACAATTGTTGTCACTGTTCCTACAGCTCTCAGGTGAACATATATCCTATAGTGCTTCATCATATTCTGCAATATGATACTTAAAGAAGCATACTATCTGTTCAGCAAAGCTAAACTCACCACACATCCTGTTTCCTCACTCTCACCTAATAGTTGATTCCTGACACCTGATCCTTTGTGTTTTGTAAATAGAACTATTTTATAGTAACATGGGCTGGTATACCATCATCAGTGAACGTAACCGTGTTTTGGCGTTGTTGACGACCATATGTGAGCTATGGCACAATGGGAGTCATTACGAGGTTGCCGGTAACCATGGCGCTATTAGCGCCATGGCTGCCTCCAAAACCTCACTGACTCCGCCCTGGTGAATGGAGCTATTACTACCCCATTCCAAGGTTGGTGGGGCGGTAATTCCCCATTCACCAGGGCCCTTCCCCATTCCCATTTGAGTCCCCATAGGGCTCAATGGGAATGGGGAAGGGGCTAATAACGGTACCGCAAATTGCAGTACCGTTATTAGCTCTAAGGTCCCTTTGCGGGTCCTGTCCTTAACACCTGGTAAAACCAGGCGTTAAGGGAGGACCCGCAAAGGGAACTCGTAGTAGGGCGGTAAGGGATTACCGGTACCAGTGCCCTTACCGGTACCGGTAATCCATTACCACCTGGGTCGTATTGAGGCCCAATATGTTATGGGCCTCATTACGACCCAGGCGGTAAGTTACCGCCTGGGTCGTATCCTTACCAACATGGTGTAAACTACATTTACACCATGGTGGGTGGCGGATTTACTGCCCCATTCCAAGGTGAGTGGGGCAGTAAATCCCCATTTCCCATTTACCCTTCCCCATTCCCATTTTTGTCCCATAGGGCATAATGGGAGTGGGGAAGGCGCTAATTACGCCACCGTAAATTACGGTGGCGTAATTAGCACCATGGTCCCTTAGCGCCATGGATTTTAACGCCTGCAAAAAGCAGGCGTTAAACTCACCATGGCGCAAAGGGACCTCGGAATCAGGCGTTAAGGGTCGGCGCCGTTTACGGCGCTCTTAACCCCTTAACGCCTGACTCGTAATGAGGCCCTATGTCTTTTGTTTAGACAAATATAAATGCAGAGTGTAGACAATTGATACATACCATAATGCAATTGATCCATGCCTTCTCACTTTTAAAAACATGTTATCATATAAAGCTGGCAGTGGTGTAGCTTTCACTGATCTAGAAGGATATAGAATGTGGTAGGGTTTTGGATTCTGGTTTGCTATGGCTGTGCAGAGGGTGCTGTGTGCAGATGGTGCTTGCTAGTGATCTATAGTCATTAGAAATCTGACAGGCTTGTGAATATATTGGAACTTTAAATTGTGTGTGTATGCTTGTGTATGTTTGTGGGTGAGTGTGTGTGTTTGTGTGTATGTGATCTGCCATCATCCTTGCCCTTTCTCCCACCTACCTTTTTTGTGTCCCCTACTAGTTCCTTCTTTTTTTTCTTTGTCCTCTCTATGCCCAATATTTCTTTTCCTGGGCTCTGTACCCAAGTTGTACATGCTTTCCTGTCCATTCCCCACATTTCTCTTCTTCCACTCCATGCCAATGCTGTGCATGATGTATTCTCCTCCTCTTTATGTCGTGTGCTGTGCATGAGGTGTGTTGTGCATGGGGGAGGCAGAGCTGTTCATGTCCTGCGAGGAGCAGGCTGGATATAAGGTGGTGTTTTCTCAGACATCCTTAGCATTGTATAGATAAAGAATAGGATAACAATGCAATAAAAAATCTATTTAACTTAAAAATAGTATAAAAGGTATTGCCTGTCACTGGCCATGGAAGATATGTCCTCCGCATGCAGGAAAAGGGCAAAAGGAGAGGTAAAGTAAAGGGACACGGTGCTATAATTGCCATAAGTTTGGAAAACCGTCACATTGCAGAACATACATTAGCATACCAACACACTGAAAGGATGAAAAATACTATGAACAAAGATACCATGCTTGGTCAGGAAAACAGACAAATCAGACACAACTCATATCAAGTCCATTGAAAGCAATGGTGAGACACTCTTGTGCATTCCTTTCAAATGGCATTGGCTGCTGGGAAGGTTAAATACATATGGGTCATTTAGGAGTCATGTGGAGAGGAGCTAAGTAACAAGATTGGTTAGCCCAAGAAGAGTAGGGGCTTAGATTAAGTTGGCAGAGTGGTGTAAAGCAGTAGTTGCATTACAGGCGATGCCTTAAAGAAGTAAGTGAATTCCAGTGTCCAATTCATATCAGTTGCAAAACTGGCATTTAAATCAGGTTTCTAGTGAGTACAAAGCTATAGTTTAGCTGCCTTTAGGTCCATGTTGCACCCTCAAAGGCACTTGTAATGATGTTAGTGGAACCAATGGTCTAATGTTCAAGAGACACAGTTTGGCATTTGAATAAGCTTAGGCATTAGGTCTTCTGTTTGCAGGAGACATGGGTTAAGGAGGATATGTACAAAGAAGGATAAGTGCAGACACTGTTCTTGCTGTTAATAGCCATTGGGGTCATCAAAAAAGGTGGTCCCTGTGAAGTATTAAAATTGAAGCCAAGAATGAAAGTCCTAGAAATAAACACCTGCAACCTTATGTGCCTTAGATTAAGAAAGAAATGGTGTGCCTTGTGGGATCTAGCTGTACAGTACGGTACTGTTGAAGAAGTCGATAAAGAAGAGGGGTGATATTTAACATCCTGAGTGTATTTATATATTAGGCAAGAGAGAATTAACAAAACTACTTTATTTTTATTTTCTTATTGTAATTTAGTTTATTGCAAACATTATTACAGTTTGTTTTGTTCATTTCCATACATAATCAATCCTTTCCAACATAAAAAAGTTTAACACATTTACCTAAATACTCTCCCATCACCATTATTGTCCATCTTCTTCATTACTTATTGAATAGAAGTAATCAGAATTTTATCAAGGTAGTCAATTGTGGCACAAGTATACTTGTAATTCCGGCCAGTTAGTAGCGTCTGCCACCGCTCATCCATGCCCTCGTCTTTTGGTGTGTATAGTACCAAGAATAGATTTCTTTGCAAGTTTAATGCTGTGCATCCAATTATCAAATGTTTCAAGCACCCTACCGCGTTATTACAAAAGCGGCAATGATTGTCTGTGATGTCTTGTTGGTGTCTCATATTCAACAATTCCTTGATTGGGTAGAGATTTAGGCATAGCCGCAAAAATGGATCTCTATGATGACGGCTGGCAAACCTTTCTAGGTGCTTTGGAACTATTTTGAGTGGCCTTGCTTCATGGATCAGATCTAATGAGATTTTGACTTTAGATCTGTTCTCGATAGTTTCTATCCAGTCGCATTAAAACAACTGTCTTTTTGCGGCACATGGGTTTTGTTTGAGTGTGTGTGGTGCAATGTCTGCATGAGCAAGTTGATCGCGAAGCTTTCTAACCCATTCTTTCAGCATACCAGTGTATGGCTTACCCACAGTTGGATTCAAGAGATGCTAAGGCTTGGCTGAAAATGTCAGGAGCATTTTCCTCATCAGGGCCGTCGATTTCCATAGGACCATCGCATAAAGTGACTGCAGCCCAAGTTCATAGCGAATTGCAATATTTGAGACATATCTTGGCAAGCGGAGGACCTTGCGCCACAAGTGGCCTTCTAACACTTCCCATTTTGACCGGCTTATGTTCAAGCCAGCCTGGCATCCAAATGTTATAGTGGCTATCACCTTCTGATGGTAGAACATAATTACTGGCTTTAAGGTAAATTTGCTGTAGTCGGCATGTTATTTGGCTCCTTGCAGGGCCAAGCGTTTCATTCGCACTTTTAGATCTTTGGTCCACTACCATTCTCTGATGGATTTATTGAAAAGGGTGCTCAAATATCAAATTGAGCCAGTACTTTCGAATTGTTCGCCAGCTTCAAAGCATCTAAAGTGCTTGCCTCTCTTTCCGAGATTTCGACCAAATGTCATCATTTTGGATTTTTTTCGCATTTATCCACAGATCATTTTTGTGTAGATACTTTTCCAAGTGACAAATCTGTCACTGTAGGCCAATCTGTGTGGTATCCAAAAGAACCAAGTTGTCGGCATATATTGCCCATGCTCTCTGATGACCATTTAATAATGTGGGAAAGGAGTCGTTATTAGTTATAGCTGCTAGTAGATCTGACAGATATGACTTGAAAATTAGCACAGCTAATGGGCAGCCTTGCTTGACGCCTTTTTCGGTCATTATTTTATTGGTGAGGTCTCCTTCTGCGTTGAGTCTGATGTGAATGGAGGTTTGAGTATGAAGCGCTCTTATGGCTTGTAAGAAGTCCAATGGACACCCCCAAGCCTTCAGTTTCTTCCACATTGTAGCTCGGTTGACGCTATCAAAGGCTTGGCGTAAAACGATAAAAGCTAGACACAGATTTTTCCTGCCCTTTAATGTTTCCAGCTTTATCAAGTTCAACAATAAGAGATTGAGCGCTGTCCCCACCCCTTTGGTGAAGCCAGACTGTCTCATGCCCAATAAGTGTCTTCGGCCTACTTAGACAGCCTCTTTTGCAAGAAGGAGGCAAACAGCTTACCAATGACACCAGTAGGGCAATCGGACGGTAATTGTTCGGGTCTGCCATATCTCCCTTCTTAAAGATTGGGACAACTACCACTGATTGCCATGATACTGGAATTTTCCTCGCATCAGAGATGTGCTTGAACAATTTCTCCATGAATACAGTCCATTGTTCTTTGTTTCTTTTTGAAGTGATGTTGGATAGTCCATCAGGACCGGCTGCACCTGAGTTGTTTAGTTTTGAGATGGCCTCTTCAATCTCCTCTTTGCTAAAAAACATCTCCCATGGATCATCATTGTCTGCCCATGTATCATTGGCGGGGGCAGATGAATTCGCAAAGACTTTAGAGTAATGTTTGACCCATTGGTCAGCATTGATGCAATTTTCTCAGGATCACATTCTGTGTTAGTGACTCTGCATTAATAATTGCCCAATTATCTTTTCCATGATGGGCGTAAGTAGATTTTAGCATCTGCCCTGCTCGGTATTGGTCAAGGAGGAGCTCAAACGAAATAAGCCAATTTTGGTATTTTTGTCTGCATTTTTTTAATTGAGACTCTCAACTCCAAGCTGTTTCTTGACCTTAGGGTGTTGACATCATTCTTAATTTTCTTCTTTTCCTCTGCGACCTCTTCACTGTAGGGAGATTCTTTTTGCAAATGCTCACGCCTGAAGCCAGTTTTCATTATTTTGAATCCCTTCAACAATGGTGCATAATCGGGAATCACAGTTCGGTCGCTTTTTTGAGATTCAAATTTCTCTGTCAAAATCATAATCTCTTTCTGGCTTATTTTCAAATGATTATGCCCTTGATTTATACTTACTTCACTCAAATAAAGCTCTCCAGCAGGTGTCGATTCTGTCAACCAAATCAGTTTTAAGGCATCATGATTGCTGTTTTGCATTTTTTTTTCACTTTAAAATGTACGATATTCTGCAGGAAATTCCTTGATGACCATATGTAGTCCAGGATTTTATGACATCCAATCCTGTGCCATGTCAGTTGTGCAGGAATGTCTCCTCTTGTCTGACCATTTTACAAATCACAGTTTCTTGGGTCCAACTCCTGTACCAATTGTTTGCCACGTACATCTTTTGGATCTGTCTGGTTTGCATTTGTTTCAAAAACTCAAAACTTCTATGTTATGTCTGACCATTAGCACTTCAAAGACTTGCTGACAATTCAGGGAGACAAATTCATGATGCCTCGGGCCCTAGGTACTTTACAAAACTCAAATAGATAGATGGACGAAGACCATATTTTTAAAATCCACTGAATGTTCGTACAAGCACTGACCTTTAATAGTAAGGGTAGTCTAACTTGGAAACAATAGTGGCAGACATCTGTTGGTGTATGAAATGTCAAACATCCTCAAATGTTAGACTAGGGTCCAACATTAGGGCAGCCTGCCAAGCTTCAAATATAAATTATGCTTTTTTGCCATTGCATAATCAGTCATATGTCATACATATAATCCTAGATGGATCAGAAAGTGATCATGACTCCCATTGATTTTTGCACTCTGTGCATCCTAACATTTTCAGGTACATGTCCATTTGCAAGGCAATTTTTTTTAATTGTATATGGTTTACATACGAAACCTTTACATTTAATAACATCCACGATAATCTTCATCACATAGTATATTACATTTTACAACCATAACATAAAATCAGTGTATAGCGGAATTAATTCAGTATCACACATTAGAATAAGATCATTTCATATTTCATATATGCCAGGATTAATATCAATACCCTAAAATCAGAATGCCAATTGAAACCTAGACATGTACATACAAAGTCCTCAGTAGGAAATAGACACATCTAAATCCCTTAAATTAACAGCACCTTGGTCACTCCAAGGCCACATAAAGATTTAATGATTTAATAAAACCTGTTATTGCCTGACCTTCCACTGTATTGCAGATTGAAAGACATCTTGACAAGATGTAGATGTCTTCCCCCAGATAACGCAAGGTAGCACGTCTTTCCAAATATAGGGTTCTAGTACCTTTCAACTCAACAAAGTCTAAGAATAAGTGACAAGCAGTTTCCAGAACCCCCAACCTATGACAAAATCTACATACAGTGTTACAATCTCCAATCAGATTCCTTCTCTTTAAGACCTCTTTAGTTGGTATAATATTCCACCTAAGTTTTAGAAGGAGCGAACGATAGTAACGATTTGGGACTTGTGTCATAATAAATGAGAGTGACCCTCGTTTCCGATGTTCATGTTTAATGTCACTGAGGGAAGAATAAGAATGTAATCTTTCGGTTGTATTGTTCCAATCATATACATATAGAAGTTTTTTTTACTTTATCTGGATTAGTCGTTAATGTTTCCCTATCAGTAGACAGATCCTTTAATGTCTTATCACAGAAATCTCTAAATTTTTTAAGATAAGCATTCCCAACAGAACGACCATGAAAGAAAAGAGTTTCCCCAAGTCTTCATAGAGAATCCCCTTTAGGACAGAGGAAAGAGCGGAAAAGGGCCATAAACTGCCACAGAGATCTAGCTCTGAGCGAGACAAGACCCAGTTCAAATCGAATTGCCGCAACTGGGATGTTATTGGGAAGCTTCATTACTTTTTTCCAAATTATTCCTTCTATGGTATCCCAGAAAATCTGAATATCCAAAAAAATGGAGTTCCATACCATGTATGAGTTTTGGCACAATGTTCTCTTCATAAAAGTCTACCACTGGCTTTAGGGAGAATCTTCCAAATTTTTGTCCAGCTTAATGGTCTAGGTTATTAGTGGTATAGGCTTCTGTTTGAGAAACAATCTAAGTTCAGAAACGGATGGTTGACCAAAATTGGGAAGCCCAAATACATAATTTTTTGGGCTCTTACAATAGATTCCCCTCCAATTTTCCAATACAATCCTTTTCCCTTTTTTCCTTTTGAAATCACCAGGGTACGGGTTTTACTAGGATTAATCTTTAACGCATTAGGTTCTGCAAATTGTTCAAACTTGTGGATCAATCATTGTAACCCGACCCTGGTATGATCAAACAGGAGGAAATCATCGGCATATGCCAACCACGAAAACCTGATTTCCCCCAATTTAGCACTCATCAGCCCAGCGTCATTGAGACATTCTCCATCGTCTGCCATATAGAGGATAAAGAGACAGGGTGCCAAGGAGCAACCCTGTCTCACACCTAGCTTAGTTCTTATTCTTATAGATGGATTCCCCTCCATATTCAGACACACGTGTATCCCTGAGTTCTCGTACATAGCCATAATAAGTTTTAATGGGCCTTCAGGGATACCCCAATTGAAAAGTTTGACCCAAAGTTGTGAACTGATGACAGAATCAAATGCAGTTGACAAATCAATGGAGGCGATATACAAGTACCCCCCATATTTACTCCAAGTTGTATCTTGAAGGGCAGTCAGAATGAAACCATTCAGATTTGTAGATTGCCCTGCCCTGAACAACGTCTGATATTTATTCAATATATGGTACTTTGCTATCCAATCATTGACATGTGTTAACAACAGAGAGGCAAATAATTTACAATCTGCATCAGTCAATGCAATGGGTCTATAGTTTTTAGCTATATTAATTCCGGTCACCTTTCTTTGAAGATAGGTATTATATGGGCTGTCTGCCAGCTAGTAGGTATAGTACCGCTCCCAACAACATTTCTAAATAGCATAGTAGGTATATGGGCCCACATTTCTGGCAGCCCTTTCAATGTATGATTTGTCAGCCCATTTGGACCAGGAGCCCTCGAATTCTTAGCTTTCATGATTAATTTGAACATCTCCCCATATTCTATGATGGATCCCAGGGTATATTACCTTCACCATCCACTTTATTTATAGCAGGGCACCCCTCTGCCCCATGTCCAAATAGTTCAGAAAATAATTTAACCCATTGCAACTCTGATACACTGTTTAATTGATCGATTACTAATGGAGTATCTTCAGAGTTAAGAAGACCCCCAGAAAGCCCTGAGATCTCTTTTTACCACGTAACATTGTCTCAGCATCTTTTTGCAGCATACTACTTTTTTTTAGTAATACAGAAATTCTTATATTTCTGTCAAACGGATCTAATGCTTGCATTTATATCTAATTGGTCGATATTTAATTTACAAGTGTCTTTAAGCATCTTCAGCATATAGGTCCTTTGCTTAGCTATCCCTCCGTTAAAAATGTGTACATGCTTACTTTTAGGGGGGCCCTTTCTTAGATGGTCATAGGCCCTACCATGTAGATCCTTCAGTAAATTATCATATTGTGATACATTAAATACCTCTTGTTTCCATAGATAGGAGGTATTGCTCAGGCTATTCGTCAGTTGTCCATTAAGAAGTTTTATGTTAGCCGGTGACCATTGAATGCCTCTGCTTTGTCCCACAGACCTCAGATTAATAGTCTTTTTGAGCAGGAAGGAAACATGGACACTCAAAGTACCATGATCACTCCAGCTTTTAAAGTTCACATAAACTTCAGAAGATAGTGGAGCGAGAGATTCATCTGCAAGGAAATAATCTATGGTTGATGTAATCACTCCCCTCCGCCAGGTCGGAAGTAACGGACGGGCCAGATCAAAGGTTCCATTGAGACACAATAGGCCTACAGATTCCAGGGAGAGATTTCGTAGTCTGCCCCATTGATATTTCTGACCCCTATATGAGAGATCCCCCATATTCTCTCCCAAATCCCCATAATTGTCTTCAGATGTAATAGAGTAATGGGAGTTTAGGTCCCCAGCCAGGATCACTTTCCCAAGGATATTTGTTATTTTCCAATCTAGTATTGTTTCCGTGATCCTTTCTAGGAAAGGCTCTAAGGGAGCTAGCCCTGGAAGCCAGTATATATTGAACAGTAAAATATCCACCAAGCCCTCTTTTGAGAAGACCTTCAATGCCAAAATTCCTAACGGCATATTAGGAATCATCATGGTTGAAAATCCAAGGGTAGACTTCAAGCCAATAAGTAATCCACCTGAAGGTCTTACCCCCTTGCTAGGTTTAGCAAATTGTGAAAAAATTTCAAAACCATGTACATAGGGATTCGAAAGCAACCAAGTTTCTTGAAGGAGGAAAGAGTCGTCAAGTTTTAACATAGAAACTGTATCAATTTTTCAAAGTAAAAGCAAGTTCCCCCTAGTATTCCAAGAGACGCACTTCAGGGTAATAATATGGGTTAATTCATTCAAAGAAATAGATCCTCCCATGCTATGTTCAGTTCCACAGAGCTGAGGTAATTTGAGCCCAGTCCTGTGCGTCTCTGAAATTCCCTCTAGGGAAATGCCTCAGTTGGTCTCGGGTATGTCTTTCTGGATGATAAACCATTGTCAAATTTTCCGTATATTCCCCAGCTCTTTCAGCTTTAATGGAGGTTTGTTTAATATTCAGAATTTTAATATCAACACCCAATTCTCTTAGGCCTTCAATTTCTCCCATTAGCAAATTGATGACCACTCTAGATTTAAGGACAATATTACTCATGTCTGTTCGTTCCTCGGTTGGGAAGTAAATCCTTTCTAAATCATAGCTAGACACCAAAGACAATGCTGGTAATTTCTCAAAGACGTGCAGAATATTCCCTCGATTCAGACATATTGGGATGTCAACTCCCCAGAGACTAGTTATCTGTAGGATATCTAATGGTTCTTTATTTCCCAAAGTTTGGATAGTACTATCAACATTGCTCACTGTAAGTCGATTTGCCTCCACATCTTGAAATTCAGGTCCTCTAGCCCCCCCTTGAAATTGTCCCTCTCTGTATGATATGTGGACCCAAAGGTTTTCTACCCTGGGTACCAAAAGATCCATAATTGGTAGACCTCGTCTGAGTGGAATGAAAAGGCTTTGGGACATATAGTTCTCCCATTACCTTAGGTCCAATTTGCTGCCCCCCCATTAGAGGTAGGGGCTCTTTCATATGGACCTTCAAAACATATCTCACCTGGCCAGTAGTTGGAGGGTTTCCACTACCATCATTATTCTCCATGTTAACACCTAGAGGCTTCGAAATACCTTCCACCGAAGAAGGCTTTGCACTATATATTTCCTGAAGAAGCTGTTTTGCCAATGCAATATTAACAAGAATAGGATTATTATTATCTGTAGGGATCGGTTTATCCAAGTTAATTGAATTGGAAGGCAGATTCTCATTTTGGACATCATCAACTATCTGCCTTCCATCCGACGTTTCGGTCTCCTCTATTTTATCAATGGGTTTATTAGATATATGGTGACTTACCTGTTAACTTGAATATAATATTAATGGCTGCCTTATACTAGCCCCCAGACTCAAATGTTTTAAAGGCTGGTCAGTCTGAATACCTATAGCAACCTTCAGAGGAATAGATTTTTTTTCCTGAACCAAGATCCCTAGATTAGGAATAGACTGCACTCCTTTTTCCTCCACAACCCCATTACATTCAATAGAGTTAGCTTGATCTAAAGCACTAAACACTTCCAAGGAATTAGAGTCGACTTCACAGTTATATTGTGTTGGCTTCCCCTTAGGCAGCTATATTTTTGGTAAAACCAGGTTCTTGAAGAATTTGTTGGATAATGATTTCATTTTCTTGATGTTTTTCGGGTTTTTAGTTTTCTTAATTTGTTGTAAATATCTTGTCCCCACCAAAACCTTTTCTTTTATTTGGGAAATCATCTTTAGTTAGGTCTATAACCGGAGAATCCTTATCTAAAATAAGCATATCCCTTTCCCCTGATGTCATTTGAGGCTCTATTCCCTTTCCTGGCTGGATATCTTTAATCATTTCTAGTTCAACTCCACATAATAATGCAGGGGAACAAGGAATGACTTGCTGTATCTTTTCTATCTCAGTAATAGGGCCTGTTTTTACTTCAGTTTCTTCAGCCGGCCATCCAAATTGTCCCTCATGTCCCCACCCACCCCGTTGTATCAGGGATATAGAGGTAGGGAGAGTTTCAGGCTTGGATGTAGTACGATTGTCCTCCCTAATATACTTCACCAGTTCTTCAAATCTATCCAGACCCTCCAGCCAAGGATATATTTTTGCAAGCAATTGAGAGTGAGATCTTACTCCTGCCCATATGTTATCATATAGACTGACAAATGAATTTAAGACCATATTTAAAGCAGAAACTGTTGGTTGTATAAGTCTTATCCTTTCGTCAGCTTCCCTAAGGGTATGGCGAAGCATTGGATCGATGGAATTTTCCTTCTAAGCTCCAGCAATAGTGCCCTTTCTCTTAGCCAGTTTTGTTTCTCTGTATATTCATCTACGAAATTAGTGAGTTCAGAAGCATCAAATGTCTGTTGGGTAACACTATTAAAATCAAGCCGTCTATATTCTAAGTTACTCTCTGCAATTGCCTTATCAGCACACTCGATGATACTAATATCATCAATGTCATTATGTGAAGCCTCCTCAGTATCTAATTTTTTTACCACTTCAGCCAAATGTGAATGGTCTAGGGTGGCAACTGATAATACTGAAAAAGCTGGTTTTATTTGAGTACTGGTGGCAGTTCTTTTGGCAAAATTGTTGGATATGTTCTTGCCTGGTATTGGTTCCCCTATCCCACTCTTAGAGTATTTACTTTTTGGGGCACTGGGCGGAGGTTTCATCATTGGTGTTTTAAATAATTTGTCTCCTAGTATCAAACTATCCGAATTACCCTTTTGGGTAAAAGATGATTTCATAGATTGTTCCAGCCTAATTATTGTTTTATTGTTATTATTTAAGGATCTTCAGCTAATAGCTTAATAGGGGGAACATATTAGCCCAAGTAGTTTGATTACCTCCCCTTCCTTATTAGCTTCACTATTGAAAGTATCCCCCCTAGTTGAAGCAGCACCTTCACCCAGGTTCTGAGCTAAGGTAGCTGCTAATCAATCCTCCTGGGCATCAATAGAGGTATCGTCTTTCCCAGAATAAATACAGCTATTCCTTCTCAGCCCTGAAGGAATAATCCCTAAGTTATTAAAAAATTCCATCTATTCTTGAGAATAGACTTGCGCCTGCACTGAGGTCATTCCTTTTATGATATCCCCTAAATACAAACTGGACTCCCTGAGCATATCGTCCAACCGCACCTCTTCTCTGCTAGTGGGGACATTATTAGATAGAAGGCCCATTATTCCTTCTTGGGTATCAGTTTCCATGGACGCCCCTGTAGACTTAAGAAGGTCCACAGTTCCCTCCATAGCTGACTGCCTCCTCAGCCCTTTACGAGTCATGTGGGAAATACATTTGATCCAAGTAATGATGCATCCAAAGATTAAAACTCAGAAAGAAATCCAAAAGGCTAACACAAAAAAGGCAAGGCAAAGGACTCCCCACACTTAAATAAAAAGTAAAGGTATCAGTAGCAGATGGATGCCCCTAGGCACATTAGAGCCTAAGAAAAACAGCGAACAAGACAAATATTCAAAAGGCTGATCCACAACCAAACTATAAAATATAACAGTAGATATGTCAATTAACTCTATATGGAATAGAGATATTAAGAAAAATGAAATTGCAGAATATTTTAACAACAAATAGTGTGGGAAACAATGTTAGAGTGCTGCAAAACTCCTCAGGCAATATTACAGTAGCAGCCCCCGAAACCCAGAGAAAAGTATATGGGCGTAAATCATACAGTCCCAGGGGAAGAGAATATCTTGCAGCCCCCCACGTTAAGTTTTTAGACACAAGGAATGGACGCCTGCCGAATGTTTACAGTATTTAAAGAAATAGGAGAGATATAGTCAAGAATTAATATTATTATGTTAAAGTCAAACGAAAAAATATTCAGGTTGAGCAACAGTCTCCAAAGTTAGCGCTGTCCACTTCCAATATAAGGAAGACAACGAGCAGAGGTACAGGGCTAGGCACGCCCAACAGCTTGAGGAGCTGCCAGAGTCCGTCTCTCCTCCCTCAACCTGTATCCACTATCAGAATTATGGGAACAAAGAAATGACAATCCCCTTTATCCTCTCGAAGTTCAAATATATTGTAATATACTGTATACGAAATCCTTATAGTAACAGTGCAGTTGAACAGAGCTTCAAGTCTGAGAGTCACGGTATAAATACTCACAAGAGAGTAGTCACAGCCGCAATCCGCAAACAGCCAAAAAGCGGCACCACACCCTTTCGTCACAGGGCTTGCGCCGCAAGGGTAAAAGCGGCATGTTTATATGCTCAACTTTCCGGGAGCAGTCCGTTCCGCTATTGAAGCGGCAGGGCACACCAAAGCACGTTATATCCCTGTACTATGATAGAACGCAGATAGGTGCCACACTGGTTTTCCGGCAATTACAATATAGTGAGCAGCTTCACTCTCTCCGACTCTCTCCAACCAAACAGCAGCGTCATGCCCTTTCTACACAGGGCAAGGCAATGGTAATATTTTCTCGAATAATTTATGATCACTGAAGTTGGAGACTATTGATAGGGAGGTAACATTTCCAGAAGTTACACATGTTGTTTTACTTAAGTAGATTCATGTCAAGATTATTGTGCAGCACATGTTCTAGATGCGTTTCAAGAACAGGCCACTTAACTGTGGTTGATTTCGAAGGTTGAGAAGCAGTCCTTCTATGCTCCATGGCTTGTTTGATTTGGCCTTTCAGGCACATACCTATAAATGAAGTAGGGCTGTTATAATTTGGGGAAAGAATGCACTGGCATGAATATATTATGATCAGGATATAAAGATGTGTTCAAATGGAATCAATCAGAGGGATCATCAAGAAATGCTTTGGAAGCATGAACAGGTGTCAATTAGGTGGACATTCAAGGTTCTAATAAAGTGAAGTATGAAAGGATACTCCCCGGGCATGCAATTGGATGTCACTAAGAATCATTGGACAAATAATTTCCTAATATAATATGCAGAATTATAGGAGGGAAATGTGCCAATGTGGCTCGTCAACATTGTCCACAGAGCAAGCTAGACCCCTTCACTATTCAGCAGGTAACTATTTAATTATTATATCAAAACCCTAACACAGCACTTGGAATGGGCCATATGTCACATGATGTATACAAATCGGATCCAACAGTCTGGAGATCCATGCAAGAGAGTGTGATAAATTCCACCCTAGTAGGCAATTGGAATATATTGGTGAGCATACTGTGAGGGGTCAGTAATGCGAGGCGCACAAACTTGTTGTAAGGAAGGCATGGTATCAAACAGTAAGGTAGACACAAGTGATCACAGTTTAAGGGCGTTTATTGCACTTCATTTGGGTTTGAAAAACGCCTATCTTATCATAAATCTAAGGATGGAAACAAGCTATGACCATCAAATAAAAATAACACAGTCCTAGTCAAGCCTGTCAAAATAAAATGGCCTATACTAATAAACCTATTGCTAATCCTTACTTCTAAATACAAATAGTGTGGGAAACAATGTTAGGCAAAAGGAAACTGTTCAAGAAATGATATGTCAGGATATTCAAGCCGTTGGCTTCCCTTTGCCACATTTTCAGCACAGGACACGGCAGCACACTCACGCTTTGCACACTCATTGGCTTCTCTAGCACAAGGATGCAGTTCAAAACCTCAACATCAGGGCCTTCTGTGCCAAAGTCTCTTAACCATTCAAAGTTTCTTATTTCAGAGGGCTTGATGCAATACGACAAACATTAAAGTTCCTTTCTTCTCAGGATTTCACATGTGCAACCTTTTAGGTGATTTTCGATTCAACCCGGGCACCCCCCCCTCCGGTGGGCTCACACCCACTTTACCACAAAACCTTCTTGGGTGATTCACTGTTCATACTGGGTCCCCCTCTGCTGGGCCCAGACCCACTTTAACACAAAGCTTTCAATTGATCTCCCTTGGTCAGGCTCGGACCAACATTCTGTACTTTTCCAAGCTTTCTTTACTTAAGAAATCGCAGATTTTCGACTGCGCAGGATTTTGACCACTTCAATTCACTATTACTTGCTCTCTTCTTGATATACTCTCTTTCTCACTTTCACTTTGCCAATTCTCAGCTGGATACCTTACAGAGACTTTTCGACTGAGCACCCACACGGTGCTGGACCACTCTGTCAAGGGTAGTGTATCTTGCTTTAAAAGTTCAATCACTCATCATCAGTTCAACTTTGCTTGCGTTCTTTATAACAAGCGTTTTAACAAGGTTCGTGTGAGCGCTCGCCAAACAATGTTGCTGCTTACAACCTTGGCTTCAACACAGACCAGTCCTGTATCGGTCTCCCCAACTCACTGGCTGCGTTGATTTCACTGATGCTGTTTTGTTCTTGGAGCCAAGGTCAGTACCACAGCAGCTGGTGCTTCTCCCCGCCTTAATCATTGATGTGGGAGGGCCCCAGGTACGTCCAACACACAATGCAGGATTCTTCAGCTTGGTTTCCAGGTCTATTCTCAAGGTTTCAGGAAAGTAACGGTTCCTTGTTGAAAAGGTCAAGGGAACTACCCTCCTTGCGATCCCCTTCTGTATTACTGTCTTTCTTCTCACGTTAAACTGCCATCTCAGAACTGCTGTTTCCTCGTGTGCCTTGCCTTGCTCAGAGTGTGCTTTTGTGCTCTGCCTTTTTTCCGTGTGGGGAAGCTTAATGGAAATCAGGTATGTGTGATGGTCAGCATTTGCCTGACCTCGCGAGACCATTGTATTGGGACACATCAGGTATACGGCTTGGGTGTTAGTCTGTTTTCCCTCATCGCGGGTTGTCAGTGTGAAAGTGTTTGTGCATCTCTCCATCCGGTGTCCCACTCCCTGAAGGCCCCTCACCTAGGTGATCCTGCCACACTGGTCTGTTAAAACATAATCACATAATACCGCCTTGTTATGAAGATTGACCTAAGCTCATTCGCATTTCACAGAAAACCGCGTTCGTAATGTTCCGACATTCAATCGATGTCGCCTCCATTTTAAGAATCGTCCGCCATTTTGATTTCAACTCTTGTTTCATGTTCTAAAATGGTGGACTGTGTTTTTCGACTTGCAGTTGGCCGAATGACCTTTGAGGTTCGTTATTGTTTAGGCTGACTGAGAGCAGACTGTTTGACCAATGTAAAGAAACCTTGTATCTCGAATGAACTGCCATCCAAGCGTTGTCCGCGCTCACAAGCCTCATCTTTGTATAAACAAAGAGACAATGGAAAACAAACTCAGATCGTGTGTTCTGGCTGAACTACATTGTAGTGATTCTTGGAATAAGGCTTATCGTGGATCAGAGAACCAACAGCATCATTGTGACTTCATGGACATGCAAACTTGGGTTTATAGTGACTTTTTCGAATGTCACATTTTCAAATGCCTTTTTCTTGACACAAATATGCCAGAAAAAAATCTAAATGTTTTTTTTATTTTATTTTAATTTTTTATTTGGGTGGGGGGGTTCCCCCCAACCTCCCATTATTTTTTATTTACACTTTTATTTACTAACTAAACTGAAATAAACATATGAAATAAAAAAAAAACACATTCAGAATTTTTTATTTCCAGCAAATTTGTTATTGAGAAAAAGGGCATTCGAAAATGTGCATTCGACAATTTAACTGGATATCGCAAACTTGTATCCCTTTTATAATATTGTAATGTTTATCATATGAACTGGGCACAAATACTAGCCAGTGACGTATTAGCTTGGAGAGAGGCTGGACAATGTTTCAAAAATGGTATAAATATGTCTGTGTTTAGATGTCCAGCACTCTCATCCCTCACTGTGTCTGCTGGTACACACTGTGATACTTGTATCTTTTCAACCCGTGATTGGCATATTTCATTTGTGGTACTAAGCCTCGATATTTCTTTGGTCTTTCAGATGGCGCCCGAATAGGGACCCTCAAGATTGATGTCACCTCGCTGAAGAGAAGACGCGGCTATCGTACCGGGATCGGAGAGTGAGAAAAAGGGGGGCCCTGTCATGATCTCTGCTTCCAAAAGGTCAGGGTTTTCCCAACTCCCTTGGAAGCAGATCCATAACCCAGGTTCCGAGTGCCAACCAGTCCCAATTGGGACCTTTTGGACCCAGTCCTGGCGCCAGTGGCACCAGGCTCATAAATATGCCCAGTCCCAGCGCTGGAAGCGCCGGGCTCATAATGCTTGGGTGGACTTACCTGCAGCAGACCATGCTGCTTACTTGCCTGCCAGTTGAGCCTCTGATCCTCTTCTGTTTGGAACTACTTTTCCTGTTGGGTGGGGCAGGAGCCACTCCCTAGATTCAGAACACTGGAACTCTTCTGGAAAGCAGGAACTCTTTTCTTACCTAGGCGTGGCTGTGGAAGGAGACACCTAAGCACTACAGGAGGCTATTTAAACCACACCCGATGGATGAATCTTGCTTTGCGTTATTCTGCATCCTCTGCAGCAGAACGCTCATCGTGTCTTCTGCATCTGATCCTGGGCCTAAGGAAAAAGGCTTACCATCCTGAATCCAGTCTTCAGCAACACCTATAAAGACAAGAAAGAACAGGTTAGCATTACGGTCTTCAGTGACAGCTCTTCACTTACCTGGTCCATCGGCTGTCAACAACGCCTCGCGCTGCATTCCGGCATCTGAAAGACAAAGGCTTACCTACTCTTCGTGCGCTCCGGAGGTCTTCACACTGCATTCCGGCATCTGAAAGACAAAAGCTTACCAACTCTTCGCACGCTCCGGAGGCCTTCGGCGCTGCATCCCGCATCTGAAAGACAAAACAAGGTGTGTTTAAAGACATTGGGGAACTTTAATACTCACGTGCCATTACTCCTTTCCACATCTAACCCAGTGGGTATTCCGGCACCCTGCAGCCGCTCCGAACTCATACCTGCAAAATAAAAAGACAGTTAGAGCGCATCGTGAAGCAGGCAACAAGCGCTTACTTACGTGCTTCCAGGCGCTTCTATTCATCACACGGGCTCCATCTTCAACTCACTTCAGCCCGTCATCTGCCATCGCCGGAACCCTGCAAAACAAGAAACATCATTACTAAAGACTTTAAAGACATTAGAATTACTTGAAACTTACCGTTCGTGCAGTAAACGACGGACAGCAGTCCTCTGAAGTCAAGAGGCCTGCTCCCCTTATCCAGTGAAGAAACTGGTTACAGCACCCTGCCCCGAGGCAGATGGAGAGCACGGCGTTCACTTACCTAAGGTGAGAGCGTTAACCTTTGGGGTTCTACAGGAGAAGAGAAAGGGAAGAAGAGAGAGACATTCAATAGCCCAGTTCCTTAATCCCATATTTTCTATCTGCAGACATCTTACCCTTCGTGTCAGATATACCGTGCACAGAGGTCCAGCCCAAAGAGCCAGCCGTGTGTTACACATCACCTGTGAAGATACGGTATACGCCCAGTCAAGACCGGCGCCTCTACGGGAATCAGGTGAGCGTTACAGGCCCCTTTGCATGAGACGCGACACCTCAACAGTACTGCACCTTCCAATCCCTGAATGGTGAGCACGCAGTTCGAGAGGGCATTTTGACGAGGGTCCCCATATCGAGGTGGGCTGTTTTGCCGAAATCGCCAACCACGAAGGTCCTTTGTAATCCGATCGGACCTCCTTAGTCCTTTTTAATCAGGTGAGTCGTGACCCGATTCCTAAGTATCCTGATATTTGGTTGCAGATTTGTTCTCATCAGTACAAACAATGCTAGGTAACACCAGTGATCTGATATGCCTGGGAAATTGTCTGCCTGTTTCAGGGTTTATTCCTAAGAGACAGACAATCTTTGGAATTTGGCCAACCTGCCCCACAGGAGGGGTCGCCGGCATGTACTATGTACTGTAAGTATGGCATTGGTAGTATAGAAGTCAATGATATTTGGCAAAGACAAACTAGACATGCTTCCGAATTTCAGTGGCCAGTTCATGGTAGTTTTGAGATTGCCCGTATAGAGTATTTAAAGTCTATCTTGTTAAAGAAAAAGACTAGGCCTGCAGCATTTGATGTAATTCAGAATTGGAAAAAGGAAGCTATGCAGCAACTTAAGAGTAAAGAGAAACATGCACGTCGTCACATGTCTAACTCAGAGAAAGCATTATTGTATGATCAACAGAAACAGTCGGAGTCTCTAGTGCCTCAGACGAACTAATTGATACGGTTTTAAATGAGCATAGGTCTGTAGCTACTGCACCTCCTCCCTATGTGCCTCTTCCAACTGTTTTACCTCTTCCTGGTGCTGCACCTCCTCCCGCTGTTATTCCTGTTCCTCCTGTTGTAGCTCCTCCTCCAGTTGTTGCTCCTCTTACAGTTGTTGCTCCTCCTTCTGCATCTCTGCCCTTACTGCAAGTTGTTGTTCCTTTAACTCCATCTTTACCACCAGCAGGACTGTCTCCACTACCGGCTGTGTGAGATTTGTCTGCTCTCTCTTTCCCAAGCAGTTCTGTTCCGCTTTTAGCAAATGAAGGGGCGAGTGCCGAATCAAAGATAGTGACTCATAGTACAGTTTCTAAATCTAGAAAGAGAGAACTTTACGCATGGGCTAAGAAATGTATGGAGGAAGGTGAAAAATCAGCTGTTTTAGCTACAATTTCTGACCAAGAAAGTATTCCCGTACAGAATGTTTTGATTGAGGGGATGGGAATGCACTTTGCCGAAATGTAGAATGATTTGACGGACATGGATGTCCCACAAGGGTTGAGGGATTTGAATGTCTTAGCTTACTCAAGGGACACTGTGGAGAACGTACATGAGCATTTTGAGATGGTTTTTGAGTTTAAAAGGGAGTTAGATTGGTTACAGAATGATGAAACAGATGGTGGTAGATTGGACGCTTTGTATGTACAGAAACGGTTTCTTCCTTCTTGTAAATCAACGAGTTAAGGGACGCGATTTTGCACAAGGGATGCGCTTAGATGGATTCCAGATGTTTTGATATCTCCCATGGAAGTATATGATACATTTAGTCAGTATACTCCAGAAATGCAAATGAAAGTGTTACAGGTAATGGTAGAGTACCTGTAGGAAGAGTGTATGAAGAAAAAGATGTATTGTCCCGCAGATTTAATGATTATTTATAAGAGAGCATTTTCACCTGTCACTGCATTAACTACGTTGTCACTCGATTTAGCTCTATTGCTTAACAAGTGTTCGGAGTTGCCTACTTCTCAATTGCCAATGAGAGAGGTTCCTCCGACATTTGTTCCTAAAGTGGAAATTCCAGCTGATGCTGTAGCAGGCACACCAGCTACCACTATCGAAGCTCACTATGTTTCACAATTTGTTCATGTCCCGTTCTCTAGATAGGAAGATATACTATTAGATAGTCGATTCCAGACATTAGGAAAAATCCAACAGGGTTTTATAAAGAAATAGAATCTGTCTTGCATTCGTCACTTTTCACTCTGGGTGATATATACTTATTGTTTCCTGTGATCCTACCTGATGATTTATGGAAACAGATTAGAACTGTAGATGATCAGGCAGGGCTGGGTGATACATGGGTTAACTTGGTACGGTTAGACAGAGAAAGAAAAGCTGGTGAGAGACCGCCACAGATGATACTGACACTGCCAGACAGAATAGTTACTAAATTAACAACTCGAGTTCCGGAGAGAAGAATAGTTTGGGACAAGCTCACTCCCTGTACCCAGGGGAAATCTGAAGGTGCTACTGAATTTTTTAATCGGTTCGCAAAAGTATTTTCAGATTTTAGCGGTCAAGATTTAAGCACTGAGTCAGGGAAAAGGTTGTTTGAGGACAAATGTGTGGGTGGATTGTTGCCTGATATCCAATCACAAATTATGACTTCCGAAAGCACATGGCAAGCTAAATCACAGTCCGAAGTATTGCATATGGCTCAGTATTACGAAAATAGAGTCAATAATGAAAAATAGAGGATAGAAAAGAAGAAAGGAGACTTGAAAACTATAGTATTGTTGCAACAGATAGAGGAACCAGAGGTGGAAGTACACAGTTTAGAGGTCAGTTTGCTCCACCAAGTAATGCGCAGATGGGTCCTGTACACATGATCAATGTGCTTATTGCAGACAAGAAGGTCTTTGGCGAGCACAATGCCCGATCCTTCAACAGAGACCGAATAACACACATGTACCATGGGTAGATGATCCAGAGGCTGCATGGGAGTAGGGGGTCCTGGTAGAAGTCAGTTCGCTCAGAATCCACAGTCATTCTCGCAAGATAGTCAGCAACATAGTGGTGATAATAGGTATATTTTTGATAATCATTTGACTGCCTATCTTTTTGAGGATCTCGTATTTGGTGATATATTGTTCCGGTGGGACAGCCCGAAGCAGAGTCTGGAACCAGTGCCTATTCCCATCGATCAGAAAGGGCCCTGCGTAGAAATGAAAGTGGGGAATAGGAAGCATCTATTTTTGATAGATACAGGAGCACAGAAGTGTTCCATTGATCATTTGTGGGTTCCAGATATTCCACTGTCAGGGCAGAATAACATTTCTGTAGGGTTTTCTGGCACGCCACTGGTTAGTCGGGTTTCTCAGCTGGTACCGATTTCATGGGGCCATTCACGGATCATTTCCATTTCTTCTAATGACGAATTGTGGTGAGAATTTGTTGGGGTTGCTTCACAATTTCTGACTAGGCCTTTACCGACTGAATTGGATAAAGTTCTGGTATATTTATGGGCAGTTGACGATAATGATGTTGGCATTTTGCAAATTGAACCGGTTAAGATTGTCTTGAAACCAGGTGTTAAGTTGCCACATATTCCACAATATAAGATTTCAGTTGATGGTTAGCAAGCTTTAAAAAGTATAGTTTCTGATTTTGTTCATCGTGGAGTGATTGAGGAAATTGCAGAAAGTTTGTGCAATAGAAAGGGGATAATGCGATTCCTTTCCATTTTATTATTGATCTAAGTGCTATCGATAAGATTGTTGCTCCACAATTTCCAATTGTGCCTGATGTGACCAC
The DNA here is from genome assembly GCF_040938575.1 of Ambystoma mexicanum. Taxonomy (NCBI): domain Eukaryota; kingdom Metazoa; phylum Chordata; class Amphibia; order Caudata; family Ambystomatidae; genus Ambystoma; species Ambystoma mexicanum. The sequence continues at coordinate 472,866,236 of NC_090928.1, read as the reverse complement.
CATATTAACGATGATTCCAGCTTCTGCTACTCATTCCAGTGTTGGGGATCCTTAGAATGCCTTCTTTAGCATTCCTGTACATGTTGACAGCAGATACTTGTTCGTGTTCACCCTGGAGGGACGCTCATTTACATTCACTCGTGTGCCACAAGGGTACACTGAGAGTCTGAGTATTTAAAGTAGAGCTTTGAAGGAGCAGCTTCATACACTTGAGCTGCCTCCCACTCGTGCATGGTTGCAATATGTTGATGATCTTTTTTAAGCTGCAGACCCAGAAGTTGCTTGCATGGAGGGCACCGCACCGTGATGCTGCTTATTTATCTATCATAGCATGGGCATAAGGCTTCATTAAAAAAGTTTCAATATTGTCGACAGGGGGTCTCCTGTCAAAGGAGGGAAGAAGACTGACACCTGAACAGATAAAACGCATCTCTAGCATGTCTGTCTCAAATACACAGAAAGAGGTCAGAGCCTTGATAGGCATGGCTTCGTACTGTAGACAGTGGATCTCAAATTTCTCATTAATGATAAAACCAATGTTGGCATTGACAAAGAAGGGCATTTATTTTCCATTACTATGGAACTTGGACTACCAGAAAGCTTTTGATCTGCTCAAGGCTGCTTTGTGTTCAGCACCAGTTTTGGGCACACCAAGTTATGACAAGGCCTTTGTGTTGTATGTGCATGAATGTGATGAATGTGCTTTGGCTGTGTTAATGCAGGAACACGGGGGGCAGAATAGACCATGCAGTTATTTTTCCTCCACGCTTGATCCTGTTGCATGCTCTTTGCCGAGATGTCTGAGAGCTGTTGCTGCTGCTGCTGCATTTGTAAAGCAAAGTGTTGGTATGGATTTAGGTCACTCTTTATTCGTGATGGTACCCCACTCCATAGAGGTTCTTTTGAACAGAACGCAAACGCAACATCTTACCTCAGCACGATTAACAAGATACAAGTTGATTTTATTTGCACCGCATATCCAAATTAAGAGATGTTGCGTATTAAATCTGGCCAAACTGTTGCCTCTTCCGCAAGACATTGCTTGCAGTGACAGGATGTCACATGACTGCCTCTATACCACAGAGCAAGAAACCAAAGGCAGAATTGATTTAAATGACACGCCATTGAAAAATCCACAAGGGGAGCTGTTTTGCGATGGCTCCTGCTTCAAACTTCCGGATGGTTCTTCCACTGCTGTTTATGCCATCACTACATTAAGCACTATTGTGGAAATCAAGAGAATTTCTCATAACTCCGGACAGGCGGCAGAGATTATCGCACTGACTCGAGCTTGTGAACTTTCCGTTGGGCTTGGATTAAATATATGTACAGATAGCCAGTATGCCTTTGGGGTGGTTCACAACTTCAGTAGATTATGGGCAGAGAGAGGTTTCTTGACCTCACATGGAACAAAGATTCAACATGGCGCTTTGATGGTTCAGCTATTCTCAGCACTTGCGCTTCCGACTCAACTAGCAATAATGAAGTGCGTCGCACATCAGAAAGTAACAGATGATGTGGGGAGAGGAAACGCTTTTTCTGACAGGATAGCCAAACAGACTGCCACGGATTTGTATTCAGAAATGTATAATAGATGAAGGAATTGATTTGATAAAAAATATTCAAGCTGATGCCACTCCAGGAGAGCTTAAGCAATGGGCTGAAGGATAAGCTAGTTTAGATGATGAAGGTTGTTGGATAGACAATGTCAAGAAAAGATGGATGCCACCTGATGCTTATGTCACCGCTATGCTTACGATGGCTCGTGGTCCCACTCATATATGTGCTATAAAAATTAGTAAATTGCTAGAACCTGTCTAGGTAAAAGTAAACATCTCAAAGACTGCTCAGCGTTTGGTCCAAAATTGCATGGTATGCTTACAGCATAATGTGGGGAAAGGTACATCAACACTGAGGGGTAGTTTTGGTCCCCACTCTGTGGCTTTTGTGGTAATAGATTTCGACTTCATTGAAAGAGAGCACTGCCAAAACTACAAATACCTTCTGGTACTCATTTGTGCTTTTAGCAAATGGGACGAAGCATTCCCTGTAAAAGATGCCACAGCAATAATGAAGGCAAAAACCATGCTTAAGGAATATTTTCCTAGGTTTGGGTTGCCGAGGGTCATTTGATCGGATAATGGTCAACATTTTATCACTGCTGATATCCTGCAAATATGCGTGGGATTACAGGTCAATAAACAGTTCCATTCAGCCAGACACGCTCAGAGTGTCAGATTTGTAGAACGCCATAATGGTATATTGAAGAATAAAATGGCTAAGGTTTGCGCTATTAGCAATTGGAAATGGCCAGATACCTTACCAATAGCTCTATTGTCTATGCGGATGACTCCAGAAACAAAAACTGGGCTCTCCCCCTATGAAATAGTGATGGGGAGGCCAGCCAATATTTAGAACATGCCCAAGCCGAAGCGAATGAAAGACGTAGAGCATTTGCTCCTTTCTGAATACTTGACCACTTAACTCAAACTTGTATTTGATTTATCAACAGGTGCAAGAAGTCCTCCCAGTAAAATGCGAGGGGCCAGGTCACTGACTTTGACCTGGCGACTTGTTGCTCATAAAAGTTTTTGAAAGAGCATTCTGTCTCGCACCGCCCTGTAGAGGACCATTTCGAGTTCTGTTGGTCACACAGAACGCTGTACGAGTAGATGACAAGAAACACTGGATACATGCGATGCACGTCAAGAGGATACCTTTTCCTCTGCCACATGATGAAGGAGAAGAGAAGGAGACTGTTTGCTCTGTACTGCATGACAAGTCCGTTCTAATCGACACCAAGGGTGTCCCGGAGATTCTTCCTGAGCCTGTAGGGCCTGGGGCCTTTGAGTTCTTCCTCAGATCCTTCTGCATCATCGAGCAATCTTGCATCTGTTTCACCACTTCCATCAGGAAGTAAGATCACTTTTTACGCAGATCATGCTGTATCTGGGGATTTGAGGTACGATCTCCGTCTGCTGCACTAGACTTACAGCATAGCATCGGCTGTGCCCTCAAGAAACCACCATTGAGCTAGTCTCTTGCCACTCTCTCACTGAAATGAAAATACCGGCAAAGTTACCTTCAAGCAAGATAGGCCACGTGGTCAGGGGGCCACCAACAGATGAACTAAAAGAGCCTGACGGAAAGGCTTTCTAAACAGACTCTGAGAAACAATGCCCTTTACTAACTCTACTTGTATGGAGCAAGCTATTGGTCATGTGGCTGACAAAGAATTTGTTCATCAAAGATCATGGTCCATGAAGACTCATTGTTTTCGTGTTATAATGTTAATCGGTCTGACAGTTGTATTTTCACTTGGGTTGTGGTATTTAGAGGGGGTGCGTCCACTTGAGACTTTGTTACCAACTGAAACTGTACCCACTATGTCTTCACCTTTCGTGCATCTGCACACTCTACCTCCTAGGGATTCCCAACACAGACAGAGTTACCACAATAATACTCTCCTATTAATCATGAATGCCACCCATGTGATTCTAAACAAAACAAATTGCTTGGTTTGTTCACATTTGCCACAGCACAGGGAAAAAAGGTTGGGCTGGTATATTCATCCTCTTCCTTTGACTACTGCATGGGGGCACTATTCTTTGGTCATTGAAATGATAGTATTTCTGGGAACTTCAATGGGACTAATCTGAACGAATTCAAAAAACGAGTCCTGACACCTTTGGGATGTTCTCTTTTTGCGAATAGGAGTAAACTCAATATTGCTTCTATTAGGCCTTCCAATAGACTTACTAGATCTTTCCAATTGCTAATTTCTTTCAAGGTGGCTCCCCTAGGCAACCGGGATGCCATGCCTCCTTCCTACACTATCAATCATAGACCCAACTCTGTTTCCCTCTGTATACAAAGGGATGGTTCTCAGCCAATGGGTACATTCGATGGTTGTACCAACATTGCAAAACTAACTAGTGAGGACCAACCTTTGTATGTAGGTGATCCCGTTTATTTTGTCTGTGGCAATGAAGCTTATCCTTGTTTACCTAGAGATTGGCAGGGTACTTGTTACTTGGGTATCTTGTTACCAGGGGTATATGTGCTAACACCTCTGAGATCTCTAGAGCTCGTTCAAGGCGGGACGAGAATGGTGATACTCCTTCACAGGTTATGGGTGATGTAGCAAAATCCTTTGTACCATTTTGGGGACAGATAATGAACTCTGAGGATATTAGGAGACTAGCAAGTATTGAAGAAAACCATCAACAGAACCACTGATATACTATACAACATGACGTTGGAACAAAAAGCAATCAGATTAGTGGCCCTTCAGAATAGGATGGTGTTAGACATCATCCTAGTCGAGCGTGGTAGGGTATGTTTTTGGTGGGATCTGCTTCCTGTGTTTTCGTACCTGACTCCTCCCCTGCTATATTCAAGGCAATACAAAATCTGCATACCTTGAGTACAAAAGTACATGTCCCCGAGGGAAACTGGGATGTTAGTGCTTGGTTTTGGGACTTTCTACATTCATGGGGCTGGAAGCTCTTTTCAGTCTTAGTGATAGTTCTTGGTGTTCTATTATTCTGTTGTTGTTGTGTACAATGTCTTCCTGCCATATGTTCGATGTTAGGAGGATGTTGTACACAAACCTTAGGTACATTAGAACCAAAGATAAACACACCTGAGAAAACTGTTAGCACTTTTGTAATGAAGGATATCACTGTCAAGGAATTCATGGCGATTGATATTTCTGAAGAATGTGATTCAGGATATACGGACATTGAGGTGTGGGGTTTTGAGTAAAGCGAATGTTTGAGTAATGCTCTTGGCTTAGGCCAAAAGGAGGGTTTGTTAAAACATAATCACATAATACCGCCTTGTTTTGAAGATTGACCCATGCTCATTCGCATTACACAGAAAACCACGTTCGTAATGTTCCGACATTCAATCGATGTCGCCTCCATTTTAAGAATCGTCCGCCATTTTGATTTCAACTCTTGTTTCATGTTCTAAAATGGTGGACTGTGTTTTTGACTTGCAGTCAGACGAGCGACCTTTGAGTTTCGTTAATATTTAGGCTGACTGAGAGCAGACTGTTTGACCAATGTAAAGAAACCTTGTATCTCGAATGAACTGCCATCCAAGCGTTGTGCGCTCACAAGCCTCATCTTTGTATAAACAAAGAGACAATGGAAAACAAACTCAGATCGTGTGTTCTGGCTGAACTGCATTGTAGTGATTCTTGGAATAAGGCTTATCGTGGATCCGAGAACCAACAGCATCATTGTGAATTCATGGACATGCAAACTTGTTTAATCCATTGTATAATATTGTAACATTTGTCATATGAACTAGGCACAAACTCTAGCCAGTGACTTATTAGCTTGGAGAGAGGCTGGACAATGTTTCAAAAATTGTATAAATATGTCTGTGTTTAGATAGATGTCCAGCACTCTCACCCCTCACTGTGTCTGCTGGTACACACTGCGAGTTGATGGGCACCAGACAGCTATCTGTTTTGCTTTGAAACTGTACAGTAACAAAAGATACTTGTATCTTTTCAACCCGTGATTGGCGTATTTCATTTGTTGTACTAAGCCTCGAAAAGCGATTGCTGTGTCCTGGCCACCTGGATGACAGATCCCCAGGGACTAGTGGGTGAGACACCTTCTGGTTTCTCACATTGTAGATTTCTCAAAATATTCCATTTTATTAAAGAAAATATGATAAGAAAATAACTTTCTTTCACTACTCTACAGAGGAATCCCCGACCTAACCTGAAGGCTAATGGAACATTTCACTAGCATGAGAAAACTGGCCCTCACAATAAACAACAAATATACAAAGAAATAATATAGCAACACAATATAATGAAAAATATAAACACAATGGGCCTCATTACAAGTACTCCGGTCCGGACTTAACGATGCCGGTATAACCATACCAGCACCGTTTCCACGATCGCCGAATTATGACCTACGGACCTGGAAATAGCACCACCATAAACCGTGACAACAGAGTGAAAGCACCCGTAAACTTCGCCTGCACGGAAACTCCTCCGTTACCGGCAATACTGAACACCGCGAGCATCACAAGTAGTATGGACATGGAAACACTGCCACAAAAATGGTGCTTAAACTGTAACCACAGTGGCGGTATAGCCGCCACCGCGAACATGACGTTACACAGTGCCTGGTGATCTAAATCAGGCCACAGGTGCACCAAATGAGCCCAGCTGGACCCAGTAGACCACTGGGAGCCTACAAAAGGGCCACACCCAGGCCAACTCCAAACAGAATTCTGCAGGCAGCAGGTCTAGTAGCATTGGGACTGGGGCTACTCAACCAACAGGCAGCACTGCCCATGATGGCAGTAATGGTGCAGAGGAGGAGGCAGAGACGTAGGAGGTGCAGGCAGCAACTGGCTAACCCTGTACCCATGGCACACCCTATTGTCCAGCCGGCACCACCCCGCAGGCAGCCTTCAATACCACGCATCAGAGCCTCACCCTGGAACCTTACCCCAGGACACATCCACACATTATACCGGCTGGACCATCCAACAATCCTGTACATCACCACCATGATAGCAGATGACATCAGCAGCCACATTGACATCCCCACCGCCACCCCCCCTCCTAAAGGTGGTGTCAGTACTGCATTTTCTTGGCACCAGAACCTATCAACACACAGTTGGTGAGCTGCATGGGCTATCACAACCCTGTTTCTCTAAAATCTTGGTACAGGTACTGGATGCCCTGTTGCACCATGTGTCTGAACAGATCGCCCTACCCCGTACCCTTCCCAAGGTCATTGCCACCAAGTTGGCCTTCCATGCCATCGCAGGCATGCCAAATTGCATAGGTGTAGTCGACTGCACCCACATCGAGAAGACAGTCCCACGTGCTATCGAGATGGTGTTCCGCAAACTGTACCACTCACTGAATGTACAGATGGTATGTGATGCCGCACAAGTGATAACACATTGCTGCGCACGTTTCCCGGGCTCAACACATGACTCAATTGTACTGCGGAATTCGACATTGCCACGGTTCATGGAACGCTATGCTCGACAAAGCACATGGCTATTGGGTGAGTGCAGCTTCCAATGCCCTGGCTTTGTGGAAGGGGGGTGTGTGTCCAGGGCAATGACCAATGTGAGTGGGCTGCTGCGATTGCACATGCATCACCCTCCGCCCATTCACTGAATAGACAGCACAACCCAAACATCACAAAGCAACACATGACAGGTTGCCACAGTGTGCCTGTACACACCCTGCCACATGACACACAACCCCAATGCTACCATTGGCCCATACACCTGGAGCCACTGCATACATCCACCCACTATATGCAGCACTGCCCTCCAAATGCACATGATGCCTGCACATGAGACATCCTGCATCGACAACATCATCACAGTCGACTGATTGACTCTGCCATGTGTGCACATCACTGCATAATGCCATACTTACCAACCAATGTCACCCTCAGGGCAAAGTACACATGCACACCAATGCGTTGGTCAATGTCCAGATGCCAACGTCCACTACAATGACCAAGGAATGCTAATCACCCACCTTCCAACCACTGCATGCCACATTTGCATGAATGAACAATGACACCAGATTGCACTGCATCTGATAAAGACATGATACAACAAACAATGACATGTCCCCCACATCTACATCCCATGTAGGTGATGCTGGATATGCACTCACACCATGGCTGATGACGCCTGTACGGAGGCCAAGGAACTGGCATGAAGAGGGCACACGTCCTCACATGTGGCATGATTGAGAGGACATTTGGACTACTGAAGGCCCGGTTCCGCTGTTTGAGCAGATCTGGCGATCACTGCTGTACAGCCCAGTGAAGATGGGTAAAATTACGCTCATTTGTGCCATGCTGCACAATCTGTGCCTGCACAGGAACATTCCGATGCCCCCAGATGCAGAGGATGAAGGTGGGGATGGAGATGGGGATGGAGACGGGGATGGGGATGGGGATGGGGATGAGATGGCTCCACCTCCTCCTGGGGGTGCAGTAGATGGACAACGGGCACGGGATGCACTGATTTGCATTTACTTTTGAGAGACTGCACATTAACAGCATTGCATGGATATGACGATGCCAGTAAATAAATTGATGTTCTGCAAATGAAATGATGGATGTCCACTCATGAATGTTTTTTTCAATGATGATATATTCATAACATTACAACAGGGAAGGAGGTGCAATGGTTAGGGAAGCTGTACACCCGTGCCCACCCACCACCCAAACGAACCCACCCCCAACCAGGCCCCAATACACTAACCCCCTAACGGACCTCCCCCACCACCCAAACGTACCCACCCCCAACCAGGCCCCAATACACTAATCCCCTAATGGACCTCCCCCACCACCCAAACGTACCCACACACTTAAAGCCTTCTAGTCCCCATGTGTCCTGCAGTGCCAAACACACATGCCATCATTTGTGTGTGTGCTTCAGCGCTTGTGCATCCTTGCCCGAGGGCCCTGTTAGGTGACTTGAACGCCTCCGTGGACTGGCAGAGGTGGAGCTGGATGGGGTGGTACTAGTGGATGGCACTGTTTCTGGCCCTGGTGGCAAATGTGCAAGATATGCCTGGTGGGCAAGCAAGATGGACTCGGCAATACTCGAAGTGTTGTTATTGCCCTCCCGCACATGGTGTGCCAGGGTCACTATTGTGGTGGCGAAGTGTCCAATTGACCTTGAGAGCTGATGCACAGATGTGCTGTAGCTCTCCCTCTGCAGCCTGGATTCCTCAGGCTGCCTTTCTACCAGCTGGATGAGGGTAGCCTGCTGCTCCTCCATCCAATGCATGTGGGCATTGAGCTCAGCCATTGAGGGGGTAGGTGACCTCATTGGACTGCGAAGTGATGTTGGGCTGAACTCTAGGTCATGGAATGATGCCAAGTCATCCAGGTTGGGCACCTCCCCCTGTGGCCCTAAATCTGACTGCAGTGCTGGGGCACTGTTGTCGCTACCTGCTGCCTCCTCTGCAGTGCAGATACTTTCTGGGGTGGGTTGTGTAGGCGTGATGGGTGCCCGTGGCACCTGTGTTGCAGCAGGCAGCGTGGAGATGGTGGAGATGGTGGTGCTGGTGGCTGGCACATGTGTACCAGATGCTACTGGGGTCAGAGTTGCAGAACTGCTGGCAGCATCCTCCTGGGCAGTGGTGCCTGGGCTGTTGTGCGGTGTCGCTGTCACTTGATATGGCTGTGGGGACACAGAGGGCATGCAATTAGTTGTGTGGTGGTGCCTGATGGGTGCATCATATGCATCAGACAGGTTGATCAGTTAACAGTTGCATTTACACGCGTATGCTTGTCGACGGTCATGTATTGTAGTGATGTTGATCATCATCTGGATCATGATTGTGTCCTTTGGGGCACTCATGCACTGGCTGGGGGGTGGTGTTAATGGGTCCTTTGGGGCACTCATGCACTGGCTGGGGGGGGGTTGTTAATGGGTCCTTTGGGGCACTCATGCACTGGCTGGGGAGGTTGTTAATGGGTCCTATGGGGCACTCATGCACTGGCTGGGGGGGTTGTTAATGGGTCCTTTGGGGCACTCATGCACCGGCTGGGGGGGTTGTTAATGGGTCCTTTGGGGCACACATGCACTACTGAGCGAGGTTGTTAATGGATCCTTTGGGGCACTCATGCACTGGCTGGGGGGGTTGTTAATGGGTCCTTCGGGTCACTCATGCACTGGCTGGGGGGGTGTTAATGGGTACTTTGGGGCACTCCTGGCCTCAACATGTACTCCTATGGCATTCATATTTGTGCACTTGCCAGCATCTGCAGTTGGGCTCGAATCCTGCCTCATTATCCACGATCCCATGGATGGCCTCAAGGTGGAGGACACTGCTGCAGTGCACCTTCCATGTTTGCAGCCTCAGTGGGGAAGGGGGCCCTCCACCTGTCCCACTGCTGCGTTGCCGGTGTGTTGAGATCAGGTTCCGCAACCTCAGTCTGAGGTCATCCCACCTCTTGTGGCAGTCCTTGACGCTCCTCGTAGTCACGCCCACAGCGGTGCACTTGCGTGCAGCTTCCGCCCACACATCCTTCCTGTGCTGCTGTGTAGCACGCCGTTGGTCTGCACTAAACAGCATCTCAGCATGCTGCACTATATGGTTGACCAACACAGTTAGCGCTGCCTCACTAAAGCGCTGTTTGCGTTGCCTCTGGGCAGGTATCCTGGCAGACATGCTGGTGGTCCTTTTTGACTTCTCACTGTGTAGATTTAGCTTGTGCTGACTCTGAATGGCAGTGGATTGTGCTTTATATGATGGCCGCCACTCTGTTTCTGGTTTTCGCGGGCATGGTATTTCCGCTTCCGTGTCCGTGACGATGGCGGCGGTCATGGTTTTTACACTACTTGTGGCGCTGCTATGTCCATTTCTATGGGTGTTTACGTGGCGACGGTGACACCGTTTCCACATCCGTGTGGTGCGCGCGACCGACAGCACGTAATCGGCCGATCTTTCCGCAACCTTGCGGACTCGGAAACTTTATTACCGTCGCCGTGGAATCACTGCATTCCGGACCGGGAAACTTGTACTGCGGCCCAATATCTGAATGGTCTTTCTGTGGTCTTGTTTCAGATCCCTTCCCCAAGATTGAAAGTTAACTCCAAATGTTCAGCAAAAGAAAAGAAAGATTTTCAACTAGCTCTTGTAAGTTTAAAGTCAAAGAAAAACTGCCTAATCAATAATCTATTGGTAACAACTCTTTGTTCCTGAATGAAAAAATCCCCTTCCAACTTCCAGAAAAAGAAATATGGTAATCCTGGTTACGAGGATACATTGCCTCTTCTTCAATATAGTTTGTCACAGTTTAAAAGAAGGAGTCATATTTCCTAATGTCAACAATACATAATTTTGTAGGACTTCTTCAGTTACAACTTTACATTTGGTTTATTTGTCAGGATGTTTTCTCTGTGCTGCTGCTTCTATTTTCAACAACCACCCCTCTACCTTTGGTACTATGAGAACAGTCACTTTGTCCCACAGTACATTACTGCTTCAAACCACTTCAACATGACAACTGCTGACAACTTAATACACCACCACTGTTCAAGTGTTACTACTAGTGCTCAGTACTGTAGAATTATTAGGTAGATCTTAACAAGACACTTTGACCTCTACAGGTAGGCAAGGCACTCTTCCTTTTAAAAGGGGGAACCTCTTTGCCTCTTTAATCCGTCGGAATACCACCAGAACAACCTGCTTCTGCCCATGAGACACTCTCCTTTCTAACTTCATCAGTCTTTCGCACCGCACGTATTTTACTTCGGAGTATTCTTCACATGTATTGGTTCCCCTTCCCCAGCTTTTCTCCCACCTTTCTGCCAGTTATCAGCCCAAGTAATTACCGAGAAGCACATGTGCCACTCTCTCAGCTTCAGGCAACAATGGTGTACTTGTCGCTTAGGCCACTTGACTGTTAACAACTTCACGTTGTAGGTATATGGCTCTTTAACACTTGGCAAGGCTGGTTTCACTATGAAAAAGGGATGTCTCTTGGCTTGGGTAATGCTGATCTTCTCTTCAATACTTTTGACTGTCTACCTCTTGAAAATAAAACAAATTCCACTTCTAGATACAGTGTAGAGTTCAGCCTTTCAAGTGAAAACATTCTTAGGCACACTCAAACTTACTTTCAGGTAGATTGTAAGGTTTAAAGTTGAGTAAAGAATTGTATTCCTGTGTAACAGTGAAGTATGACGTTCTGACTTCCTTTGGGAATTACTATTAGGAACATGCAACCTCCTTTTGATGTAGTTCTCACTCTCTGCAACTTGTAACTAGTATATAGTCAATGTTAGGTATTTGGTAATGCTTAGGAAGCGTTCCCCTTTGTTAATTAGGGACACACAACCTCTCCGTTATACAGCAACAGTCTTTAAATACCTAAACAAAGGGTTTCAAGCACTTTAGCTTATCACGCAAGTATGGATCTTAATATTATGCGCAGCTCCTACAATTCTATTGTTAGTAAGACTTCTGATATAAAAAACAGCTTTTACTTGCATTTGATAATATGCAAGTCAGTTAGCAACTGGCTACAGTTACCAGCAAGGCTCGTGCAGTGTATTTGAATGCTGTCCTTCACTCACCGGCTTCATTAACACTGGTTTTGCAGTTTGCACTGCTTTCTCGACTTCCTCTGCTACTTTTTCTACTTTTAGCTCACTGGGGACCCACACCTGTCTTCAGTCTGGCCACTTATTTTGGGAGTTCCTTTTTCTCCCGAGACCTTTGGCTTGCCTTCTGCTTCTGGCCTTAGTCTCCTGCAGCTTCTGCACTTAAGAGTTTGGGAGAAAAGTAATCTCTCATAGCTTGCAGGTTACATCTTCTGTCTCCACACTCTGGTTTACCTTCTATTCTTCCACTTTCTTGTGATTTGACAGTTTCATGTTTATCCTCTGCTACTGCTGCTGAAGCCAGCCTTTCAGCTCTTGTTTCAGTGCCTTCTACTCCTCCTTTCCTGCTGAGGCCTTTTATGCCTCACATGTTCAACAATTATCTTCAGGTGTGGGCTACTAGCATGAACTACCTGACTACTGCAATGGCTACTAGGCTTAATTGCTTGACTACTACATCTACATGCCTCTTCAGCCCTTTTCCTCATCTCAGTACCTCTAGGATTCTGGGACGTGTAGTTTCTTCCAACAAAGTTAGGTTTTTCAACTTCTACAGTTTGGTCAAAAACCATCAAAAGAGTGGGGTTACGGGGAAAGCTAAATAGAGGGTTATCCTACTCTTCCTGGTCTGTCCCCCCCCCATGTGATCCTCCTGCAGTACACCACCTCCAGGGTCGGGATCAGGAAGTGTCCGCCTTTTCCTGGCCACATGAGGAGGATCCCAGATCAGGTTTTTGGGGAGAAACATCACTGATTCTTCACAATACCCATTCATGCAAAGTAAATTGGAGACTGTGGTATTCTTGTCAATTTCACACAAATATCTCTCCTCCCCTCCACAAATACAACACTGTGGAAGGTTCGATCATCAATTTTGCTGTACTAGGTTTCAAACAAAACTACTCTTTCATGCACAAAAGGAGAATTTAGGGAGTGTATGAGCACCATCGAGCAAAAACTTATGTGACTCAAAAAATAGACATTGCTATCTTCAGTAATTTATACACAGGGCTTAACTACCTGAATTAATCTAATCTGTGGGAGGTGCAAGTGATCCTCTGGGTGAATGATGCCCTACCTCAATTATACAACCACATGAAAGCAATAAGCATTTCTATCAATACCGTTACTTTACAGGGTTCTTATAAATCTTGGACTCCTTCCTGAGATAGGGCACTTGGTGCCGAGACCTCAGATTCCTCAGAGAGAATGCCAGGGGACAGCTTATTTAGTGGTTTAGCAATCTGGATTTTTGGAATGTCAAAGCAATTTTTGGTTTTCTGCCAGCCCTAATTCTGAAGTCAGATCATGGGCAGTTTGGACGGGATTCAAGGGGAGACTTCACCTATAAAGGAGGTGTTTTGTTGGTCAACAGGATGTTATGGAACATCAGTTTCTGGGAATTTTAAGTGAGTTTCTTTGCCTAGTGATAGGTGCTGGGAACTGCTTCTTTCTTTTCTGGATGGATACTGTCCCCAGGTGAACAAATTTAGCAACACAAACTCCAGGTGACCTGTGGACCTGGTCATAGATCAGTGGTATTATGGTCTAGACAAGACTCTCACCCTTAGAATTAAGGTAATCGCTTGTCTGTGGAATATGGTAGAAGAGCGGCATTCAAGGCATGCAATGAAATCCCGAGTCTGTGGCCTAAATTGGTAAAATGTTCTAAAGACTCAGGATTTGTTGGGCCATTGCATGTGGACCTAATTGGATGTCATCTAGCTACACACTTACTGCTTTTTTCAGCTGGTGTTCAGAAATGGGTGCTAGTGCTTTGGCTTGGTTCAGACAAGATTTGAGTCTGTTCTGAACATATATTTAACTCCCATCAGTCCTGACGTAAATGGCAATTCTGCATGTGTAGAAGTGTCAGGCTGGGGTTGCTTCGGTCAGCCATATGACAGGGAGGAAGCAATGGTTTGTGTGTTTCTCTAATTGTTATTGGATTTTCTACAACATATTTGTGGTTATCATCAGTACTTCCTACTCTGTTCAAAAGGCCAGCCACAGAGTCTCCTTACTCTGGGTGGGGTTCATCTGATTGTCTGGGTGATTTCTGGAGTTCTTAGTACATCTGTAATCTCTGAAAGGGAACTTCTAGCTTACTTTGTGAATTCTGAGGACCAAAAAATCAACAGGAAATAGGGATCCACTTAAATGCATGATTCTTTGGTTCTTGCACAAACTCCAGGGTTATGTGGTGGTACCTGCAACAACAGTTGTGAATATTCTTGCATCATTATTTGAGAAAGATCTGTAGAACAGAATTATCAATGTTTATAGGCTAGCCTTTGCAGCTGGAGATTAACACTGCCCTATTCTGTCGCCTTTTTAGGGGTAGCAAGCTGCTGTTATCAGTAATTGCATTCTCTTTCATGCACCCACCCACTGGAGACCCAATGGTGGTAGCCTAGTCGAAGGTCGTTTCCTATTTCTCAATTTATGTTGGTTGTCATACTGTTTTTGTGAGTTGAATATATGTGTGGTCTTTAGTGTTCTTTTATTGTGTCCTTGCTTGAAGCAGGTTGGGTTTCCACTTAATACAAAACAAGTGCTTCTTACTGGTTAGTTTTACTGTCTCTTGTTTGGGTTCTGCTTCATGTGAGCCACTGCAGTCAAACCCGTTTTCAGTATTCTGAGCAGATATAAGAGACAATGCTGAATCATGAAAATGATTTAGTGTGGTCCTGCTGGCATAGAGCTTGAGTGCAGCATTATGAAAGTGATTAACAGAGGCAATGTTTGACCTACACTTGCAATGCCTGTGTGTGTGATGGGTTTATTTCATGAAAGTAGGTTAGAGTGGCAATGATGGCGTGCATTGTGAACACAGGCATCAGGAAAATGTTGTAAATTGATCTCGTTTGAGAGCAGGTATCTACTGTATCCTTGCATGTGTTGCCGTCGAGGATCGATTATAAATTGCATGGATTTGTACTCTATTTTTCTCAAAGATTGTGCTGTAAAAAGCGCCACAACAACCCATTAGTTCAAAAGCCTTTGGGGGACGAGACCCCCTCAAGCCTCAGCATTACCTATCAATCCCTTCCTATGCTAATTCAGGGGAGATATCAATGCCCCTCAACTTAAAATATTCACCAGCCATGAACGACCTTGAAACACTTAGCATGAGGGCGCCCACTTGAGAGCCACCCTCTGCAAGCACCAAAAGCTGCTTCCATCACTGACATTGCTACATTGAACTGGTTTCTTATTGCCCCGTGCCAAGCACTGCACTCAAATCACCTGGTTCATAACATTCTTTTTTTAACCAAAAATACATGTTTGCATGTTCCTTCCCTGTTGTCTATGTTAACTTACATGTGTTGGCTTCTATTTGCACTGGGATGCATTTGTAAATGAAAAATGGATGCGCTGTTTGCAGTGAATTTCAATGGGTGTTCTGATGCAGATGAACGCAGAAGACTTTATTGTTCTGCAACTTGCTGGCGTTTGCAGCGTAATATGGGTACGCACGGTGCATACTCCCTGCACTTCATGCTTATCGATGTGGGGGGAAACATTTTATAAAGTTTACTACTTTTCAGGCGATTTTTCAAATTTTTGCTATCATCGGTTGGGAGATTTTGCGTTATTTCTACACACATCACTTGTACTGCAATAAGAAATGTGTATCATTTTTAAAAAATGTTCAGCTAGGTTCACCTATTGCCTCCCCCCCCCCCCCCAACCTCCCCTAAGCACAAACAGGCAAACGTCATACAAAATGAAAAAGTGACCACTCACCACAGCTGTTCACGATGAATAATGGTGAAAATGTGTTTTACCTCAAACTATGTTGGCCATTTCATAAAATAGCAATACTACAAATTGAGACATTATGATGGTTAATTTTACCAACAAACCCACGTTACTTTTGCACTACATTGCCTCTACATATTTTTAAAGACACGCAGATTGTAGGATATTTTCAGGGCACTTTTTCTTTTAGGGGGGCAGATAGTTGATTTTCCAATTGAAGTGTCACTCTATTGTGTCCACAAGAGAAAGCTGCATAGAAGAAGAATAGCATTTTGAATACATATGATTCCCTTTTGATGCAACGTCCAGTCAATACATTGTCTGAGCTGCTAAACAAAGCTATGTTTCACATTCAATACCAGGCTAAAACTGTCACCCAGCAGACCAATTTGAAGATCATGTTGTCAGGCATGCAAAAAGGTCGCCGCCTGGAGAATTATATCCTCATATTCCATAGAAAGCAATACATCACCAAACATATACGTGCATGTTGTGTTGCCTAGATGAGTGAACGTTGGCCTAACTGTTAATGACTGTTGCAAAAGGGAGGATTGTTATGTTACCAGTACCTATCTGAGCAGCAGTATTAAACCCCATAGAGCAACAGAAGTCCAACTTCTCACATCATAATGACCAGAATAATATTAATAATACGCCTATTATTATTATTATATACTATTATTGATAACAACAATAATAGTGTTGTTGTTTGTGTAATTGCCCACAGATGAATATCTTTTATTTCTACTTATGTAGAAATTACATTGCTATTAAATACACATTGCATTGATTGTGAAAGGGCGATGCATGCCTGATGCAAACATGCATTGGTGGATTGCATTTGACCCCGCAGCAATAGCTACCCTAGAACAAGACTGCACTGCGCCATACCACATATTGCATGTACACAACACAGATCTCAAAAACAGAAGAGCAATGTGAAATACTATAGGATTAAAATGCATATGCATGATAAAAAAGTAATTTGCACGGCATATAGTGTGCCTCCACTTCGACTAGTCAATACGGAATTGTTGGCTATTCTTTTCCTCTAATGCCCAGCAGGGAAGCAATAATTACAGAATAATATAAGGCCATAAAAATGCGAATGTGTATGTCGGTGTGTGCAATGTTGGTCCGTGGGCGAATTAGCTATGAGTTTTATTGTGTTCTTTATGCTGATATAATATTGTTCAAGTGTTTGCGGCTGATTAAAGCAATACATAAATAAATAATTTATAATTTAATTAATAAGGCATAATATGCAAGCCAGTGCAATTTCAAACGGCTTGAAACGTCTCTAATGTACGTTCATTTTTTTTTATTTTACATAAGGGCAATATTCATTATGTGCTTATGATAAATATACTAATGAATTTTATTGCAAGAACACATTTCAACATGTAAATGAGATCCACCAGCATTAAAAGGCAAACGACCGTGAAACATATTATGAACTAGGCTTGCCAACATACTTTTGTTCATAAACATAAATGTGTCACACCTTTTCACCGAGACACACGGTCGTGCAGTGCCCTGCAATGAACAGCCGAACACGTGAAGGGAGAGCTTTTATGAGTGTACAGGCTCCTCTAATAAAAAATTTTTTAAAAAAAGTAAGGAAAGAAGTCAAGGTTTACATGTAACTTTAGATGGCAATTAAAATCCCCTTTCTTGTTCCAGTGAACGGTAATCTGCATAATTGCATTCAAATGAGACATTAGCATTTTTTGTGCTTACTCTTTGTTAATTGCAGAGTTCACTCACCATGGTGATGCCTTAGATGGAATCAGGCGACCTCTCTGACCTGATGCTGCAAGGCATGTGAGGAAATTCCGCGGTATTCTTCTTTTTTTTTCCCTCCTCTTTTGGCATTTTGAGGAGTCCTGCTGCTTTTATTACATCCCTGACACTTTTGTTAATAAATCATTGCAAAGTTAATGAAAATTGCATTCAGGCATATCCAAAATAATTGTGTCCTTTGTCATGTTAATAAATTGAAAGATGTTGATCCAGTGGGTGAATGCATGCCCATTATGGCGGAGTTTGTGATACAGTGCGCGCGCCTGTTGCACTTGTTCTGTTTAGTCTGCAATATAATTTCTTGTCAGAATACATAACGGCAAAGGTAATGTGTTGGATTTCGCAAATGATAAAACTAGCCTTCATTTAAGCGTTGTAAGAAGCGCATTATTTGTACATGAAGGGGAGGCGGTGTTTGTATTACAAAGATGCAATTTCCGTACTCTTGAAAAGCAGTGACTGCTTAATACAGTGCTTAGGGAAATAATTACTACGCTTGCCCCATCCCCACCGGTCTAGCAAGCTTCTGCGTCTGCAGAGAGTTTAAATGTGCTATTAATTTGCTATATTTAATACCATGTCCTTTGTGCGGGAAAGAGATGAACTTGGTAATGAACACTTAACACCAAGGAAGGAAAGGGCTTCTGTCTACAGAAGGTGGTTCCTAGTAGTAAACACCAGCAAGCAAAAAGACTGGACGGGATGGAAACATACAATTATCTGTTTCACGCTTTTGCGTCATGATGTCGGCGGGCCTCATTACACACACTTTGCACCGTTACTTTCTGTAAGCGACGAGGCATTGTTCCGCGACTGTGAATGAGTGAGGGAAAGAGTGAGTGAGTGAGTAAGACAACTGTTGTTCATCGTTACGTGGTAGGGTGGATTGTCTCTAGGGTCTGAGGGAATGAGAAAATGCACTTGCTTTGTACAGGTAAAGTAAGGGACTGGCGGATGGGCTATCTAAAATGGCACGCCATTACAATTGAGCTGCCTTAAAGGTAAGCAACCTCCCCCCTTTGCAGGTAAGGGGAGGTTAGAGGTAGCCTAAACATGTTTGCAAGTTACTCTGAAAACATCAAAGAACAGATTCAAAACCTCGACTGGAACCGCTGGAGCATCACGTCACTGGTTACCAACGTCTGAAACTGCCTCCATTCTCATTCCAATCCTGGTGAACCATCCGAACTGCGCGACCTAACTGCCTCATTCGAACTGCATCAATCTACTGATTCCAAATGACTGAACGCCAGCCCGCTGCTTGACCCAGCGCAACTCCCGCATCTGAAGATAGTTCACCCCAGCATGGCAGTACAGCGTGAAACACTGGCTAAACACTGTTAAACCACTTTAGGACAGTTGAAAGATACTATTGAGCCATAACTGCCCCCTGGTCCATATCTGGGACCAAGAGACAGTTTAGGTAAATTTTGTGTCCTGTTTATATTCTTGTAAAGTTTCCCTTAAAATCACACTGCCCCCTTTCAATTATATTACCTGTATGCAGACATACCGTCGCTCATCTCACATTGGGGCCGATTCATGGAACGTTTTCCTATGGGATTGCGCCATTATAAAACTTCCATGAATTAGTCCCTATACGTGTAGTGGGCCTGTCTCCACACATCGGAGGACCCTCTACATTTCACATCACCCAATTAAATGAAAATGTTTTAACAAACACAGTAGAGGACACGTACACTAACGTCAAAAGAACCATGTTCAAAAATGCTATTTTTTGTTATTTGTCTTTTGATCATGGTTGACATGAAAAGGGAGACTCCATCTTGAACGACCCTGGCTAGACTGTGAAGAAGGTGGGGCCAACTAAGAAAACCTGCAGTCATACTTTGAATAAAGCATGTATTTGGTTCATAGGAGCAGGCTCCAAGTAGTCTCTGGTGTGACATTCAATTGTTGGGCCATTTCAATGGACAGATAGCAAGCAAGCAAACCATCAAAGGAGCAGGTCTCTGATCAGTTGATTCTGGTGAGCAAAACTGAAGGCAAAGTTCTGTCTTTTTTTATTTAGTGCATATAGCTATAAACAACACACCTTTTGCACAATACAATACAAATTATAAAATACATAGCATCAAATATAGGTAGTGTTATTTTATAAAATCTTAAATAGAAGACTCACCTAAGAGTACATTATATAATACAATTCATGCATTAAATAACACAATTTCACTAAAAAGAGAGATTGAATATTAGAATGTATTAAGCACCGCAATAGGAGCGGTTAGTTCTTTAAGAATATCTTTCCATAGATAATTTGCTGAAGCTGAAATCACAGTCGACTGGGCTCCATATATTATGCTCCAAAATTGATCTGATTCTATAAAATCATACTTAATACACCGACTGCTACAGCTCTTTGCAAATAAGGATGATAGGCTGGGACACCGAGTAAGGAGATGTCGTGCAAATTTAAAAAAAACGACAGATACGCTTCTCACGAAGTATGTCACTCCACTGACACAAAAGCTCAAAAGTCAATGGAATATTTAAGCGCATATATAATAATCAAATATTTAAGCGCATATATAATATAAATCTACGCATGTGCAGCAAGCATTGTTGCATTAGATAGGAGCATGGAGTGTCTCGCGAGAAGCTTGAGTACTGTAGATTGTGTAAAGTTTCTATTTTTCCAGATCATCAATATTTATGCTGATCTCGAGGTCCTTTGATTTCTTTTACAAAATCAATTCCACATTACGCTCATGCACCTGATCCTCAACAGTCATCCCGATACGTGGTAAAAAGGTTAGGGCTGTGGTGTTCAATTCCACCAAGAATTTATACTTGCTGTCTTTTTTCAACAATTTCGTAACATACTGCTTCACCAGGTACATCTCGAGGCATTCCCAGAATAGAGCGCATCAGTTTCCCCTCAGGTTTTTCAACCCACTGCATCATCGTTTCAGGGAGTGCCTCGAGGGCGTATCACATGGCCGGTATGATGCGTTTGCCATGAAGCTTTCAATATTGCATCCTCACTTACTGCATTTCAATCTTCTTAATATCATCTACTTTTTAAATATTTTAGATCGAATAAAGCTACCATAGGGATCCTGTGATGGCGAGCAACAGATAAGGAATCCAAAATAGATATATCTATTGACAATTTGTAGTCATTGAGTGCCATTTGGCCAAGAATAACATGGACATTTCTGTTTACCTGGGATCATCAATATTTTCGTTTTTTGTGCATTGATTTTCAGAAAGTTAGACTTTGCATAAATTGACAGTGTTGCATGCAAATTCTGAAGGCCAATGGGAGTTTGGTTAATCAAGATGGTATCATCGGCATAACCGATCCAAGCTACCTGGGCCTTGCCAATGCGAGGGGGAAGTTATGTGCAAGTTCAATGGCGAGGCCCATATCACAAACATATAGGTTATAAAGAATCGGGGCAAGGACACAACCCTGTTTTAAGTCCATATTAGTTGGAATACCCATTTGGTTTGTCCTTACAGCTACCGTATTATTCATATTACGGGACATGGAGCCAGATTCCAGAATCTTTGCGCTGGTACAAGTGCAACGTTTGTACAGTATTGGCACTAAAGCAAAGTTTTCCCTATTTCTAAAAACACTTGAAAATATTAATAAACCATTACACCATGACAAGTGCAGGTTGGCCTGGTATAAGCACCAAGGCAAACATTGCCCTAGAGTGAAAAAGATATAATTTCGATGCATGTTTGCCCCAGAGCAAAGTTTGCGCTAGTGCTAATTCCATTCCATATTAGCACTAGGGCAAACTTTGCCCTGGTGCAAAAATACAGTGAAAATGTATCTTTTTGGCACTAGGGCAATTTTTGCACTAATGCTTATAACATGCCAAAATGCACTTGTCATGGCGCAATGGTTTTCTAATCTTTCCAAAAATCTTTAAAAATAGGGCATACTTTTCCCTGATGGTAATACCGTGCAATCTTTGTACTTTCACAAGTGCAAAGCTTCTGTATTCTGGACCCAGAAAGAATAATAGGGTATCGTCCAGCCCCCAGTTTATTTAGCTTGGACTTTAAAGATCTGGCTTCGCAAAGGTTTTGAATGGTTGCCATACTTTCAACAAGACCATTTTCCAGGGTGAGTTCATAAAACTTCCCAGGAGGTATTTTGTTCTCCAGGTTCGATGTCGATAGGGCATTCATGTACCCTATTGGGAGAAGAATTTAAACTTCTTTCTCAGGGATGATATCTTCAAATAAGTATTACTCTGACAATGCCTTTTGAGTTTACTTTCTAGTGGTAAAAATGAGATTTTGTCTCTGCTTTTCAGGAATCCCGTTCAATAATTTTTGGTGAACTGACCAGATTGGACTATTATCCCTTTCTTGTTCCAATTTACCCTAGGATTGTATGTTGTGATGAATCAAGGGAATGTATTCCTACTTCCCAGGGGGAACCACCCCGTCTGAGTTTAGGCAGGAAAGCCTGCTTAGTAAAATCTTCCTTAGGGGTTTGGGAAAGCGGGACCTTACTGCGAGTGACTCCCCTATTCTGATAAGGAATTTAAAGTCACAAAACTAGCCTATATGGGTCTGAAGAAGACTGATATACGGCCCAAAGTTGGAAGCAAAGACATGCTAATCCTATTTCAGCATCATTGGCTAAAGGTAATGCTGAATACCAACATAGCGTAACAGCTGACAGGAGACGGCACACTCCCTGGAGGGACGGCGCTACAAATAAAGGAGTTACTAATCCTGAATGTAGAAGTAGAGGGAATCCTACGCAGAGGAAAACCCATGATTTTAGAACGTTCTGGAGGGGCAGAGCTGCGCAGGCCTACAGAGCTGATGCTTGCAAGAGGAAGGCCGACTGTGGTAGGGAGACGCTGAATGGCCGTTGCAGAGAAGCCGAGAAGTACAAAGTCAAAAGCGGTACATTGGTGGCGTGATCAACAGCAGTCATTGTGGGCTGAGAGCCCATAAGCACACTCCTGGACCGGACAAAGACGAACGGACAGCAAAGCCGCCCAGATCCCTGTAGCCAAACGTTTTTCTCTCAGAGATGCCACAGAGAATGAAGAGAAGTGGATTGGTCCATGAGACACCACCCCATTGGAGCATACCCGAAAGAAGCAAAGGTAATAGGGTTGCCTAGGTGGGAGGGTGGCAAAATGAAGAACATCAAACGGTAACAGAGAAGCCGTGGGGGAACACCACCTATGGGTCAATCACACCTTCAGAGAAAGACTATGCAGATGGGTTACGGAATCCTGAAATCCCGTGCATGAAAAATTGGCAAATATGAGGGACCCTGTCCCTGAGACTAAGAAAGATAGAAAGTCAGAGGAACTTGGAGAGTCCTGAAGGGTTCAATTAGTGAAAGGCAGAACAGAATAAAGGGGAAATTGTGGAGCTCCTTTTTGTAAAACCAAGAGAAAAGAAACCGATACCGATACATTTGTGTAGGTGGATTAGGGAAAGCATATCGCCAATAAGATTTGGGACATTTTGTTTATTCAAATACTTGAACTTCTCAATGTGTGGATTGAGAGAGACTTAGGGAACTTTTTCTTTGAGGAATCATAACCTTGTTTATGAAATACTACACCGGGTACGGCTGGGGCCTGAGATCCCAAGTGGGTTTTGAACAGGGGCGTTGCTAGGAGGTGGCTAAGTGGGCTATAGCCCCGGGTATTTTGATTGTAGCCCCGGATACGAGTTCAATGGATGCAACCAAAAGACTAGCTAGCCCTGAGTCCCGACAGTCCCAACATTAGCCTAGCCCCTAATCCTTTCCAGACCTAGCAACCGCCCTGGTTTTGAAGTAAAGCATTCGGAACATAGAGCATGCGGCTCTGACTAGAGATAAGAGTTCCTTTTCTTCCAAAAGGAAGGGCAATTTAGATGATAAGATTTGGACTGAGGACTTTATTTTGATTTGACTTAAGACAAGCACCCTTGCTACAGTTTGGTAGGAAGGGAAACCCTCGTAGCAATAGAGATATTTGGGCATTATTCATTGTATTTTTAAAGTGAATAAACACCCTTGAAATATATCTGTGAGTCTGACTCTATCTTCTGGATCACCACAATATCCATAACCACAATGTTCCCTAAATGATAGGGATGTTTGGTGATCTTATGATGTTGAATTTGAGTTTTTCCAAATGCCCCCCCTTGGTTCAGCTTAAATATATCTTTTGTCTTGAAACAATTCTCTCCAGACAGTAATTGTGACGCACCTACTGATCGATTGACTGTGGTTATGGGGGTTATATATGTTTCTTCAAATTGTTTGTCTTCATTTCCCCCAAACCTTCTGAGTTTAATAGGGCCCCAATTATGAGTGATGTTTGTACTTAGTACAACACGAGAGTCAGAAGGAGACATGACTTACTATGGTTAGTTCCTTTTTGTTCTTGTACTCCAAATGCTATTCCCTCCTCTACTGTCAGGGTTTGGTGTTTCCTGCCAATTGGGAACAACTTTTCACAAAATACCCTTTTTGCCCACAATAGAAACACAGATTGCCTTTCCTTCTTTGATCTAGTCAGCTTGGATAGGAGTTCTTTTTAAGTTTCCTATTTTCATAGGTTCAAACTCCTCCCCATTACTACTCGTAGGAGTACGACAGAAGCATGAGACCATGTCCAGTTATGATGATTGTAACTCCCCTAGTGCCCTTTGCTAAACTATGTGTGTTGATCAATTTGCAAAGGTAACTTGATTTAAGCAGTATGTGTGGTTGGACCATCTTTGGTCTTGTTTTAAACCTTTGTAAAAATGTGGCTGCTGGCAATTCCTCTAAACATTATGCTTCTAGGTTTAATTGTTGCAACATTGCCACATATGTCATCAGATCCTGCCCCCCTTTATGTAAGGGTAGCATTTCAGCATCAGTTACTTGTTTTAAATTAGTTAGTTTAAAAACTTGCTTAGAATGCACACAAAGAGTCATAATAATCCAACCAAGCACAATTGCTTAACATGAAAGCAGTAGCACAGATCATGTTTTCTTTGGTTAAACATTATAATATAATGGTCAACTCAGTACTGGCATTGGAGAATTGTTGGTGTCTGGCCATGAAATGGAGATTACATTGCGTATTGAGCATATTCTTAATTGTTATCAGTGACATTATATCAGGAGATGTGCCTACATCCCATGTGGTAACATTTCCTCTACTGTTATTTTATGTTGGATGGTTGTTAATCTCTCAGCTAAGGCGTTCTGCTCTGGCTACATTCATGTTTGTCTTTATTTCTTGAGTTGCCTGTGCAATTTCTACTAAGGGGGTTGGATCTGAATATATAGTTCAGAAATGCTGGTATACCCTGACAATCTGTTAGGTTATAGGATAAACATTTCTTCAAAATTATCTTAGAAGAGCCTGGGGGTCATTCCGAGTTGGGCGGTAAGGGTTTACCGGCACCGGTAAGGATGCCGGTGCCGGTAAACCCTTACCGCCCTATTCCGAGGACCCTTAGCGGGACCCGCAAAGGACGTGTGGTCTGACCGCACGTCCTTTGCGGGTCCCTCTAAGGGACCAGGGCGCTAATAACAGGCCCGCTATTTGCAGGCCTGTAATTAGCGCCTTCCCCATTCCCATTGAGCCTTGTGGGGACTCAAATAGGAATGGGGAATGGTTTACTGAATGGGGATTTATCGGGTCCTCCAAACTCGGAATGACCCCCCCTATGTTTCTGAGCTGGGTCCCCTGATGGAGAAAAACCCCCTCCATTTTGGTTACCCAGTGAGGGTCACTGGGATAACAGCACTCCTTTGTCGGGGCACTGGTTTATCTAATTCAGATAAGGGAGAGAGGAATCAAAGATTAGTCTAATGGTGGTTTACTCCAGGCCTTCAAAATACTGATGATCACAGGCTGTAACTTATACGGCAAGTGAGTGGTGCTGGATCCATGGCAAACTGGCCAGTCAATGTAGAAAGCCTGTAGCAGTGGCTGCAAATGAAAAATGCAAAGCCCTGATGCTACGGCATGAATTTGATCAGCAGTGCTCGAAGGAGAGAAGGTAGTAAGCATGCTGATGGTGGAACAGAGTGAGGGTGAAGAGAGATCAATGAAAGTGGAATGAGAATATGGAGAGGGGAAACAAAATGCAGAGGTCTCACCTGGAGCCCAGACAAGGATTCATAACAGAAATATGAAGACTAGGGCAAAGGACAATAGGGTCGGGAGCGGAGCTGCCACACACAGTGCACAGAGTGCAGATCCCAGATAATGGTTGCTGTTTACCTTGACCCAGAAGTGAACCTGCCTTTTCCTGAGACCATTACCATTACTGTGAATATGGATTCCATTATTAACCACACTTAACTCACACGTGCCAGATACTGTCAAATGTCTGTAATCTCTATGAACTTCATTGCAAGTATGGCTGTGCAGGTAAAAATGTTGGTAATGTGGTGGTAATTGCATTTCCCCTGCATCACTGCTGCATTTCCAGACTGCTGTAGTACTAATTTGGTGGTAGCACACCACCAAAAATTGGCAACATCACTTGGAATTACCGCTAGAGGTAATTTTGCTAAAATCCCCATAACATCCTATGGGCTCCAAAAATTGAGATTAACATACAATGGGCCTCATCACGAGTTGGGAAGTATTCCCGGCTGTAATACAGCCGACTGTAATAGCCCTAACACCGACCAGTCCTGTGGTATTACCACCGGATCACGAGTTGGGCCTTAACGGTAAATCCCCATTCCTGATTGGGTCCATTGGATCCAATGGGGAATTTTCGGCGCTAATTATGCGGGCTAATACAGCAAGCTGTAATACAGCCGAAAACAGGGATTTTCACCTCCAGAAAAAAGATGGAAGTAAAACAGTCGATTTAGCGCCCAACTCGTGATAGGGCCAGCCCTTAAATGCGGCTGTAATACCGTTACCACCGCATTTAAGGGCTACAGCCAAACTCGTGATGAGGCCCAATGTCACCACTTGTATTCCTGCCTTAAATTAGCGGGGCCAAGGGCCTGATTCTGAGCTCGTGATAAAGTGTGTGGAAATACGACATTTTCACATCCAGTTTTCAGCAACATCATTCTGAGGTAGGTGGAAATATTGGAGGGGATATGTTGTGCTTTCCAGCAGCGAAAGCAATCACAATTTGTGGGGAAACATGTGCTCCAGAGATATTGTGAGAATTTCTTAATGGACTGCCACTTTTCTAGTTTAAGAAAGTTTTCTTAAACTTACATTAAACTAGAAAAGTGATGCTGTAGTCTAAGAAATTGATTGTTTATAAATGGAAAACGGGTGCAGTGGAGTTTACCGGCAACTCAAGGGAACCATATTTTTACTTCTTTGACTGTCATGCTAAACCAGTGCTGCTGGGAGGAGAATCTCCTCCATGTGCCTGCCCTGCATTCCTAATGGTTGATAGGGCTTTTGTCAAGCCCTAAATCAGACACATGCAAAATCTGAAGCTTTCATGTCCCTGCACCACATTCTTTCTGGTGTTTGTAAGTAAAGTGTTCCTCCTTCATGGAAGAAAACTTTATTACATTTGCACGCACCTCAGAATCGGTCCCCAAGTGTCAATAATGGTAATCAAGTTTGGATTTACCACCAAATTACCACCAAAAACTTAATGAGGTTCATATAGCTCCTCATAATTCTTCACTGTCCACAATTATCCTTTCTTTTTTCCTGACTCTCCTTTTGGTTCGTTTTAATGTGCAACTTTACAGATTTAAGAAACAGACATACAAGTGTACTCCTGTCGCACTTTACTTTGAACATTCAGAGCGACTCGTAATTTTAACTTGCTAAGAAGGAGCGAGGTTCTGGATTTTGGTCAGACCATTCTGTGTTCAGCCCTAGTGAGAACCAACATTTTGTCTTGTTGTCTTCCCTGCCCTTTTTATTTACCGGTCACTCACTATGCAAGACACTCTTCGTTTTTCCTCTTGTATACTACTCTCACTCTCTCTCCTGCTTAGGAATACCAGTCCCCTCTCAAGGTTCTGACAATGTGGAAAAACACACCTTATTCTGCTTTCCATGTAAAGATAAGCATACAGTAGTTAAAGGAACTTGTATATAAGCATAAAAAGCCTACCATGCAGTCTTCAGATGCACTACAAACCGCTAAGAAAACAATCGATATGTGACATCTGTTTATTCATGCAATGTAAAGATTGCATGTGTATTACAAACTGTGCCTTTTTGATCCATCACTTTTAAATTATAACAGTACATTTGATTACGACCCTCTGTTACTATCTGCAGATGCCTTGTGTGATGATAATCACTTTCTGCAAACTTCACCGGCGCAGTCCATAGAAAAGTACCACAACAATTTTACGTGCACAAAATAAAGTGCCACTGTGTTTAGTCCAGCTTTCTAAAAAATAAATCACAAAGGTTTGAGTTCTGATAACTTTTATTAGACTCACTTTACCCGTTCAAATAAATGTTGCCGATTCCTATTGTCCCATTTTTCCCCTAATATATGTTAAAGAATTCCTAAACACCTGTCCGATGCAATACCCCCAAAAAATAAAAATGTGGTTGACCATTTCCAAATTTCCCACTGTGTTCTTGCTTTGTTGTTGTATTGCCTTGTATTGTAGGAGGAAGAGGAGGAGCTTTGTTTCTCATCACATGAAGAAGGGGATTCCCTCAAGATGGATGAAAGGGTGAAAACCTGATACTCTTTTTGGCACCGATCCTTGGACCCAGGCAAACTTTGACGGTCTTCAGAGTCAGCAGGGGAGGCCTTTGGGGCAATGGGGTAGCCACAAGAGAAGGGGTGGAGTGGGGGTAGGGCCTTTGGAGGAGATGCTGAATTCAGAGGCAAGGGAAGCAAGGCAGACCCAGTCAGAGGCTTCAACTGAGGCAGGGGAGTCACAGGCAGTGGAGGAATGAAGAGCAGGAAGGTATCACTCAATCTAAAGTTGCACTCCTCCTTTCTAAAACTCATCCCACTGCATCTCCCACTGACCCTATTACTACCTCCCTCATTCTCAAAATCTACCCTCTTCTCATACCCTATCTCACTTCCTTTTTCAACACTTGTCTCTCCACATCCACCTTCCCCACTCCTTCAAGCATGCTACTATAATCCCCATTCTCAAAACAACCTCTACTAATTCCCATCTCCCATCCAATTTCTGCCCCTTCTCCCTTTTACTCTTCCTTTCTAAACTTCTAGCATGCATTGTCTATTCTCAACTCTCAACCTACATCTCCAACCATTCTCTCCTCCCCCCCACCCAATCTGGCTTCCGCCCTCTACACTCCACTGAAACTGCTCTCCTTTCTGTTCTCAACTCTCTCCTCTCTGCCTGTTATTCCAAGCATTCCTCTATTCTTATCCTCCTCGACCTCTCTGCTGCCTTTGACACTGTCGACCACCCTCTACTCCTTAGCGCTCTCTCCTCATTTGGCCTCAAAGACTCTGTTCACAATTGGTTCTCCTCCTATTTACTAACCGCTCCTTTTCTGTCTTTTAGGGTGGCTGCACCTCCCCTAAATTTCCTCTCAACCATGGCATTCCTCGAGGCTCTGTCCTTGGCCCCCTTCTCTTCTCTCTATACTTCCCTCTTAGCTCCCATTATCTCCTCCTTTGGTATCTCACACCACTTCTATGCTGATGATACCCAGCTCTTCCTCTCTTTCTCCTCTTTTTCTCCCGACATCCACCATAAGCTTTCCTCTTGCCTTTCAGACCGAAGTCCTATTCTTCCCCGCTAACACTCTACCTCCCCTCCCCTTCCCTCCTAAATTCATTCTCTTTCCCCCCTCCCATCTCCCCTTCTCTCCCCATGCCCGCAATCTAGGTCTCCACATTGACACCCATCTCTCTCTTTCTCATCACATTTCTCTCACTGCCAGATCTTGCCGCTTCAATATCCGTAAAATGTGCCCCTTCCTAACCTTTCACGCTACAAAACTATTAATCTCCTCTGCCATCTTCTCCAGACTCCTCTACTGCCCCACTCTTCTCTTTGGACTCCCTTCCTCTCACCCCCCCACCCTCAAATATATCTATCACTCTGCCATCCGGTCCCTCAGCCTCCTCTCACCTCGTGACTCCATCTCCTCTTCACTTAACTCACTAGGTTGGCTCCCTTTTCACTCTCAGCTCAAATTTCCTCTGTCTTGTCTTCAAAGCCCTTTACAGTATTGCCCCTTCCTACCTATCCTCACTTCTTACTTTGCATACTCCATCTCATGCTCTCCGTTCAGCTGATCTCTTCCTTCTCTCTCCTCCTCCTCCACCCTGTGACACCTCCCACTTCCGCTCCTTCCAACTTTTTGCTCCTTTCCATTGGAACTGCCTACCCCTCCCAGTCCACTCTATCACCTCCTACCCTTCATTCCGCACGTCTCTCAAATCCTATCTCTTCCACTCACCCCCCTAACTTCTTTTTCTTCATTTTCCTTGACTGAACCTCCCTCTAGTTACTCCTCCTGCCCCTCCAACCTCTTCCCTCACTATTGTTCCTTTCCATTAACACTTAACCTCCTCAACTTTGTAAACTGTTCATTGTACTGTTTTCTGGTTTGATTCAATTGTCATGTATTGCTTGTTGTAATTGATTGTTCCTCTTGTAAAGCGCCTTGGATTAAAGCACTATATATAATTAAAATAAATACAAATAAATACAAAATTTAGGTGGAGTGGGAGGACACTGGCATTTTACTCATCTGGGAGGAGGGGTTGACTGCAGCCAGCACATTGGAGGAGGCTTATGCTGAGATGGCTCCAGTATAGGTGGGGGCCAAAGTTGAGGAGGAGGTTATCTAAACAAAGCAGAGTGAGGGTACCATGGAGTGGGGATTTTGAGCGGGGGAAAGGAGAGATAGGCAAATACCAAACACTAAATATATGCCTTAGGTGAAAGAAGGTACTAAGATGAGCTAACCAGTCTCTAGGGTCCCATTGGATGAGGGGGCAATTCCTGGTCAACAGTACCTGGTTTCGGTTCTTGGGTGGGTTGATGATGTCAAAACCGGCGTTGAACATTTAAGCAAGTAGGGGAAGCTCAGTTCAGGCATGTTGAATTGTGTGGGTCCAAGTAACAAGCAGACATTGAGTTGGGGTGAATGTGGTCCCTCTCTGAGGTCAAAGGGGGACTCTCAACAATGCAAAATTGGGCCATGCCGAGTCAGGCTTTAGCCGTTGGGAGGGGTCAATGCATGACACTCCAGCAGTTTGAGTCCGTGGGTGATGATCATCAAAGTGGTGACCTTGGGGGCGTTGATGTGCAAGTCAGTGAAGTGGCTGGTTGAGGGCTAGCCGGATCGAGCCATCGTTGTAACCCCTGGTCAGAGTTGGCATGTGACTTTCCAGTGATTCTGATCACATCCCAATGTCGAGCATTTGATTCGGGCTTAGCAGGTGAAGGGCTCACCTAGGGTACGATGTAGCATTGAGATGGTTTGAAGTGCAATGAATAGTTTGGATTGTTGGAGGCAGTCAAATCCAGCGCTCACATCTTCCCTCTCATTCAAGGTGCAGTGAACATGGAGGGACTGGCTCGGTGTGGAAGAACAGGGAGTTTCAGATGGTCTGGGCCTCTAGTTGCTGTGATGCCCATTCAAGGGGACTCGAGGACGGGATGGTTCCAGCTGCAGTCTGCCCTCCCAGCAATTAAGAAATTCCGGGTGCTGACAGGCAGGTTCGGGTCCACTGGAAAGGTCACTCTCAATGTGCTCTGGGAGTGGATAGGGGACAGAGCTCTCTTCTGCCTCGGATGGTTCCTTCACCTAAGGCTGAGGAATTTGGAAAGTTCTACTTTCCCAAAGGAAGTCCAGTTAGTTCTTCTCAGGT
Source organism: Ambystoma mexicanum (assembly GCF_040938575.1). Classification (NCBI taxonomy): domain Eukaryota; kingdom Metazoa; phylum Chordata; class Amphibia; order Caudata; family Ambystomatidae; genus Ambystoma; species Ambystoma mexicanum. The sequence goes on along the minus strand of NC_090928.1, from coordinate 472,834,751 downwards.
AGTTCAGAGAGAATCTTCGTGTCTTGAGAGGATCTGAAGAAAGGGTGGGAGACTCCTCCTTTTAAAGGAAAAGGTCCCTAGGGGATTGGACTAAAGCTAGCATGCCGCATTGGTTCAATCCATGCTCTTGAACTGAGTGGACTTTGGCCTTCTGATGTCACACTCAAAATGCTTTGCTCCATAGGAAGTGTAGGGGATAGGAAACAGCAAGAGAGACAGTGAGGAACAAAATGGCGGACATATTCTTCCATTGAGCAATTCGCATCTCACCCCCTTCCCTTCTCACTAAGAACAAATGCCTTCACAGCTGCAGCACCCTGGTGGAAGGCTACTCATTTTGAATGAGTGTGCTCCTGTGATCACTGGGTGCAGGACATTTGCCTCCTCTGCATCTGTCTTTGGCAGAGGCTGTTACCTGCCCTCACAAAGTGATCCAAAAAGATGCCTGGTCCTCCAGATTCCTGTCCTGCCATTTGGCAGTCTCCACCCAGCTGACCAGAATACACATCAACTTTAAAAGCAGAGCTGACTCACATGAGCTGACATAAGTATTATATCAAGTGGAATGAGGCAGCCATGCGCAAAAGTAGTCCCATGCTCTGTGCCTAAACTCAGGCATAGCTTTATTTTAGAGTTTACTCTGCCACCATCATGGGTTACTTATGATCATCATAGTTGTGGTCCAGGGAGCATATCTTAAATGATGCTGCTGCGCTTCAGAGACTTGACTGTCACTGATGCTGTCGAATGGGCATCTTGTGACCTTTGGACCTGCTCAATGCCATGAGTAGAGCAGGCACTGCGGATCAGGCTACTGATGCAGCAAGGCACAAGTACATTGTGCTTTTTGAGTTGACAAAAAGGGGAATCTGGATAGCAGATTATCCATTTGGAGAATGAATTTCCAGCATCATTCACCAGGTGAATGATTCTTCCACCTCCACAAACACAAGTAGTGACCTTACCGCCACCATCACTAATTCCTGAGATGGTGATGATGTATGTTCTAGTATGTGTCAGGACCAAGAAGCAATGAGGGTGGCATATCACTGGCAAAACCTGCATTCGGGCAGAATGCCTGGCACTGGGTGATGAGGCGTGCAGGCACAAATTCCATAAACTGTTTGGTGCCTACAAGCCTGTAGTAGTAGGCGTTCCTATCAGTTTCAGTTAACATGGAAATGCCTATGCAACTGTGCCAGCTTTCCTACATATATTACTGTTAATGGTGGAAGGAATGAGGCAGTCATGTGCGAGCTACTGGCCTCACAAGGAGAATCCCATAATGTGAGAGAAGCAGCATTCTGTGAGTGAGGGCTTGACAACTTTTGTAGAAAGCAGCTCTATGTGCCAACCTTTTTGGGAGCTGTGCTCTGTGGGAGAACCTGATAGCTTTAGAGGATGACTGTGTTTTGTGGGAGGGCCAAAGAACTTTGAGGGTTGGCAGTGCCCTGTAATAGATGTGTGTATTTTAGTGGGTGGCAATACTCTGTTGGGATCCTGAGAACTGTTAGAGGTGGTTGCACTCTGCGGGAGAGCCAACATTAAAATGTGGCTGCACTCTGGCAGAGAGTCCATGTACTTGAGTGGAAAGCAGCCCTATGTGAGAGAACATTAATATGTTGTGGGGTGGCAGGGTTCTGTGGAAGGCTTCTATGACATTCTGGGGTGGGAATGTTCTGTGGGGAAGCCAGTGAACATTTGACAAGTTTAGCTAAATGTTAGTAAACATGAAAAACAGTATTGTTGCAAAAGGCAATGGCATCTGTTAGTCATAAAAATGGAATCTCAGCCACTCACTACTACAAAAACCCATTTCTCAGCCTCACACACACGCCATGAAGCAACCGTGCTCCACTTTCTGGTGTCTGAGATTGCAAGGAATTGCCATCTGGCAAGCATGTGGAAACCCTGTTTTAAAATATAAATGTGCATTAACTAACACAATTATGTGGGTAATTCCATCTCAGGAATGGTAGCCTGCTAACCAAGACCCACTTTCATAGCTCTATGCAAAAGCATAACATACACCCATGTCCTAATGTATCAGTCCTTGATCTGCAGTGCCTACTCTCCAGTGACAAAGAGAAGGTTTGGAGACCACATCTGCTGTGACAGCCCTGAATAGAGGGTATTCACGCCCTCTTCTGGTCTTGCCACCCAAGAGCAGGAAAGGGACTCTGAAGCACATCAAGACACCCAGACTGGACTTCAAAAGACATCAGGTTTATTCTTTTCAGCAAGCTAGGACACAGCATACTGCACACCAAAGACATCTCTGCAAACTCTGAAAAACTCTGGGCTCTCCCTCCCTTATTTACACTCTAGAAAGGTGAGGTAATGGTATGATCAATGTACAACCCCTTTCCCTGCCTGTGATACGTTGGCCTACCTGCCACTCAGAACTAGTCTAAACAGGTTTTACTTAGCTCATTCTTCATCAGTGGACTCTGTATGAACGTTTATAAAAAAATTATCCATTGATATCATCATGATTTTGCTCAAATCCACCATCTTGTAAATTGCCTGACCATGCCTGGCTCATCACAAAATGGTGGATCACCCTATTCCTGGTCAGAATGTGATACCTGCTTTGATTTGAATCTTGTTTTTCAGTCATTTATAATAAGCATATACTATTTAACAAACCTTCTATCACACAAGACACTCTGATCCCATAAAATAGAGCGCTGTCCTAAGCGCTTTTCTAAAAGCCACTATATTTCGGATTTTTGCAACATTTAGAGTCATTGATCAACCCGATAAGTTATCTGCATTCGGTTTGAAGGGGAGGGGCTCTATCTTCAATAAATTCAGTTTGAGTGGGAAGGGGTGCAACCTCCTGTACACTACCCCCTCTGAATTGTAGTCACTTAAACAATACATATCACTGCACCCATGTCCACCCTCCCCAATATTCTTTTGCTCCTGCTCATTGATTCAAAAAACAATAACCAAACGTGTTTGTTGTAGTTGTGTCTTTACTCATTTTTAGAAACATACTTGTTGGATTAATTGACTATCCACTTGTGTTTTCAGTACTTTCTATCTTTCTCTTGTAGAGTAAGCTCACTCCAGCCTTGATGCACCCGAAAAAAATAAATAAAATGATTGCATAAAAAAGACTAAAATCACAATTTTCTTGCCTCTCTTTGGTCCATGCAAAGTGATATAACTGAAAATAAAATGTTCTCTACCAGCATCTCTACTCTGGCTATATGCAGGTATATTGATAGATGTATTTAAAAGTCAGTCTCCATTCAGACTTGGTGGAAGCGCATTGCAGTACTTGTTATGGGTAACTGTAATCTTGCCCAACATGATGGTCAATCTCACTGAGCCATGCTCGTAGAAGCCAATGACACTGTTCATGTGTAAGGTTTATCAATACCCAAAATGTCCTATTATTTTGTGTCAAGTTGTGTATGGAGTGAATGAAATCCCCCAATCGATGGTGACTTTCAATTCTGGTTTTACGTCATACACATGCTTTCATTTGACTCATTTTGAACTATGTGCAGACATCTCGCGAGTGCCTTTGTTTAAAATAAATTGTACATGTATTTGTATTCAAGATAAAAATTATTGAGTAAATACATACGTTTATTTCGAATATCAATTAATAAAAACAGCACATAATGCTACTTAATATACACGAGTACATTGCACTTAACATCTAAACTGAGTTAACTATTTGTTTTCCTAATGTGCATCACAAGCAATAATAAAAACAAAACATTCCAAGGCATAACATACTCTAGTATGTCCAGCTTGCATTAAGTCAAAATAGTCAATATGAGTGTGTCTAAAACTGATTAGTTTTAGAAGAGGAAATACCAAGTGTTTGTGGGGTAAAACCTACAGATGGCAACAGAAATGTACACGCATATTGGGTTCAATAGAAACATTATCACACAAACAAACATCAGAATGCTCCTTGTTAAATGCTCGAGTGTATAATGGTAAGGGGAGCTGATGGAAAAAATAGTCTATTAATTGAATTCATTTGGATGCCAGAGACAAATAATCATCAAAACAAACAGATGCAGTACGATTTTAACTGTTGATTTCTGCTCTTTGGGAAATAAAAACCAATCATCATACTTAGATTTGACTGCCCTCTTAAACAGTAACATTGATTTTGCATTAACTAACATTGGTTGGGAGAATAGATGACCTAAACCTAATTCAGACAACAGCAATCTGTGGAATCGAGTGAGCTCTTCCCAACTAGAATCCGTTTATTCAAAATGGTTCTATCAATGGGCTAAATCACTAGCTAGAAAGGGCAGTGGAGTACTGAAGGTTTCATCTAGTAGGAGTCAAATTGGTTTCAAAGTACAGGATTTCCTCTGCGGTAGACCTTCCTACTCCTAATAATATCCTCAAAACGTTATTTTGTTTTTGGAGAGAATACTAAGCTTATTAATTGCCCAAACACCCAAACCATACTGACCAATTCCAAATTATTTCACGTCATATACTTTAATTGCTGGAATAACTGCCCAGCCCCCGCAAGATGAAGACAAATGTAAAATTCCCATGCTATGCTGTTTCAACCTACTTGTCACCTGCTCAATTTGGGGGTACTGGACCTGTTATCTGAGAATCTAATGCCCAAATAATCAAACTTGTGTACTATCACGAGGGCAACTGAGCCCACGTAAAAAGTGGGCACATTTTTGCAGTTATTTCTCTGATATATTAGCATCTGCAATTCCACATAATTCACCATCCCTCTTTTAGATTGCATAAATTCTACATAGGCATCCTGTAACTTTGGAGGGCATTGCCTGTTCTCCCCAACAGCACCACGTCATAAGCGCTTTCCATGTGTTAAGGCTCATAAAATATTTAGTTGTGAGAGCTATGTATGCCCAGTGTCTCTATAAGGATTTCTAAAAAGTCTGCCACTTTTCTTATTTACTAAAGTCTTGTTAAGCCTTCAGTAAATTAGAAACGTTTTGCTGCCATTCAGGAAAATACAAGTATGTTAACAACACCTCCCCGGTGCCATATTTGAAATCCTTTTTCGTTTAGGCTTTTAGGTGTCACTTACTACACGGTGTATGGATAGGGAGAAATTGCATATGAGGAGGGACCTACGGCTGGGAGGTGTTTTTGGTTATTTGCCTACCCATTGACGGCCCAAAGACATGCTAATCCCTACAGCCATTCCCACTCAGTTCCTTCTGCTCCCTGGCCAAAACACCTCCTCATGGGAACTCTTTGAGCACTTATTAATCAAACCTTACTATCAAACATTGCACTCAAAGTACCTGCTTGTGCTTTTTCAAAGCAGTCTGCTCATTAATGACTTCATTTGAGTTGTAAACCCGCTAATGGTGTAATAAAAATGTCAACCAGGTCTGCCTTCAGGCCCTCGATTCCTAAGCCCTACACCTGTCCTTCACTGATGCCCTGTTAAAAAGCCAACCATTTAGGCTTGTGCATAAGTATTAGGCATTTGCCAGACACCGCTATTAGATGCCCAGGTACTCGTACCATTTTGCACCTGCTACCATCAATGACCAGTTAATACCACTATGGCTGTGCTTGGCAAGTACCCTTCCTAACCCTACATAAAAGCTCAGACGTTTGGCATTGCTTATTCATCTAACCTTTAGCTCTCGCTTCCAGAGTTGACTTCTCTATACAGCACCTTTACCATCTCTCTGATTTGTACCACCATTATGTCACACTCAGAAAGTTCTTACAGGAGTATGGGGGTCCTTGAACATGTTATTCATGTGTTTTCGACTAATTGACTCATGCCTGTCCTACTATTGTCACATGAGATGAATCTCATATTACCTCCGCGTACTGACATCCCCAAATATTTTGTCATTAAATCTGTTTAGCAGAATTCTAGCAGCCCTCCATCTTATATTATTCATTTAGCCACACTTAAGGATGGCAACTCTGAAGCCAATTTTCGCTGAGTAGTATTTGTTCTATTTTTATGTGTCTGCTATTCATGAACTTGTTTTGTTTTATTGTATTGTAGTTAAAGTTTATATAGCACCTTTTACCATTATTATTGTTTCCAAAGTGAAATAAATATGGCAAATCACAGAGTTGGATTAGAATGTGTGTGCACATTTGGCCACGATAAGGCTTCACAGGTCTGGCTGGGCTGTGATAAAAAAGCAACCCACAAGTTCAGGCATGTGAATGGGTTCCTGAGAGAGGTCGGGAGAAAGTGTGAGTGCAAGAGACTCTGTGTGTCCATCTGGCCCGAATTTGTCATAGGTCTTCACTGCATACTGATGGCAGACGTGTTGAGGTGTAGTCTGGTATAAGTGGGCAGAACAATTAGGTGACCAGCAAGACCAAATTTGTCATAGTCATTACTGTATTCTGATGTGTGTGGGTAGCCATGTCTGCGGCCGGTGTCCACCCTAGTGGTGCATTTATTCGTACCTAGAACCTCTGATGGAGATTTATTTTATATGCACCTGTTTGATCAGATAGTTTCATATCAAAAATTGTACACAACAAAATTGCTATATTAGACAACAGAGTGAAGCTTTTAGCAAGTACGAAGAGGGTCTGCATGGCAGTGATTCAAATGGGCCTGCTACAATGGTGTATTGACTGGAAGGTAGGTTTCAACACGCCAGAGAGCAAAACTGTGTTCTACTCTTTCAGCAAGACCATAGTCCACTGATCAAATGTCATGATTTGTCCTCCAGCCTTCAGGATGTGGTCATAGGAACCAGCAGTGACTTTAAGTATACTCACCTTAAGCTTGGGGATCAAGCAAAGTACTTTAACTTGAACATCATTTTTCAGAGTGGGGCGGTGAACAAAAGCACTTATTTATTTATTTGAACATAGATATTTAGAACTTGCTCATTTGATTTATGCAAACACATCCATCTCTGCTACATGACAGTTGAAAGTCTGCACACCTTTGATCAGTTTGCCCTCTTTTCGGCAATTCAGGGGCAATCATTTTTGTTTTGGCTATTACATTGCACTTAAGTGCCACCCATAAGCCAAAAACATTGCATTGGAGAGCAACTAACAAGAAGAGGACAAGCGAGGAGGAAGACACAGCTTATCAGTGTTCATTAGGTATTTACCCACCCATTGGCGGCACATGGCCATTCTAATCCCTCTGGCCGTTCCCATCTACTACCACCCCCTCCCTGCTTTGAGCTAGCCCTATGCATCAGGACCATCAAACATTGTTCTGTGAAGAACCTGAAATTGCTATTTCAAAGCAGTCTTCTGAGAGTGTATAGCTTCATTGCAGCTGCAAATTTGCTATGTTGTAATAACAATGTCTTAACCACGTATGCCTTCACCCACTTGATTTATATCTGTTGATTTCACTGAACTCCTGTTGAAAATAATCAATGAAAAAACCAACAGTTTTGGCTTGAGTATAGGTATTAGATTGACATTTGCCAAACACTTATGTTATATGCCCAGGTAATCAACCATTTTTCAGCTGTTGCCATTTTATGGCCAACTAATACGATTATGGCAATGCCTCACCCACTCCTGAACAAAAGTCCAAACTAGTGGCTTTGTCAATGCTTGTTTTACCATGCGAAAGACTGGCTCTGCAAAGAAGAATGCCCTCCCAGTGTCTACCCTGAATGAATAATGGTCACTAGGGCCATTTTCATGCTGTAAATCAGACACATGCAAAAGCAGCGGCTTTGATGCCCAGCCACCACATTCTTAGTTTAATAGAATAGGGTGCTTTTAAGAAAAGTTTTGCTCCGCCATTAAACTTTTCTGTTTTTGCATGCACCTCAGAATCGGGTCCTTTGTCAGTGTGGGAAATGTTATTCTTTTACACCAAATATTTTTTTTAACTCAAATATGTATATGCTTTGTCATTCATGAGATACAAGCTCGTCAGATAGCACAGCGAGGAGGGCGTTTGCTTTGACATCGTTGCATAGCCTGCCGATGCAGCTACGAATCCCGGCAGGGCCAAACTCACCAATTCATCCAACCGAGATCAATACATGCGCACCACACAACATGGGTAATATAATAAGCAGCGCTCAAATGCCTGAGGGTTCGTAGCGCTATACACATGCAAAATAATTATTATATCACGTACAGGTGAGAGGTTTTTGCAAATAATAACGCATGGAAATGAAAACAGTGGATACAGTCACAAGTATATAGATTGTGTCCAAACCAGCCCCTAATTGCAGTAGATGCAGTGAACTGGATGCAGATTGTCTGCACATAGTTTCGACCTATGCCCCATTACAGAAGGTGTGCTATGCCTGGGGAATATACTAGGCGGGAAGCATAATTGACCCTGAAGATTAGCATAATCTCTTGCATGAAAAAAAGATTTTTGCCAAGGGAGTGTTAGAGGGCAGAAACACCATAGCTGATTTGGTTAACCTGAAAGCCTCTGTGGATTTAAAGTAAAGGGAACAGAGCATGGGAAGGAAAAGGGGAGGTACCCAGTACCTCCCTAGAGGACATTCTCTGGGCAGGTACCATATCCAAGGTGCGAATTATGGGTGCAGGCTTTGCAGGAATGTGCCCATATGGTTGCACGGGTGCAAAAAGGGACGGAGGGCCTAGGAGAGGCTCTTTCAAGGCAACACAGCATCGAGGATGGGTAGCCCAAAACTCCACCCAGGAATAACCTCAATACGGACCCCTATAATTAGGTCAATTAAGACAAGAGGTCAATTGTAAAAGGTTAATTTGAGTAATACAAAGAACTATAATGATATCTTTGTCCGAGCTGAGAGGTGGAGAGTTAAATGTTGGTATAGAAAAAAAAGTTTGGCTTCCGCCCAGGATAGGGCTGATCTGCATGGAATACAAGAGGTCCTAATAAAGCAAGCATTAGCAAACTAGCCCTAGAGGAATTTAGGTTAAAGCTGCCCTCTGATTTAACAATAAATAAGAACGCTTTTGAAGATTTGTAACCAAATCACCTCATGGATTTCGACCTTTCATTTTCGAATGAATACATCAGCACTAAGAATGTTCATTCTTTTGATTGAATTACCGTTCCATGTGGCTAATTAACGTCTACAGTAACCCCTTTTGGGGTACAGTTTGTGGAGCGACTGGTTAGCTGGGTGTTTTTCATCTAGCGTCCTGCTTTGCTGTCTCTGGACCCTCTTTCAGTCAGATCCTTGAGCACATTACCTACTGAATCACCATGGTGATATTAAACGTTGAATCATTCGACACAAGCAGCAGAAACTACGTGGTGCCCACCTATCTGCATTGCTATTTCTTCTTTGGAGGTTCAGGCATACACACCAGTGTATAATTAGTGAGAGAATATGAGTGCTAGGGATGTTCATACTAAAGGTCTGTTGAGGGATAAAGACCACAGTTTTTGGGGCGCGAACACCACAAGACAGTAAGAAGACAAAAAAGGCATCTTGAGGAGGGTCGTGATGAACATCAGGAAAAGGCGAGCAAGAGGAAGCAAGTATTCAGAATGTATCTGGGGAATGGGAGTAAAACCGGAATGGAAGTTACCTTTTTGAAGCTCAGAATGTGGACTGCGACGAATTAAAGTGTTGAGAGCAACGGTATACCTTTGAATGTTGATAACATGGTCAAGCTTTGGGAGCATTAGAAGCAGATCACACAGTAATTGAAATTCAGCTCACATAAAGGTTCAGGCCTGATCGGGGGAGCTTTGTAGACAATGGAGGATTTGATCGATGGGAAATTCAGAATTCTTATTGATATTTGCGTCAGCAGGTATCCCATGCTACGTCTGCCTCTCTTTCCCTAATTCTTTCACTTCGAAGTCCATAAAGGTAGGCTGTGCTTAACATGTCTTTCAGATAGTTGCAAGCTAATCCTAAGCAAATGTGTTTTTTTTGTTTCTGTTGTGATGACCTATATTTCTGGAAACTGCAAGCCGAGAACTAAACTCAGAGGATGCCCTTTGCCGATGGAACTATCATGGAAGTCGGGACTTGCTGATAGAGCTTGTGTGTGTTGATGGGCAGTTTCTGAACAGATGAATAAAGTGAGAGGGTATGATTCCACGTGGATGTATGGCAGTGTGGAGTTCTCATAAAATCCTTCCCCAGAATGAGGCACCACCATTCATACACACTTGCTTTTTGGCCTCATTGCAGTTCCCATTCCATTACAGCCCTACAATCACACATCGGTGTATTCACTCTTCAGCCATATGCCTCATCCTCCACCTTAAGGAACCTCTTCACTATTATTTTCCATGCTGTCCACACTACTGCTTGTGCTCACTCGATGACAAGAACATTCCAGAAGGCTACTTCCACCAACTGCTGCAGGATCCAGCTGCATTCAAGAGCCTCTCAGTGCAGGAGGGTGATTGATCGGACTGGTCCATCAGGGGCAGAACTCCCAGATGCATTATCCCCTGTGGCTCTCATGCTGCATAGTGCAGTGCCGTATGTAGAGGAGTCCACCTGGTGTCAATCATTTTGCCATCACTCCGGGCCACAGTGACGGAATACTGGGTATGCAGTATCAGCAGAAGGGTGAACGACATAAGCCTTGGTGTCACCGTCAGTCCTCTCACCCTCTTCCTTCACTCACATCAGTAGTAAATAGCCCAGCATGCTGGTTAAATCATAACTACTTACTATTGTCAAACTGTAGTATACGGATTGTGTTAAACGATCATCATGCAACAGGTTGCCCCTAATTTTGTTTTAAGTCGAGAAATTGTAAAAAAACAAAAAAATACAAACCAAGATGAGCCCCATGATCAAAGTGAGCCCCATGATCAAAGGAGAATGGAACTGCATGCACATCCTTGTCTGTTTCCTTGGTGGCCATTGCCACAGCTGGCAAGTGCCAGAACACTGAATGTTCCAGGTGACGGGGCGGGACCAGGCATCTTCAGGTAAGTGGGGTAAGGGTTGGGGTTGTGGGGTATTGGGGGAGATGCAATTAGGGAGGGAGGTGGGGAAAAGGAAACACATTCTCAATGACCTGGTGTCATGTTGGGAAAATGGCCAAGGGGTTAGGAACGTGGAATTCACCATGAGATAAAGGCTACTTTCCGAGCTCCTTGATTGGCTGGGGTGCCCCCTGGCCACGCCTCTGGGCTGATAATGTAATATTCAGTCCTTTTAGCCTTGGGAAACAACATTATAGCGCTAACCTGTGGCCAGGAGAAGGGTACCAATCGTATCTGAGTTGTTTAACATGGTGCATACTTAGGGAGTGTCTTTGCAGATAGACATAACACAAGTGAAAGATAATAGAGTATCTTTATCGTGCAGGCGCCTCGCAAAACATGTTTCATACATTTCACTTATTCTGACTCAAATATTTACCTCCTAGACCATCTCAATGTCGATAAAACAACTACAACTTTTATTCTCATTAAAAACTGGCCTTGGACTCCAGAAATCAAATGTGAAAATGCTTCACTGATTGTACACAAGGATGCAGGATAACAATGTATTTGTCCCCCTCAATTAATGACACAGTTAACAGTTTCATTATGGCAGGAAGTAAGTGATGGCCAACCCTACCCCCACCCAGAAAGATTGTGCGACTAAGCCTTAAAATGGGTGCTTGGAAGTTCCAGGAAACTGTCACAATATTGGATTTCTAACTCCAGCAAAGGGAGGAAGGAACACTGTACACCTACTAACCCAGAGCTTGTGGTAACTTAGAATATCTTCACCCTTGACTTTTTTTTAAATCACAAATATCAATGCTTCAAACAAATAATGCATGCCATAATATACGTTCTGCAAACACGTGAGGGGAATTCAGGCTTATGACATGGCATTGAGCAATTAATAATTCTCCTCGCTCAACTCCAATACCTGGAGCAATCCTGATACAGTTTTCTCCTTCTCCTTTGCTGTAATCCAGTCTCCCATGCATTCAGCACATGTTTGGCACTCCAGGAGCTGTGAATGCAAGGTTTCCGGTAGGGGTTCACACCATGGACTTGCAACAACAGATATCTTACCTGCAAATACAAAAAACGATATGTATTCTTTAGGCAGTAATGGACATATCGGTAGGGATGCAGCTCCACTGACTGTGTATTCCTACTACTTAAACCCTTCCTCACAGTAATGACTGTGCCTCTCAGTCAGTCAGTCAGTCAGTAGAACTCAGTCACACCCACTTACCTTCAGAGCACAACGTTTGGTTCAGTCTAATACTGAACAATTCCACTTCTTGAAAAGGCCTTTCTGAAGTCCAATGAGTAGCAGACACATGGCCTTGAACAGAAGCAGTTCCATGTTGCACCCCCATAGTTAAAATGAGCAGGAGTCCCTGACGTCTAGGAAATACAACTCTAAGTAAAGGGAGATGGTTGTGGTTACCCTCAACATGAACACCTTTTCACGTATCTTCCTCTCTTCTCACAAATGTTGCTGCTGCCAGGCACAACTTTCAAAATGCTGCAACACTAATGTTCACTGCAGCTGCCAGTCTGCCTACACCCTCCCAAGCTTCCCGGTGCCATCGGGGGCATATCTTCCCACTGCACAGAAAAGTGAACTACCACAGAAAGCTCAGGCGAACAATGATGCTGACACTTGCGACTGATGCCATTGTACTGCAGGAACAAGAAACATATTTACCCCCTCCGTGCCATGCTGCAACGAAATGCTTTTCCTACCCCACATTTAAATAGGGGACTACATGTCTATTTCCTTTAAACCAGAATTGGCCTTAAATTGTAAGAATACGTTGATTTCACTTTGTGAATAAGGATATTGCAATTTACTACAACCCCGTTTCCAGCATGAGAAGGATTTTTCATCTTTCCTCAGAGTAAAAGAAGGGCTTCCCAGTGGTGGAGTGAAGTGAGACAGACATTATGTAATGTCTATTGATGTATTTACTTAATCACAAACATCAAATGTGGTGCAAATTATTCGGTCATTTGTACCAGGACTGATCCATACTCAGAAGCCAAGCCAATTTCTAGCATATGGATGCCAGAAAATGCATGTTTCATGTGCACCCCAAGGCATAGAAATATGTATGTATTTTGGGGCATCGCATGGCTCCCCTAATTTGTGCTGTACAGGACTTTTCTGATAACTCTTCTTTGCCTACTCCAAAACAAAGTAAAGCAAATGATTTTGGAGTTGGATGAAGTCCTACCTGCGGACATGTATCAGAAGAGCCGAGATATACAGTTTACAGAAGAGCCGATATATACAGTTTACTCCACCTCCCCAGATGTTGATTGATAGATTCAAATAGCCTCAGATAATTAGCTTTATATGGGGCATTAAATGAAGTATGTGATCTTTTGCTTGGCCCATTAAAATGGAACCAGCCATTTCACATCCTCTCTTTCTCAGAATACGGATTTCAGACTTTGAGGCTTTGGCCATTATACCAGAAACCTTAGAGAAGGAGACACATTCTACCAAAATCACTGGCAAGAAAGAGGAAGGGTCTCCCACCAACAGAATTATGTAATATGCAAACAAGCTGAATTTACATGATTGAAAGGGCCATTTTACCCCCTATTTGCCTGGGTTACAAAAAGCTCCATAATCAAAGCAAATATTAGAAGGCAAAAGGGGTATCGCTCAGGAACGTCTTTTCACCAAAATGCCAGGTGGTAGCGGAAGTGACATCACATAACCCTCGACCTCCCCCAATTACATCACAGGAAGTGATGTCATTTGACCCCACCCTAAGTGACATCACAGTAAGTGGCGTAATGTTGTTTGACCCCACTCCAAAATGACATCACAGGAAGTGGTGGCACACAACCTTTTGCCTCTTGACATCACAGGAAGTGGCATCATCCACTTACATACACAACTCGATTAAACTTTGCACAACATTTCTGCCATAAGAATGCAGCAACCATTCATGACAAAAATTCGAATTGTATCTACACACATAATAACTATCCCCTCACATACCCCCTCTAGATTACCTCTCTCCATCCACCCACATGCCAACTTGACATGCAGGGACTTGGCAACCCCTTCATATCCTTGTATGGACTGTAATGCACACACACATACTAGCACCTCCTTGAATACCTTGGACTACGGTCATCTGGAAGGTGTTCAAACTACAGCATGTTGTGGCCCTACCAATGGTGAAAGGTGCTGTACAAATGATGCATTACATTACATAACATCGTCCCTCTGTATGCTAAGAAAAATATGGTTTTATCACTGAAATGTCACATACATTTCATTCAAGAATGGATCATCATATGTAGCATTATTATCAGCATGCCAAGGGTCATGTTACCACGGGAAGTGTATGAACCCAAATCCCTTCTTCATCTGGATCCGCCCAGTTATTTCAACATGGGAACGCACAGTCTGCAGAGGCACAAAGGGGACTTCAACACTTTGCAATTGGATTGCCATTAAAGGACAGACTTAAATTAAACCGAGAGAGCTAAAGGACAGTACTGATTTATTGTATTCCCTGCACAGTCCAGAGGGCCTGGGCAATTCCTAGCCTGTTGCAGTGCTTGGGTGTAATTGCAGCGCATGGCTTCCCTGGCCAGCAGTGTCCGGACAAACCAGACTATGTGGAGGTGAATAAGGATAGGGCACTTTAAACTAAGTGATTGATAGCGGATTTGGTTAAGTAGCCAGGCTCGAATTCCAATAGGGCAATGCCCGAACCAAAAACCCAAAATGCTAGTGTGGGCCAGTTCTTTTGGTTAAGCTGGCCCATGTGTGCCAGTTTGTTATCTTCACCATGCAGCCAGTAGTTTTGACCAGTGTAACAAACAAATATTCTTTAAAATGCATCACATTTGATCAAAACCCATCCCTTCCCCACCTCTTCGGGACTTCTCAAACAGTGTGTCAAAAAAGGATTGAATTGCCATTTGCAACTAAAGGGCATTTTTTCATTGGTGTTTGAGACCATTTCATGCACCAGTCCGACCATGTGCAGATAAACCTGTGGCATAAGGATGCCAACAGCATTGTAGCTTCATGGTGTTATCCAAAACCATTATTACCCTCTCACTCAAAGCATGCTCTGGTGACACCTGGGCCACTCGTGTTTCCTCTAGAAGGATGTTGGGCAGAAATAAAGTGCGCTTATTGCACTGTGTTATTCAAACCATTAATTGATACTTGCACCATACATTACATCACCACCATACCCCTCCGGTGCACCATCAAGTCAACGCTTATTTTGTATTGTGAGTTCACCATTTCAGCAAGTCAGCAAAATGAAATTTGACAAATATCCTCGTTTAACACAATATTTGTATTCTAATAACAAAACAGGGAAAAAGCGAAACAGAAGGAAAAAATGTAAGTACATTTTAATAAATAATAAAGCTAAATTTCCACTGATCTTACATATTTACACCACATGGTAATGGTCATCCAATTCTAGTAATGGCCTATGTCAATAATATGGTTCTTCATGGCTACACCTTGTTATATGTTCAAAGTTCTCTAATGTTCAGCAATTAATTTTGTATATAGAGTTTAATTTAATAATCCGCCAAAATAAATTAGTGGTATTCATTTTCCCAAAAAGAAAAAAATCCCTTGCATTTACATAGAAAGTTGGATTGTTGATTTTAAAAGTAGCAAATGATTATACTTATTTGGGGATCGTTTTCAATTATAAACTTTCATATCGGTGTATCTACAATCATCGGAGAGGACCATATTGCTGCTGATTGCAACTTGCCTGAAACTTGCAAATACGTGTGGGTCACGACTATTAATGCCATATACAAATCTCTACAATTCCTAATTCATTCTAACTATAGTCAATGGCTTCCAAGACAGTCCTTCACAAAACCATAACTGAATTAAAGAATATTGAACAAATGGTTTTGAAAAGGATACTGGATGTTTCACATGTCTAGCCAAATTTAAGTCCTAGTTGAGAACTGTGAATGGAACCAGTAGGGTGCAAGGTGGTTACCATGATCCAAAATGTATAGTCAATATTGACCGACGCTAGGCCATGTCCACTGAATAGGCTATTCTTCGAGTTTATGACCAAAGTGATCCTTTTTGCTGAAGTGCCAGCTGGCTTGATCAACAGTTTCTCTGAGTCTCTGGGTGAAAGTTTACTTAAAGGGGTAATTCGGTCAGAAATGTTATTGGCCCAATCGATCGGGGTATTTTAGATCATACATCGATCATTCTGACTGGTCGGGTACTGCCATCTTGTGCTAATCTTATCCATTGATCCATTGTTGTAACTTCAAGTGCCCTTGCAGCACTAATTTAGATCACCCACCCCTATCACTGATATCATTAGAGATGCTCACCATGAGATCCTCCTATTTTAATGAAGTTAGTGGGCAGAATAGCCAAACACACCGTCATCACTGACGTGATAACTTTATCTAAGCCAGAACCAGGAACATAAACACACACATCCACAACAGATGCAAAACGTTTGTTCCTTTTTACAAAAATGATTAAAACTGTTTATTTTGAAGAAAACAGCAATAGCCAGGAGTGTAAAAAGTACTTTTAATTTTGACATAACGCTAAAAAGAGGTAATTAAGTCCACGAAAACATGGCTACATTTTTCCAATCGAGTTTAATAGCTAGCGAACATCGCTTGGCTCTCAATTTTTGTTCAAGTGTGAATGGTGATCTTATAATGCTGATTCAGTTTATCGATCGATTAATCTGTCTTTGCATTCTTTAAAGAGTTATCTTCCATCGCTGATTTCTGATCGGCGCACATGGAGTTCAATTACAGAGAAGAAATGGGTGGTTTGAATTTCAAATGCAACTTTCACATATGCACATTTTCAGAACCTTGGTGCCTACCATGATGCTCCTTATAACTGTAACTGCAAAAGGACAGATTGGTGTCTGATGATCATCCCTGATAATGGTTATCACAGATGCGTTGTTGATGATTATTGTCCAATTGCGGTTGAAGAAGCCGTCAACCAGTAAACTGTACCCATTACAGGCACACATCTGTATAATAGAGCTATGTAAAATCGAGAAAGCAAAAATATATTTTTGTACCCAATTTATAATTGTATATATACAGTACATATTTAAGTTACAAGTAACACGTATGATGTCTATTATTTGCGTTTAATTGAACATTTATCTGTCACAACGTTAATCATGTAGTATACAGCAGACATTCCATCCTCACTTGCATAAATATTATTTAAAACTTTGCTTACATTGTGTCTTGTGTTTCCATTTTCCCTTCTTGATGGATGACCAACCTCTTCGAAAGACAGCTCGGTAATAGAAACTTAACATTCCTATGTAAGCTTTCAATATAGTGTATCTTATTACTTCTTTGTGGATATTGGACCCATTTTGGCCTTCAAATTGTTAGTGCGGTGGATTCAAGGACAAATACCAATACAACTCTTCATCTAGCGTTCACAGCGTGTCAGAGGGAGTTTTGTTTTGGGAACACATGCCACAAAATTGAACAATATTAATGACAAGCTGTGCAGTGAAACACACCAAAATATTTCAAGTATCCCACATATGAAAATATTCACTAACATTTGAATGGAATCAAAGTGCCTGGTCCCACAACATTTACATATTCTTTCAAAGATGACCATAGGTGAGGTGCAGACAGGCTCGGATGTTCCTGTACTTCAATGGGGCTAGATGAGCAAATGTCTCTAAGAGGGATGTATTTAGGGAAAGAGTCATATGTAGTGGAGTCCCTTGCCACAGAAAGCCTTGTGGACGATGCAGAGGGCCTTGAACTTGTTCCTCACAGCCACCAGGAGCCTGTGGAGATATTGTTAGGCTTGAGAGATGCCGTCTCTGGGCTTGAGTTCAAGGATAAGTCTCTACGTCCTATACTGGATTATTTGAAGGGGTTGAAGGGACTATTTAGGCACATTGAGGTAGAGGCTGTTGCAGTAGTCTAGCCTGGACCAGAGCTCTAAAGACATTGAGTTTCAGTATATCTGCTACTCCAATTTTCATCTTAGATTCTTCAACTATTGTGAGTTCATTACAAACAGGGCTTGAAATTAGGATTGGATAAACAAGAATTACAAGCATTGCCTGGGTATCTAGCAGTAACCGCTAACCGGGAGCTACCCCTAGGGAACAAGGAGCTAGTTTATAGCGTTACATTAGGTGGCCTTGGGAGCCAAAAGTACCTCCTGGTGACTGTTGGTTTTTAGCTCACCAGTCTCATCTACATTTGATTTGATTTGAGTCACATACTTGAGATAATCAGACTGACATTTATTGTTTTAAGATAAATCATTTATATAGATGGTAATACATACAAAAATCTGAGAAAAATATAAATGTTAAGGACAATCTAGTGACGTTAGTCAACCTTTCAACAAGTTCAAGTTTGGGAGGGACAAATTCTTTTGCAGTGCTCTGTGGCATAGACTTGACCCTTGAAACACAATCTGGATCAATTACATGTGTTTGCCTGGCCAGCTCATTCAATGGCAGATCATTCACAAATTCAAAATCCATCTGCTGGAGGATTGGCTTTGCCACCCACTGTTTGCTTCTGTTGGTAAACTCCTTGTTGTAACAAAACATCTCGAAAATGACTGCAGTTTTTTCTTGTTCCCTTCCAGCGTTCTTGCTGTGTGCAAGTACAGCCAGTCTTGTTCTGGCCTCTGTACTGTGTATGCTGAAATGCAACCTTTTAGGCCTGTACTTTAGGCACATATTATGGAACACCACTAAATCTCCTGTGTAAGAGTACCCTCATCTCGCTTGAAAGTGTTTTGTCATACGCAATCTTCTCAAGTGCTTCTCAAGTGCTGTTTGAGGAGGGGAGCCTGGAACCAACCACCTTTTCTTATGCTCCTGCTCCTTGCTCAATGGTCCATGCACACATTTGTGGAAATGTTTGTTTCATTTCCAAGAGTGTATGTTAGAACAATGGTGCATCAATGAATGTTCATTTTCAAACAGAATATTTACAGATCCATCACAAGATTTTGGGTTCCACCAAAGATGGTTGCTGATAGACTGTAAAATGTTTTCTGTAGCCTTTTTTATCCACAGCATATTGATGCTTTATGTTTGTGAACTGCTCTTGCATGGCCGTGGCTATTTAAACATGCCTGTCAGTGGCTATCAGCTATGTTTGCATTCCTCTGGATTGCAGAAGTTGAATGGATTTAATGAAACCATATTTTTCCTTAGCAACAGAAGCTGTACATTCAGATACTTGAACAACGACTGAACTCACTATTTGTTTGATTTCCATGTCTTGGAAGTGGTAAGTGCAGCATTTAACAGAAACACCTGGACTGTCACACTGTCCATTACCAGCAAGCCAGAACCTTTTTCCTGTGAGAGCATTGTCCAGTGACATCTGTTTGAGTGTCCATGCCTGGCTAATAGCGGGGAACAAGAAGTGCTTCTGATGTTTGTTGGAATTGTACAGTACTTTGATGCATAAAATAACAAAGCAGATGGCAGATGAACAAAGTACATTCACAGCAGGCACTTTTCCAAGTATAGGTGAGTTATGGTGGTGTACACAGCTACCCTTGATCTTCAGGTTAGTGCCTTTGACTGCACAAGTAACCTTCACCAATGGCTCCCCACAAATCCTCAGCTGCAATTTATGATCACATTTAATCATTTTCATAATCGCAATCATACAACAGTTGAATACAATGTATTTTGGTTCCTTTAATAGCCAATCATCCATAAGAATAGTGGTTTGTGATTCGATGGTTGTGAATAAGTCCTCAACACTAGGAAGAGTGAAGTCCACATCACAAGCACAATCGTCAATCAGTAGCAAAGATGCCTCAGTTATTTACATTTATGATAACTCAGATTTGACATGTATTGGCGAAACAGGGAATATCCTTTAATAGCCAATCATCCATAAGAATAGTGGTTTGTGATTCCAGGGTGGTGAAAGGGTCTATGTTATTCGGTGACAAAGTACATTTCTTGAAGGTTTATTTTCATTGCTGCGTGTGTTTCTGCGATAAATACATCAAGGTTGTTGATCTAATGCTTTGCAATCTGCTGACAGTATTTTATATATCAAAAAATAGGATATCTTAAATGCAAAAAAGATATTGTTAATCAATAACTCTTAGTATAAATCAATAAATTATCACTTTTCATCCTCTAGAATGGTTGCACTAGGAGAATAGTATGTTGTTGAAGTTTCAGGCTCCACCTATATAACAGTTATTGTAATAATAAAGATGTAACAAAAAAAAATAAGAATTACATGTAAAAGATAGTCGATATTGACAAAGAAGCCTACAAGCCAGTATGTATCAAAAACTGATATTATACATAACAATAATCAATAAGATTTAAGTTGAACTTGAACAAATACATATTTTGTACAGTCACATCTGAAGGAATATTCTATAGACAGTTACTTGAAAGGAGAGTAAGTGAGGTTGCTGTTGACTCTGGAATAGTGGTTGATGTAGCATCACAGTCCTTTAATCGATGTATATATACATATCATTGTTCAATGGAAAATGGACATTAGTATTATAATTTAGACCTCATCAAAAATAATGAAAAATAGTTGTGTACAAGTTGCTTGGCCTCACCATTAGGATGTTGGATGTGTCTGTGTTATCCTCCATGGTAATGGTCTGAAATTCCATCAATGCAGTATATGCCATTTTTTTTAAATGTACTCTTTGTAAAGGATGCAATGTGAGTGTGTGAAAAGGCTGCCATTGCACTGAACTATTCGAGATTCTCTAAAGTAGGGATACACAAAGTAATCTAAAGTTCAAAATGTAGAAACCACAGTACATCATGTCACGAAGGAAACTTGTGTAGTAAAATATCAATGGAAATATTCCCCAAAAACTTAAAACCGTTAATTATGTTAGCTGTTCACAGACTATTTTAATATATTGAGTGGTCATTTATAAGACATATTACACAGGCAAATTTAGAAAATGGTAAAATAACTTTAAAAATTCAGCGTACACTACTCAACTGGGTCAGCATGTGCTGAAATTCAGTTGGAACTGCATTGGGAAGTAATTTACGAAGTGACGTTTTTTAGTGTACTGTGATGGTTTGTGCATATCTTCGAAGAAGTGCATGCTTCAGATGTTGAATCGCTTGCCACTCATGTCATTCAAGACATCCTTGGCTCTGCTTTCAAGTTCAGGCACTGGAAATCCCCACCTCAAGAGCCCTTTTCTTACTAAATTTAAATCCTTTGGAAATACATGCAGGACTGTACTCTGACTTTTCGCATGGCTGTTATTAGAAGCCATTTTTGGATTGACCCTATGATCAGTTAATGACACATAAATAAATATTACTATTAAAAAAGTATCACAGTGAGTAAATCAAACATCATATTCCTTTGATAATAAAACAAAAATTACTTTATAAAAAATTGTACCTAAAGGAAACACGCATTGAAAACTTGTACTACGAAAGATTACATTTGGAAACAATACTCTGTAGTGTCATGTGCTAACTACAGAGATAAAAATGTATAAGACGGTTGATAATGGTGTAGACTTTTTGAGTATAAAGCAATAGAATGTGGCCTAGCAGAGAACGTTGACACTACCGAAAACAATAGTAAAAGTTGACTAAACATTGCTTGGAAGAACAGGTGATCTGACTCAGCAAGCAAGGAAAAAAGTGGAGAGCTATCCATTTCCGTTGTCAAACTCACAGATGTTTTCTTGTTAAATCCAACAGTTTTTATAAAGGATTACAGAAGTGGGTGTCTATGTGAATGTCTGACGTGTTCCTTCACACACACCAAGCCTCTATGGCAATGTTAGACCTCCTCAATCCCGCCAGTGCAGCCCTCTTGCGAGCGCGCGCCCACAGGTGCAAACTGTCAAAGAACATAGAGATATATTGATTGCAGGAATAGGGTCTTCAAAGGGGAGTCTGGAGACACCGTGCCTGGGGTGGCCATGTGGATATGGGTGCCCATGTGAAAGAACACTTTCTGATGTACATGATATTCGGCACCTTGAGCGTTCCCATGCTCCCAGCCCCCATGCGAGTGCACTCCCACAGGTTGCGAACTGTCATTGATAGCGAAGGGGATGGATGTGGCTGAGGTGAGCACAATAGGCCCGGTACATAGTTAACGGACACAAACATATGTTGATTGCAGGGACAGGGTCTTCAAAGGCAAATCTGGAGACACTGGGTCAGGGCTGTCCATCTGGATATGGGTGCCCATGCAAAAGAACCCTTTGTGGTGTACATGATATTTGGCACCTTGAATGTTCCCATCCTCCCAGCCCCCTTGCAAGCGCATACCCACATGTGAAAACAGCCATTGATAGTGGAGGGGGGATGGATGTGGATTAGGGGAGTACGATAGGCCAGTAAACCTGTTAGAACACACCAATCTTTTACGATACCCTTAGATGTTTGGACGCGTTGTGGACTTACAAAAAATGTCTAACTACTTTCCAGATTAACTAATTAATTATGTTTTTTTATTTTGTTTGGTAAAGTGGATGGCAATGACACTACAAATTATACTGCTGCTGTCGGGGTACTGTCTGTACATATCCACCATATTTTCTATGGTGACTGGGGAATTCATCACGAATGGCTCAAACCACAGAGGTAGGTATTACTTGTTGAATGCGAAATCCCAGTCTTCCATGAATCCACTATGTAAAGGCACGATATGCCACAAGTCTGTACCACCTGTTAAAGAGATACAGAAATAGTTTACTTAAATTAACCAAATATTTGATTTTTTTTGTTTGTTTGCACTACCGTGTAAAATATAATGCACTGTTATGCTTTAGAAAGTACTGACAATACTTGTGATTTCAAGTAGGGATGAATTAGAAATGTGAACGCATATTCCAGCAAAAACAGTTTGGGAGATACTTCCAAGTAAAAGAAACTTAATTGTTCGGACAATAAATCTAAAGATGAACACTTTGGTTTAAGATTAGAATGAGTAATGTATTCAGTTTAAATAATTTTTTTTTCATCAGTGATTCATCAAAGGTATATTGATGTAGGGGGACAACATACTATGTTAGCGATCTTGCTCCTCAAACACACAACATATATAGAGTGAACTTACTTGTTACTTGGATGTGTCCTCTTTGGCAATGTAGGCCAAGCAGCCAGAGTTTTCGCTGCAACAGCAGTTCTCCACGAGAGTAGGCATACGCTCACAACGATGGCACGAACACCAGGCGGAAATATCTTCCATGCAGCTGAGTTCAGGGTCCGGTGATTGATCCTCATGCCGTTCATCTGATTCCACAATGTCTGGACTTTTTTCTCTTTCAAGGATATCCTCCTCTGAATATTTGGGCACGTATAGGTAGCGCTAAATTGTTGCCATAGTGTCTGAATAGTGAAGAAGCACAGAATCAACAGTGAGGTAAATAATACACGTTTTTGTTTGTATATAGTAAAGAAAAGAGGTTCCCCAGTAACAATGAAGTTTAAAGACAAGCAAAGAAACTGCCGTGTTACAAAAGCATATCTTGAAAAGACAAGATTAACAGGCTCAAACTTTAAAAAGATCGCAAGAACACATGTTTAAATATGGTTTGGTAAAGACACTTGTCCATAATATAAGAAATGAAAAGCGACTACTGAATGAATTCATTTTAGGCAGTATAAGTACCAGTTCTCAGTGTGTTGTACTTGACAGATAGCTGAAACAACCAGTACAAATTTAGGGAAGCTTGAAATGAAATACAATGACACGTAGAAAAAGAAACTCCAATGTTGTGTGATCAGATAGGGTTTGTTTACACTTGTCGAGGAGCGAGGGGTCTTGACATTTCCATTGAGACACGTCAATAGATTGCGCACAGAGGACATTGACATGAGACGTGCATTAGTGTTGAGAAATGGGACGTGAGCGTCTATTGATGTCAGCATTAGGGGCGAGTGATCTGAATTAGTGCTGCAAGGGCACTTGAATTTAGGGTGATAGATCAACGGATAAGATTAGCACAAGAATGCGGTACCCAACCCATCGTTTTCGCAACTGTTAAGGTGAGAAAAACTCAGGTAAATTGCATTTGACTTTTTTTTTAAGAACGATCTATGTATGATCTAAAATACATGCCTATTTATGGGGCAATAACATTTCTAACCAAACTACCCCCTTAAGTCCCAGATAAAACATGGAATAATCCTCTTTTATGTATATATTTCCAAGAATTGTACTTGTTGTCTTCCCAAGCTATCAACCATTTGCCCTGTTCTTCATTTGAGGATGAGGCTATTACCAGTGTCAACACTAGAGAGTGCCTGGTTAGTTTAAAGACACTAGATAGTCATTGTATATTTTGTACAGTAGAGGAGAAAACTGCCCAGCACATATTTATTCAATGTGATATATTGAAGATTCAGCTTTGTCTTATATGTATTTTATTAGAATATGTTTACATTGACATTAACATTTGTAGACTTTAAGTTTTAATATTTAACAACTTTAACTTTTTTAAAACATGTTTCGTACTGTTTATATATATATTTATGTTCATATATAATTTTTGCTGCAGATTATTTACAATATGTACAGTGCTACCTAGCTCCAATAACAGTTATTTGACCCAGCATTTAAAAGTATAACCCACGTTTCTCTTTCGTTTTCAAAATGTCCATTCTATCTAATCTTTCTAAAAATATCTTCTTAAACTTAATTAATCTTTGTATCTTTTCCTTCAATTTGAAAATAAAATTAATATATGCAGTTTGTAAAGATCAGTTGAAACACATTCTAAAAATCAGACAGGTTATAAAAATCAACTGTGTCTTCTCTGCAATTGAAAGAAATTAACTTTTTCCTAGGTGAGCATTGTCCTACTCTTCAGGAATCACATCCTATGCCCAAACTGTGCACCAATTGAAATAGTAAAATATGGAGTGAGCAACCCCCGCCACATCCCCCCCCCACACACACACACAAACACACACACAGATATACACATTGTGAACGAGACAGGGCAAGAGACAGCGAGGGACACAGATACAGAACAGAAAGCTATACATAGAGAATCAGAGAGACCCGAGAAACATACAGTGTGGGACACAGTGATTCAGATGAGAGGGAGCGAGAGAGAGAGAATGACTGAGACAAGGCAGAGAAATCGGGGGAGGCACAGGGACACAGAAATACAAAGAAAATAGGAAGAGGCAGAAAGCAACATCCAGTGAGAAGCATAGAGAGAGATAGAGAGGCAGAAGAACACATGCAGAGAAAAGAGAGATATTCACAGATGAGAGCGAAACAGTACAGTATAGAGACACAGCTAGAGGGAGAAACAGATAGCTAGGCAGAGGCAGACAAATCCAGTGCAAGATAAAGACAGAGATAAAGAGAGTGATACATATACAAGAGAATCCCAACAGAGAAGGAGAGAATGGGAAAAAAAGAACGAGAGAAAGTATGCACACACCAGTACACGCACACATAAAGATGGAAACACAAAGCGATAGGGGAATAGAATAGATAGAGATAGAGTGGAGCAAATATGCAGTAGACACATTCGTAGATGTAGTGGAAATACACTCACAGGGGGAAATTCAGAAAAAGGGAGAGACAATGAGAGAGAGAGGGAGAGAGAGAGAGAGGAATACAGAGAACGAGAGATGGATACAATGTGTCACTGATGGACTGATAGAGAAGGACCCAGATTAAAAGACAGAGAGATGAAGGGAAAAGGCAGTGATATAGGCAGATGCAGGCAGTAGAGCATGCCAACGAAAAACAGGCAGACAGAGAAAGAGAGAGGGGGGATAGAGACAGAGACATACCTAGAAAGAGACATATGCCCAGAGCAAAGCCAAGACACAGGCAGAGAAAGGGGGAGAGACATATACAGTTGAAAGAGAGAGCATAAGAGAGAGAGTGATAGAGAAAGAGAGAAAGAGAGGTAGGGAGAGAGAGAGCGCGAGAGAGACAGTTGGACAACAATAAAAATAAGGAGTTTGGATTCCGTAGAGAAACATATTGAGAAACAGCATTCAAGGCAGGGATACAGTAAAGAGTGATAACATCGAGTAGCCAAAAGCGAAAATATGATGTGCTATCAAAGAGGCAAATAGCATAGTCTGACACAGCTTTGGATATATGTATGAATTACAGGACTACTGGTGAAACTCCTGTCTTATTTTCAAGCTTCCACCAAATGGTGTGCTGAAAGAAAGGTGAATACCAGGTGCCAGGCTATGCATTCAATCAACGGACACATATGGGGAGGCATTCCAAAGTGAGGGTCTTGTTGAAAGGTCCTGCTGGAGGGAGTAATGCATAGAATCCTCTTTAGGGAGACCATTGCTAATCTGGTGCTGGTTTTATAGTAGAAGTAAAATTAGACTTGCCTGCCTGCAGCTTGGTCTTAAACAGTGATACACAACATTTGTGTACAACAGCCTTTATGGAAAGCAAAGTTATCCAATGTGACCTCCATTGAGAATGTCAAGGAAGAGCTGAAAGGCCATTGAGATAGATGGAGGAACCAAACAACACAACTTAACTTGTTGCCAGCATCAGCGTGTTCTGGATTGAAGAAACTTGCTGTTAGACAATTGTTCATCTTAAAAGTATTTCCAGTGGAAATATTATCAAACAAGTAATCTCTCTAAAGTAGTGCATCGAGTCGAAGACTACACTTTCAAGATTGAGGTATTGTGCTACACCTTTATCATTCTTAGTGCAAAGGTATGGAAGACACTTCCCTGATACTACTGTTCTGCCTCTCAAATTGAGAGATATGCTGAGCATCCTGGGAAAGACACATTGCTGGAGGACAAAGCAACACATACACAAGCACTGCGACCAAAAGACATCCAACAGCGCAGACATAAGGGACTACTACAGCATGGACCAACTAGCTGTCAAATCAATGACAGACATGGAGATGTGTCAAAAGGGTGCTTGTGGTGCATCTTCCTTCCTGTCAGTGGCTCAATACATACCTCTCCTGAACCACATGACAGGAAGGAAGCACATATCCACCATGATAGTTTGAGATGCTCACAACATTCTACCTCCAATAGATACAATGCCAGAATGCATTACAGACCTCTAAGATTAGTCACTGCTGGATGTCAGCTTATTCAGAAAAACTGCCATAGGGGAATACAAATGTCAGACGTCAAGCTATTTAAGACCCTGTAACAATATGACATAACCTAATGCCACACTCCACAACACTATGCCCCCATGCCCACAAGCCTCAATCAGAAGACCGCCCAGCCAAGGAGACAATTGGTCTATGTAAACTAGTGGAAACAGTGATGGGATGTGCATGTATCATTGTGCAAGAAGATTATGTGCAAAATGAATGGGCAGCACTCTGGTTGGTTTGACATCTGGCAGTCCAGCATGAAGCCTGACAGTGTTAGATACAGCACACTGTGGACCAATTACGAAATGTTAAGGCTTCAGCCAAAATTATGATACAATGTGGAACATACCCAAAAGAAGTATAGGAGGGACGTTATGGTTAAGTTGCACTATTAAAAACCTATAAAAATCAGTAAAAAAAACATTGTTAAAGGAACGTTATGGTTCGAAGTAAAACCGAAAAACCCTTCAATTTGCATCAAGTGATGGTGAGCTAAGCAACCATAACTCGCGCCACCATTTTGCACTGCTAAGATTAACACCCAGGACATCAAAGATGACATCACAAATGTCATTGATGACATCACTGATGACATCACATCTGGCTCCCCTATTTTTCTTTACTCATATATCTAGGCCAGTAACAGTCAGGAACTAAAAATTCAAAAAGTATTACATTTGTAAACTTATCCTTCAAGTACTTTCTTACAGTAATTCCCTTAGGGTCCACTCACATCATATGAAACATATACATAGAGGAAGACACAGGCTTGAAAGACAGCAATCCTGTCTGTGCATGAAGATAACCAGTAGGGTTATCAACAGTTTCTGATAGTTCTGTTGTTTTTTTATTACTGTATTTTCCCTGTATATGCTCATATGTGTATACATTGTACTCACACTACTTTCCTTAGGGTCCAGTCACATTATGTGATACATATACATAGGGGAAGTAGCAGCTTTGAAACAGAGCAATCATTTCTCTGCATAAAGATAATCAGTTAGGTTATGAACACTTTCTGGTACTACTGCTGCTTTTTTGCTTACTTCACATTCCCTGTATATGCTCATATTTGTATGTGTTGTTGTGTCTTTGTGTTGTGTATGTAATAATGAAATTCTGTAGTAAGTGGATTTTATTAGCTACTTATTACATGTTGCATAGTACGCAAAACTCTAATAAGAAAGCAGTTATCATTTCACTATTCAACATGGCAAGATTATGAATATTGCACTTCATCATGTATGCTGCACACAATGCTTATGTTTATACATGAGTAGCTTAGTATACTGGAAAGAACTTCATAATAGAATTCTATTTATATCAATGCATTGCTTAATGCACTACGTAGCTCATGATATTTATTTCAATGATCCGTGACACTTTTTTGTCAACATTATAATAAGAATCCCTTGTACAGACTTTTCATGAAAAGTAAATGCACATTTGATGTCATCAGTGATGTCATCAATGGCATTTGTGATGTAATCTTTGATGTCCTGGGTGTTAGTCTTAGCAGTGCATGATGGTGGCATGAGTTATGGTTGCTTAGCTTACCATAACTTGCGAATTCCATGGGTTTTTCGGTTTTACTTCGAACCATAACATCTATTTAACAAAAATGTTTTCACTGAATTTCATAGGTTTTTAGTAGCGCAACTTAACCATAACGTCCCTTTAACAAAATTTTTTCCACTGAATTTCATAGGTTTTTAGTAGCACAACTTAACCATAACGTCCCTTTAACAAAATTTTTTTCACTGAATATAAATATAGATAATGGAAATGTGACAAATGTTTGCTAAGACTCCCTTACCTTACATTTATATAACATGGAAAATGCTAAAACCCCTGGCCCGCTAGTGATTTTGATGTCCGCGGACCGTGCGCTTGTTCGCAGGTATATGCGGTCACAATCAGCACTATCCAAAAACTTAGAGGGTATCTTCCATTATTGTATCATACAATAAAAACGCACAAACATATTCAAAAAGCACCACATAAATACATTACATTTAATAATAAATAAGAAGTGGAAACTGTATATGTAAGGCACCAACCATCCATTGAAGTTGCATTTCCAATATAATGGAATATACCAAAACAAAATAAATATGCCTCCAACTGAATTACCTCACAGAAACTGCACAGCAAGAAGCAAGAGCATACTTACACACCAGTAACAGCAAAAGATTGTAAAAAAGTAGTAAGTACACTGCATTTATTACATCTACTTATACATTTTCTGTATTATATACACTAAAACTAATATTTATTTTTTTACCACAGAAATGTCCAGTACTTTGGAATGGCTGGAAGAGAATTTCCCACGAAATGAAATGAGTGAAGAGAGTGATAATAATGGTAAACACACCATTTCTCTAAGCCAATTAATAACCATTACTTTATATGTACTTAACACATTTTTTTTAACAGACCAGACAACTAATAAAACTAATATACCAAAAGAGATAATAGAAGATCCTCTGAAATGAATGGAACTGAAAGTTGATTTATTACTCCAACACTTCAGTCAACTAAAAGAGTGTATTGTGGACCACATTAAAGAAAACATTAAATACCACTGTCCCACATGTACCTGTTCCCCCTATCCATATCCCGGCCAACTATCCCCAAACCCTCCCCACCAAGAAAAACGGTACGATGAAAACTTCCATCCCTTCCTCCCCTCCCATAAATCATGTCCTAACCCCTAATTCCGCCGTATTTGTTTTAGTTTCTGCTTCCCCCTCTCTTTCCTAATTTTTCGACTGTTAAACAATAATAACATTTTAAATGTGTTCTTAGAATATGCCTGTGTCTTATTTTTTTTTTTATAAGGCAGTCAGAGTGTCCGCAGACAGCGTGGCTGTCTGTTATGTTCATAATTGACCAAAATGTTGGTGTCCTAAGGACACTATACCTGTTCGTACTGTTCGTAATTAAAATGGAGGTGTCCTTAGAACACACAAGATGTCCGCCTGTCCGCAATCAACCGAAATGGGGGTGTCCTATGGACAATATACCTGTTCGTGCTGTTCGTAATTGAAATGCTGATATCCTCAGAACACACAAGATGTCCGTTGTGCCCAATTAACCCAAATGAGGGTGTCATAAGGACACATACCTGTTTGTACTGTTCTCAATTAAAATGGAGATGTCCTTAGAACACACAAGATGTCCACCTGTCCGCAATCACCCAAAAGAGGGGTGGCCTAATAACACCCCCGCTGTTCGTAATGTCCGCAACCAGAATGAATATATCCGTAGAACATATATCCCGTCTGCCTGTCTGCAAAGTTTTGACGCACATTTATTTTATTCGGGGAGTTCAACATTGTTTGTAGAACACCCATGTATACGCGCATCACGCACTTGGGTCCTACGAACATCGTGCCTCTCTGCAACTGTCTGCCGCACGTGTGTCGCACTTTTAATTAGTTTCGGGTACCCGAAAACTGTCTGTAGAACACCCGCGTGCATGCGCACAACCGTCACTGTGCATTTGGTGTCCTGTGGACAGCCTTCCCATTTGTGAACGTATCCGCGACGGCATCATGTGACCGCACCCACACTGAGCGTGTGTCCTTATTTGTGGACACTATCCGGGCCCCTGAACATTTAAAAACTGCTTTTCTGAGCAATCCAAGGTATTTTACAGTAGAAATTCACCATTGCACATGTCCCAGACGATGCCCCTGCCGATCTATATACTTTTTGAGCCGGTTATTGGTGTTTGAAGGTTCGAGGATGGCACGGTTGTCTGCGAAGCGCGCCCCAGCACCTCTATAAAAGGCCACACCCCATAGCTGATCCTCATTCTGATTTTGGATTTACAAGATTTACAACAGGACAATTGTGCTGATTGCTGTTCTTGGTTCCTCGTTCCTAGTTCCTGGTTATTAACCTTCCAGATGGCATCCCAAATTTCTTCTGATGCTACTGCATCGGCATCAACACCCCCACCCCACCACCACCACCACGTCCCCAAGGGCCTGTAGAGGGGAACAGGCATGAGGATGTAGAGGAGACGGATGAAGAGGATGAAGAGGATGAGGTAGTGGAAGTCCCAATACTAGCACTCATTGTGAATCTTGGGTGTGGTGGTTATTTACCACTGTTGATGGAAAGTCAAAAGCTCAAGCGAACAAGGTAATCTGCACTCAGTGCCAAATTGTACTGAGTCGTGGCAAGGCTGGTTCGTATAGCTTTGGTACTATATCAATGAAGCGACACCTAAAGTCATTTGAAGATGGGGCTATTCGTAAGATTGTATCTTGCGATAAACATAGTAGGTTGAGTTCCTCTGCAGCATCCTCCGTTTCCACTCCTGTCACCACAAAAGATACTCCTGTGTGACAGTGCATCCCTCCAGCTGCCTAACAGGCCATTCATGATGCTGTTGACCCTTACATTTCGAGGGTCACAATATTGTGCATGTACAGAGACGCAGTACTCTGCAGGGGGGAGAACCTTCAGACTGCTTTCGCGACTGTGGTCAAGGAGCATCAGAAGGTCTGCAACCTACCTGAATAATGCCCACCCTACATCTTCCTCTTGCCACCAGCCCTTTCTTATCCCTGTGGTTGGTCTCCCATCCTTACCCTTCTTTCCCCTCCTTTCCTTGTGTGTCGTGTTTAAAACCCCCCCCAAAAAAAACAAAAAAAACAAAGGCTCTTGTCAGAGCCACCTTTCACTGTTTAAAAACAGAAATGACAAATAAATAGTGCAGGGCCCTGTGCATTTTTTAGAAGTCCACGGACATCTAAAAACTGTGCAGTGCTGCCCTGTCACAACCATTGCACTTTTCTGCAGGAGGAAGTGGTGGCTCTGAAAAGAGCCTTTTTGTGGTGTTTTTTTGTGTTTCGAAAACTTCAAATGGTCAACACCTATTGCAAAATGGTTTGCTCTAATTTCAAAAAAGATTACAATGCATTTAGTATATTTTGCAGAATAATCTGATAGCCTGAATAAGTAAGATGTACTCCATCACTGCGAAAAATGTGTGTGCTACAAAACATAATGTTTTCATTTTGGCAAGAGGACATACCAACATCTCTCAAAAAGGCACAAGCAGCCTTGCTAACATTGTGCCTTGCTTTCTCCATTTGTGGACCAAATGAAAAAATAACGCAGCAATATTTGTCTCTGCGCTCTTCTATCAGGAAAAAGACCTACTGACAAACTCTCTCCTTACACAACACACCCAGTAAACCTTATTGACCAATTCCTTCTCTGCTTGATCTCATTTGCATGCCTCGTAACCCCAAAATCCCAGTATGTAACACGCGCTGCCCATGAACAACCGCGCTGTCTACAGACAAATCAAAAAATCTGAGCGTGGGGGATGACAATTTAAATAGTGTGCCCCATTTCCATTTGAGATTGGCTCTGAAAAGACCCTTTTTTGGGTTTTTTTTGCAGATGCTTCAGAAACACCTTTTAATTTCATTTTATTTTCTTATTTTCCTCCAAAAATCTTCACATTAGCTTCTCCAAAGCAACCCTTACGTTCCAAAACAGCATGGCATTTCCCATAAAAGATAAAGAAATGCCATCTTCCTTAAAGTAATCAGCATTACCAGACTCAATGTTGTCATTGTTGCAAAACAACATACCCGATCTAGTCATAAAACCAAACATGCCTCAGTTGACTAAGCACCTAGCAACATTTTGCTGAGGACAAAAAACAGAACTATTGTCCCATATTGCCCTAGTTATCAACCCAGAAAATATAACCTTGGCATTTGGAAGGACTTTCATGATTGCCTGAACCAAATTTTGCAGATCTTGCAACAAAGTAGGGCCATTAACATAGCCCAAATGCACTACATGTGGACTATGAAACCTAGCCACATCCTGACAAACTATTAGAATTGCCTTGAAATTCAAATCAGGTACAGTGCTCCACACCACATCCACTCCTTTTGTGTCAAAATGTTTAGCCACATTCCTAGATTTTGCATACTGCTCCAAACCATTCACAAACATATTTCCAACCACCAACACCCTGACTTTCTGCACCTCCACCATCTTCACCCCACACAGCCTCTCTCAATACGAAGCAGAACCTCAACACCTGACTGGCCAATCCTCAGAATACAATCCCACTTCATTCTCGCAAAACCCGGATGTAGCATGTCTTGTCTGCGAACAGCCGCGCTGTCCACAGAGCACGTAAGTAACACTGAGGGGAGCCCTTCTACCCTTTCCACTGTATTCTCTGCACCAATTCCTCATTGGCTGCTGTTAAGCAGTCACACAATCATCCACCAATCACATCCAAGAAATCTACATCTAACTCTGTCATCACAGATCAGCACTTTAGATGTACTATTGATCACTCTCAGTACAATTCGGCTGTCACTGCAACGAACCTACAGCAACAACTACTATAAAACTTCCCAAGATTTCCACTTGCATATTCAAGCACATCCACATGCATGAACACAGACTACCCGTATGAATATGTTTGACACAGTACATGTACACCTCTTCTAGAAATACAATACATCCCAGGAGCATAGCTCAGCGGCAACGTGTGCGCCTTGATAGCAAGACGACATGAAGCAACACAGATTCGATCCCCAGGTTCGCGCTTAGAAACCTCTGGGTGTTTAAGCACGTTATGAATACGCAACTAAGACAAAATAATTATGCAACTAAAAAACAAACAATTCCTGTATCAGCGCCTTGATGCCCGCGGGCTCTGTAGGTGCTTTAAAAATGTAAAACAAAATAAATAAAAATATGAACAGAGTAAATGCCACTGACCCTGTATAAACTGTAAAATGAACTGACTGTAATTTCTCCCATCTGCTATGATGAAGTGTCACTTGCAAATCTTTCAGCTCTCCAAATTTGTATTTACACACACACCTATGTAAAAAATATAATATTTCATATTATAAGATGTAAAAAATAACAGTATAATTATGAAAAAGACTTTCCAATGTGTTATAAAATTACACGCAGCCAGGATGAGTACATACATCTTCATTCAAGCACACACACACAGACAATATCATTAGAAAGGCTCCCAGATCAAACAACACCACTGCCTCTATATCAAATCCTTCTGCTATATTACCCACACCTTCACAAAGCCATACACTGAATGCTTTTATGTACAATCTCTGCTATTTACCCTGTGAAAATAGCAAATAATGCATATGATTATTTCTTCTATCTCTTAACATCCATTAACATAACATTAAAAAAACAAGTGCGCTCTATGCGTTTACTATTATACTCATTCGAAAAACATATTCAACTAACAGATTCTAAATAAAATATACAGGATGCACATAGGCAAAGAAAAGTGCAAAACAATGTCTACATTAACAAAGGTGCTATAAACACACATATGCACTAACGTCTTTCTCTTACACTTTCAGTGAACACCACTCTCCTGAAAAGCAGCAGCATCTGAAGTACGAACAAAGACTTAGAAGAAACCTACTCTTTCCATGCAAAAAAGTATGTACAAAACTAACATAATGTTCTAACTGTTACTCAAACACAGTAGCATTTTAGTGTTGTAGAAGAAACAAATATGTTAACCCTTTACCATTAGATGTAATATTAGTGCTTCCCCTTGCCAGCTACATACTTTATATTGTCATCTGAAGCCCAGTATAGTAACACACACATGCAAGAACAGCCTTCCCAACTTGATGTACCTGCCCATTGCACAAACACACACCTCGACAATCATACTTACTATCACACTCAGACACTCATGCAACAAGCACACATACACTGCACAACAGCCCAACCCGCACTTTCTTTCTTTACTCCAACAGACTCCAAAGAATACCTACCAAAAAAGCAAGTCCGTAGAAAGCAACGCAGAAATAGAGCAAATGAAAATAAAAGTGTCCAAAATAAGCATCCATCTCTAGCAGATTTTGTACAAAAAGTTCAAACAAAACAGCTAATACAATCATTAAGCGAAACAAAACAAGCTTCCAGTACAGAAACTTTCCCTCCTCTATCAAAATGTAAAACCAAACAGAAAGTGATTAACAAGACTTCAACTACCACTACTGCTAACACTGGACCCATAAATCTTGATGTAGTGGCAAGTAAGCATACAAAAAAAATGAAATATCTAAAAGGCAACAATGAATACTACAGAGAAATTAATATTGAAGAAAACATGAGGGAAACCACTGAAATAATTCAAGAGCCATCAGAAACTGGTCAATTTCAACTTCGAGATCCTGCTACAGAATCCAATATTTTAGGCCTATTATACAATTCACCTAGTACACTCTAAAGAAACCATAGATGATGGACTGGAACCGTACCAAATGAGACAAGTCAAAGGATCTCCAATCAGCATATGGGAAAAAAGCATATACGCACATGCCTTTCCTCTACTGTTTCCTACTGGAAAAGGAGGAAGGCAGGATGAGAGACCCATACAAATAACAGCATCAGAATATTGCTCTTTACGAATGTATTGTGAAGAACCCAGATTCAGACAAAACGTGGAATACATATGGCACCTTCTCTTTGAAAGTGAACTAGCAACTCTATGCTATGGAGTTGCACACACATTGAAATCAGGTACCCATTTTCAAAATATGTCAGCTACGGAATTACTACAAAAAGTGCAAGTAAAGATGAGATTTTACAGTTAAGCATTACAAATCTTTAAGCAAACATGCGTGGTACAAAAGAATACTTGCTCCGACGTCATGGAGATGTATGCTATATGATAAGAAACCTTGGCCCACCCACTTGGTTTGTGACATTACGTTGTGCAGAATATGTATGGGAAGATTTACATGATTTCCTAAATATAGCAAACAAAAACAAAACAAACATAGATATAAAAACACCAGGAGAACTCTGCTCTCTAGATCCTGTGAATTTATAAAGATATTTACATCATCACTTCATTGCTATTCTACACTTAATTTGTAGTAAAACTGTTCCTCCCCTCTGAGAAGTGCAACACTTTTTTTGGAGAAAAGAATACCAAGCCAAAGGAGCACCACACAGCCACATGCTTTTGTGGATTAAAGATGCTCCTAAATTTGGTCAGGATAGTGATGCCACTGTTTTGCAGTTCATCCAAAAATATGTCACTTGTGAAATCCCTTCACAAACAACATATAGTGACCTTCATGCACAAATTTTACAATTTCAAAGACACAAATGTGGAAAATATTGTCGTTGCAAATATAAAAACAAAGGGAAATATTACACCAAATGCCGCTTTGGTTTCCCTAGACCAGTTTCAACAACAGATCAAGTAATCAACTTTATGTCTTCAGTTAGACGTAGTGTCGAAGGTAAATCACCTAAGAACACATATTACATAAAAAGAATAGAAAAATCAAAATACATCAATGATTACACTGCAATCATTGCTCTCCTATGTAATGCAAACATAGTGCAGTACATTGCAGACAATTCCACTGCAGTTTCACTATATGTCCCAGCCTACTTAACCAAAGCAGAGAAAAAAGAGCTTCAGGACCTCCGGGATGACATATCATCTGACAAAACACTATCACAGAAATTGTACAGATTAGGCATAAAAAGGCTCTCTTATAGAGAAAGTGGCTGCTATGAAGATGCAGACGGTTTAACCAGTACTGCCTTGTATGGAAAATCTGACAATACAGTATGGCTAAGTCTTGGTCCTGCTAAATCTAGAAAAATAGTTCTCAAATCATATGAGGACATTAAACAATAGCCAAAACTGATCCCAACAGCCAAGACATTTTGAAAAACAAGTTACTAGACACATATTACCCAAACAGGAGTACCACTTTGGACACCATGGGCCTCATTACGAGTATGTAGGTAGCCATGGTGCTATTAGCGCCATGGCTGCCTCTCTACCGGGCTCCAATACCGGGGCCTGCGAATGAGGAATTACCGGGTCATTCGACCTTGGAGGACCCAGTAATTCCTCATGCACAGAACCATTCCGCATTCCCATTTGAGCCCCCATAGGGCTCAATGGGAATGGGGATGGAGCTAATAACGGGCCTGTTATTAGCTCCTTGGTCCCCTCGCGGGACCCGGAAAGGACGTCTGGTTTTACCAGACGTCTGTTCCGGGTCCCGCTAGGCGACCTCGTAATCAGGCAGCCCGTAATGAACGGTGCCGGTCCAGTACCGGCACCGTTCATTACGGGACCGGCAGGGTCATAATGAGGCCCCATGTGTCTCTACCACGTAGCCCATACTTCACAAACACAAAAATAATGTTAAACCAAATGAAAAGAAAGATACAGAGTAGCAAATTTGTGAAGGCAGCTTAGTGAAACTTACCAAACGCAGCTTAATTAATCATTAATCATATCAAATTGTCATTAAAAACTCCTCAACAGAAAGAACTGTATTACATATCCCTGCTACAACTTTTTAAACCATGGAGAAAAGAAGAAGAGTTACTGGATATGTATGACTCCTATGAAGACGATTTCAAAGCAAATGAAAGCACTATAAGAAACGTAAACTTTACACAGTACCAAACAATGTTGCACAAAGAACAGCAGAAAGAAGAAGAACTCCAGGCCCAACTAGATGTGGACACTCCTGACAGTAGTCAACCTTCTGTAACAGGAAGCCAAGAACCACTTGGACAACCACTAATAGCAAATGAGGCAGAATTAGCCATGACAGAAGTAGAAAACACCATGTGTCAGTATGAGCAAACTACCGAAGACTTTGCTGTACTGAAATCACAACTAAACACTGAGCAGCGTAGCCTTTTCCAAAAAATAACAAAACAAATTGAACATGGTGTGCAACATGAAAATAAAAACTGTACCTGCCAAGATTACAAACCTACACTGCTATACGTGAGTGATCAAGCTGGTTCAGGCAAAACATTCTTAATCAAAATCATCAGCAAGTTCCTCCAACAATTGACAAACAAGAAACTGTAAATGCCCCCACAGGTTTAGCTGCCTACAACATAGGCAGTATCACTTTGCACCGATTACTACTCCTTCCGGTAGAACACCAAAACAAATTAGACTATTACAAACTTTCTACAGAAGCTGCAATGGAACTACACAGAGTTTTAAAACAAATGAAAATGCTGCTAATAGAAGAGGTGAGCATGATCTCCAACCTAATGTTGGCGTTGATTCACCTACGATTACAGGAGGTCCTCAAAACAGACTACGAAGAGCTCTTTGGAGGAAAACACATTATTGTTTTCGGAGATCTTCTTCAATTAACTCCAGTGAAAGCTGAACCTTAGGACACAAACTGTGCCGTAAAACTCTTGGCAGCATAGGCAATGTCAACCTTTGGCAACATTTCCAATACAGAGAATTAACTGAAAATAGTCGGCAGTCTGCAGACTTGACAAACGCCAACAATTTTAAAAAGTATTAGAGTTTATGTACTATCTCAAGAAGCACAAACTATATTAAAAACCAGGCACCCCCATGCACTCTATGGCTATAACTCATGTGCTACCGATGTCATGGAATAATAAGCACACAAAAATGTCAATTGTATGTCCTTGATGCCAACTCTTTCAAGCTGTTCAAAATTTAATGAAACAATGTTACAAAAAGAAATGCAACCAATAGTTCAAATTGCCTCCACAGACAAACTGGACGTACATAGTATGACACTACCCATGTGTCAACAAGCCACAACAAGTCTAAACACCTTGGAAAACTCTATCTCTAACACAGCTGGTTTGGAGAAAATATTAAAATGATCTTTAAACTGTAGAGTAATGCTTAAATGTAACCTTGACGTGGACCAAGGACTAGTTAATGAAACACTTGGTACGGTTGTTGGCTTTCAAACATACCCACATGACAACATATTCAATTTGTCAATATTCTCTTTGACAAACTATCTGAAGTTAAAAGGATAGGACGCTCAACTGCCTGCTTCCTTCTTTTCAAAGAAATGTATGTACGCAGAGAACAATTTTCTCTAACTCTAGCATACGCAGTCACCATTCACAAATCACAAGGTCTTACCCTAGATAAAGCATTGATAGATATTGGTAGCACAGTCTTTAAAGAAGGCATGTGCTATGTAGAACTATCACGCTTACGTACACTTGACGGACTATTTCTAATGAAATTTGATGCAAGTAAAGTAAATGCTGATATTTCTTGCATTCTAGAATACAATAGACTACGTTCACTCTACACCCCCCATCTAAAAACCTATCCTGTTCTGCAAAAAGCAAAATGTTGTAAAAGAAAACTACTTCAGACTCAATCTATGCAGGATCTCACAGCAATTCCTCCAAAGAAAGTAAATGAAGGGAACACTTCAACAAGGACCACAACCAAAGAAGAGTCTACTGCTAAAAGTAACTCAACCACCTCTTCAAAGAAGCAACTCACACTCCCAACAAATGACTTGGTGTAAATTGCTATGCAAATGTAGCAATAAATATTCTATGCCAATTGCCACCAATTATTGACAACATTTACTTACACGGTACAGACCAATTGTGTTTGCAAATGTTAGTCCTTCATAGAAATGCAACCAACGATCCTGGCAACAATTACAGTGTTC
This sequence comes from Ambystoma mexicanum, assembly GCF_040938575.1. Taxonomy (NCBI): domain Eukaryota; kingdom Metazoa; phylum Chordata; class Amphibia; order Caudata; family Ambystomatidae; genus Ambystoma; species Ambystoma mexicanum. The sequence continues at coordinate 472,795,234 of NC_090928.1, read as the reverse complement.
ATGGAATAAGACAGGAATTGGACTACTGTAATGGAATGGTCAAATTCACTATAAACTCACAAGAAGATCCACAAGAATTTCTAATGTACTTACTGCAAGTACTAGAAAACAAAAACATACCTATATACATATTCCCAATTTCATACATGTGGAAACATACATGCACTCTCTGCCGGCATGCAGTACAAGAAGAAGTTCCTAATGAACGCTTCGTGTATGTATCCATACCTAACTGTGAATCCATTCCATTTCAGCAACTTGTACAAAATGCAAACCATGGCAGATTATGTACTACCAGCAATTCCGATAATCGTTCCACCTTACAAATACAGACACATAATAAATATGTAATAGTAATGCTTTTACGTTATTATGCAGATGGTACCAAAAACAATTGCAAGCTGACTGGATTCACATATGGTGAAGTATCACTTGGTAAGAAAACCTTTACAACAATAGGTATAATCTACCACGCAGGAGCCACAACCAATGCAGGTCACTACACTGCATATATAAAAAAAGAAATGTGGATGGTTCGAATGTAATGATAGTACCCTTACTCTAAAGCAGAGATTACCAGCAAATCTTGAAAACGCTTACTTAATATTCTTAAAACCAAAATGTAATAACTAATCTGTGTATGAACATAAACAAAACTAGAACTTCAAAACTATGACCAGTTAGAATATGCCAACAGGTATCTAACTGACACAAAAATCTGCAACAAGCCAACAGATAGATGAATACCACTAAAATGGAAAAAGAAATAAACAAATAGAATACACCAACTGCTATCTAATTGCAACAATACTACCACCACTTCCAACTGAAAAACCATACACCTATTGAAATAAATAAACGAAATGTATTGTACCACAATGTAGAAAGTTTTTTTTTTATCCAGAATGGATTTTTTTCCCACAGACCCAATGATTTAATCAACATACACAGGGACTGAGCAAATTGCACAGTACACTGGTTTGAACTACAGTACTTCTAAAGTACTAACTATGAGGGTGCATAAAATACAGAAATGTCTACTATGCAATGCAATACTCATTATAAACTACCTACACCAACATGTGATTTTTTCTTTTATCACAGTGATTGAAAACAAATGTGTGCTCCAACTACCCATGTCATGAAAAACCTGTATACAAACACAAAAAGTCAAACAGTAAGTACATAGTGATTGGACTCACAAACACCACAGCATAATACACCCATTGAAGCAAACACGTGACCATAAACCACAATCCAAAATGTTTGCCTCCATGGGTATCTTATGCTGCAGCACATGTGGCCAAACACTACAATCTTGACTGCATGCCTGACCAAAACTCTTCATACAGCCCCAACAAAGGAAACGGTAATTATATAATAATTAAACTCACAAACACTGCAACATAACACAGCCATGCAAACGAGCACCTCACCAATAAATACAACCCAAAATGCCTAGGGCCTGATTCATGGAACTGTTTTATAATGGCATAATCCCATAGGAAACGGTTCTGTGAATTAGGCCCCTAGAGTCTTCAATACCAACAATCTGAACACAATCCAACAAACAAACAAACACACATCATCTCACTATCCTATAAACACTATTACACTACTACCAATCAGTGCTCACATTTTTGAAAACATATCCCCTAAGCAGCCCACATACCACAATCAAAATGTTTGGTAGCATTGTAGACTTATGCTGTGGTGGTTGTGGCCAGGGCCTAGAGTCTTGGGTGCATGGCCTACGGCCTGCAGCCTTCAGCCATGCACCCAAGACTCTAGGCCCTTGCCACAACCACTGCAGCATTACCCACCCATAGAAACAAACACCTACCAAACGACCACAACCCAAAAACATAATACATACACCTCAAAACTATGCACTTCAATTAGCAATCTAATTACAACCAACGTACAAAATCTTCAATACATACCCTCTTCACCCAATGCTCTTCTAACGACCCCAAACCAACATCATACTAAACTAAAATAGCCAGTAGTGCGCCCACACAGTCCAACAGACAAACTAACACACATCATCTCACTATCCTATAAACACTATTACAAAACTACCAATCAGTACTCACATTTTTGAAAACATATCACCTACGCAACCCACATACCACAATCAAAATGTTTGGTAGCATTGTAGATTTATGCTGTGGTGGTTGTGGCCAGTGCCTAGAATCCTGGGTGCATGTCAATTGCCCACGGCCTGCAGCCATGCACTCAAGATTCTAGGCCCTGGCCACAACCACTGTAGCATAACACACCCATAGAAACAAACACCTACTGTCAGAAATCCCCTTCCAAAACTTGACCATGTAGTGAAGAAAAATATTCTTCCTACTAATGTAGCCCTCTGAATGTAAATAATAACATGCAGAAGGATCAATTAATGAAAAGATGGAATACCTCTGAGAAGTTTTGATGGCTGCAAAGAAAATACTTCAGGTTAGTGTAATTGATAACCATAGGCTCAAACAAGGACTAACCTGTGCACTGATATCTGTTAAGCCCAATACTTCCTCACATCTGCTAAGTACACAGTCACTGAGACTACTCTGTAACAAAACACGAGAGGATTTACTAACAAGAACAAATAGCAAAAGTAAGTATGCAGGAGAAAAGGAAGTTAATCTTACCAAGAGGGTTTTTTGCTGTAAGGAAGTCCATAGTTTGATGTGAAGTCCGTGGAAAATAGCACAATCCCAACAAGGCTATTCCTGATGACACGCGTACGCCTAATGAGTCTCAAAAAGGCTGCCCTGATGAAACACGGACGCCTAAGACACACACTTACAAGGAAGTCGCTAGTCTGTGTATGAATTCCAAATAAAATACCTGATGTCGATGAGGGAACTAGCAGTTCAAATGTTCAGGCAAAAATGAGGCACCTTGCTGTACAGCTCCAGAGACGTAACCATGGAAGAAGCAGAAGCAATCCGATGTGCGGTCCAAGTCGATGCCGTGCAGGTGTAGAAGCGTAGCCATGGAATTGACAAAAGCAATCCAGGAAACAGTCTGAGTCGTAGCTTGAATATCAGTTCACGAGGGGGACAAAAGTAAACAAAGGCAGAAAAGAAACCAAGACAAAGCGCAATAACAAGGGCAATCCAAGAATCAGGGCAAGGGAGGACAGGAGACAACGTAGTACGTAACTTCAAAAGCGAAAGCCAAAACACTAATCAGAAGCAAAGAGTGTTAGGAGAGGCGGTACTAAGTAGGAGTGATCACATGACCCTGCTGTAGACGTGCTGAATGCTGAATCCTCTCCCTTGGCAACAGAGTACTGAGCTTCCATGGCAACCTCCAGTTCCCGGGAAAAAACATACTCCGAAAACCCCTAAATTGTACAGTACGTCTACGAAATGGCAATACCTTTCGTGCGCCATGTTTGTATTTTGAAATACCAGATGGGTTTCTGCTGACAGAACCAGGCTTATGTGAATGTACAGGGTAAACTGAATACTTAGCCATGACAGTACCCTCTCCCAAAGATGGACCCCCCCTTCTGAGAGGCCCAGAAACCGGCTATCAATCGAGGGGCGTGTATGTTAACAGCAGGCTCCCACGTACGTTCCTCGGGACCATACCCTTTCCAATTCACCAAATACATTTGCACCCTCCATGAGACCTTAGTGTCCAAAATACCTTGTACCTCAAACTCTTCCTCTCCTTGAATCTGAATAGGAAGAGGTTGAGTAGACATTCTAGTGTCAGGATGGAAAGGTTTGAGCAATGATACATGGAAGACTGGATGCACTCTCGATTTCACAGGAAGAAGCAAACGTACTGCCACTGGGTTAATTACGGCAGAAATCTCATAAGGACCGATGTATCTAGGCAACAAAGCTTTCCGAACAAGAATGTGCAGGTTCTTAGTGGACAACCACACCTTCATGCCCACAGTGTAAGCAGGAGCAGCAGAGCGATGAGCGTCAGCATAATGCTTGGCACGTTCTTGAGCCTGCTCCAGATGTGAGCTAACCCCTTTCTGGATGGACATCAAACGAGAGAGACAAGAGGCCGCAGCCGGACTCCTAGCCAGTAATACCGGGGAAATTGGCATAGATTTCGGATTGCGTCCGTAAAGGGCAAAGAACGGAGAAACTTTAGTAGAGGAATAAAGGGGGTTGTTATAGGCAAATTCTGCCATGCAAAGAACTGAAAGCCAGGTTTCTTGATACTGATGGGTCAGACACCTCAAATATTGTTCCATGGTTGCATTTAAGCGTTCAGTCTGCCCATCAGTCTGAGGGTGATGTGAACTAGAGTACCTATCATCGATACCAAACGAAGATGTAAGAGATCTCCAAAATCGCGATGTAAATTGCAACCCCCTGTCAGTAATAATAATAGAGGGGAGACCAAAAAAGTGAAACACGTGCTTAGAGAACAAATCCACCAGAACGGGAGCCGAAGGTAATCCCTGACAAGGGACAAACAGGGCTACTTTGGTTAAATACTCAATGACCACCCAAATGGTGTCATAACCAGACACTGATGGTAATTCCACAACAAAATCGATAGAAATCATATCCCATGGTTGATCTGGTATTGGCATAGATTGAAGTAACCCGACGGGTTTAGCAGGAGTGTTTTTGCATTGTGCACAAACGGAGCAAGCTGCAATAAAGTTAGTGATGTCCTTTTGCGTAGAAGACCACCAACACCAGCGATATAGAAGGTCCAGAGTCTTCTTAACACAGGGATGTGCCGCTATCCTGGAGTCGTGGCACCATTGCTTAGCTTTGTGACGTTATGCACCATCCGGTATATAGAGCAAGCCATGAGCATAAGGCAAAGAGTGGATGACTTCCAAACTTAACTGCTCAATCTCTTGTGGATTCTTGACTATCCAGTTTTGCAAGGTTGATCTTAAAGTGGGCTGTAAAGTACAGCTGCAAATCACCTGATTAGGTAACAACAGCAGACCCCCTATGTCTTTGTGTGGAGAAGTCCCATGTATCCGTGATAATGCATCTGCTTTAGTGTGAAGGGAACCTGGCTGGTAGGTGATAGTGAAATTAAACATTAAGAGGAATTCATGCCATCGGGCGTGACGTGCTGTGGTACACTTTACTGATTGTAATGCCAACCAGTTCCTGTGTTCTGTGATTACTTGGACCGGAAGAAGAGTACCTAATAAATGATGACACCATGTTTTAAAAGCGTCCCTAACTGCTAACAGTTCTTTTTATGTGATTGTATAATTCTTTTCATACGGGGTTAGTTTCCTAGAATGAAAAGCAACAAGGTGCAGACCACTTGCCTCTGGACATTCCTGAAACAAAATTGCTCCAAGAGCTACATCCGAAGCATCAGCTTCCACAATAAATGGAAGAGAGGGATTCGGGTGTTGGAGAACAGGAGCTGAGGTAAAAGCGATTTTCAGTGTGCTAAACGCCTGAGTAGCCTCTTCGTCCCATTGAAAGCTTCTTTTGTTACTCGTGAGGGCAGTCAATGGGGCAACAATGGCGGAGAAGTCTTTAATGAACCTTCTAGAAAAGTTTGCGAAACCCATAAATGACTGGAGGGACTTCAAATAATTGGGTATGGGCCAGTCTAAAACTGCCTTAAACTTGGGCTGACTCATTTGTACACCTTTGCTTGTAATATCATATCCAAGAAATTCTACTTCGCTGGTATGAAAGACACACTTTCCTAACTTAGCAAAAAGTTTGTTTTCTCATAACCTTTGTAAAACATGGGAAACATACTGCACATGTGATTCATAAGAAGGAGAATAAATCAATATGTCATCCAAATAGACGACCAAAAATTGATCCATCATATCATGAAAAACATTGTTTATAAAAAACTGAAACGTAGCAGGTGCATTACATAATCCGAATGGCATCACTAAATATTCAAACAAACCATATTTAGTCTTGAAGGCAGTTTTCCATTCATCACCATCACGAATCCTAACCAGATTATAGGCCCCTCTTAAATCGAGTTTTGTGAATATAACAGAAGACCCCAATTGGTCCAGCAAGACCGAAACAAGAGGTATGGGATATTGGTTACGTATAGTAACAGCATTAAGAGCCCTATAATTGATACATGGACAAAGATCCTCTTCTTTTTAGGGACAAAAAATAATGGAGAGGCTGCTGGAGATCGTGATGGTCGAATACAACCAGATGCTAAGGCCTTGTCAATGTATTCCTTAAGAATGCCATCTTCTTTCTGGGTAAGAGAATAAATCCTACCAGATGGAATCTTGTCTCCAGGAATGAGGTAAATGGGACAATCGAACGGGCGATGAGGAGGAAGAACCTCACCTCCTCCTTTGTCAAAGACATCGTAATACTCAGAATACTCCTTGGTCAGCATACCCGCAATTACTGCCCCAATAGTGGGTGCTGAATCCAATAGTGGACGACAAGGATTGTTGGTCTGATTCAAAACAATAACACAATTAACTTCGCAATATTCAGACAGAAAATCAATGTTACCAGAATGCCAGTCACTAACTGGATTGTGTAACTTGAGCCATGGAATTCCGAGGATGAGTCTAAAGTGAGGAGCTGAAATGAGATCAAAAGAGATTGTCTCAGTGTGCCCTTGCATAGACTCCATGAGCAGGTCTATTGTCTGCCCTGATACTAGAGTAGTGCCATCAACAGCGTTAACCAGCACGGGTTCCTTCTTCAGAATGATAGATAGAGACAGTTCTTTACCATATGTGGTATCAATGTAGTTCCCAGCGGCCCGGAGTCTAATACTGCCATGGCTGAGATGGAACCTCCAGTAGGAAGAAGAAAGGCCACATCAACTGTGAATGGTAAGACCATCTGTGAGTCCATTGTAGAAGCGTAACCCGGCAATTGGACTCCTCTTATTTCCAAGCTTTCAAGTTTCCCGACTTCTTAGTGGGTTTCTTTCAATAAATGTTCCTGGGAACCACAATAGAAGCACAGGTTGTTCTTCTTTCTGTGTTCACGCTTCTCTGGAGACAAAGGACCCCATGCAGCTGCTCCCACCTGCATGGGTTCCGAGGTTCCCAATGCTGGCGCGGGGATTAAAGAAGAAGTAAGAGGAGATCCTCTCTTCTCTCCCTTTCTGGCAGCCTTCCGGGCGTTTATCTGCAAGACTAGGTCCAATAATTATGGAAATGTGCTTAGGACAACAGGAACCATAGCCAGGGTACCTTTCAACGAATCGGACAATCCCTTGTAGAAGAGAGAGGCCTTCTTATCATCGGGCCACTGAGTTTCAGCAGTCAACTGATTACATTTTGACAAATAAGCTAATAAGGATAAGTCGCCCTGGTGTATGTTCAATAACTCAAGTTCCATAGCTTGACTCTTATAACGGGTATCAAATACTTTACTCATGGACTCAATTAGGGTGTCGCAGTCAAACAATAAAGGACTACCCCCTTCATTAGAGGGTTGGCCCAAGCTGCTGCTGCTGCTGTTCCTCCAAGATGGGACAATAGAAATGCAGCTTTAGTGGTAGAATCTGGGAAAGAGCTTGGTCGACACAAAAAGTGTAGGACACATTGATTCAGAAAAGTCCTATAATGTTTAGGATCCCCATGGAACCTCTCTGGGGGTGCCAGTGGAAATTGTGATGCAACATAAATGGGGCCTGCATCAACTTGGGGTGGTACGGTAGCCGAAGTGCTAGGGACTGGCTTTGCAGCGGGGATCTGCACTGCATTTTGTAAAGCAACTATCTGTTGCTGAGTAGTGGCATGAGCAGAGGCCATGTCAGAATGGAGATCTGCCACCAGTTGCAATATGCTAGCCAACGTCTCATTAGGGTCCATTTTGCAAGGCTTCTGATTTTGTCAGAAATCTCCTCCCAAAACTTGACCTCGTAGTGAAGAAGAATATTCTTCCTACTAATGTAACCCTCTGAATGTAAATAATAACATGCAGAAGGATCAATTAATCGAAAGACGGAATACCTCCGAGACGTTTTGAGGCTGCAAAGAAAATACTTCAGGTTAGTGTAATTGATAACCATAGGCTCAAACAAGGACTAAGTCGAAACCCACTGACCTGTGAACTGATGTCTGTTAAGCCCAATACTTCCTTACATCTGCTAAGTACACAGTCACTGAGACTACTCTGTAACAAAATACGAGAGGATTTCTAACACAAACAAATAGCAAAAGTAAGTATGCAGGAGTAAAGGAAGTTAATCTTACCAAGAGGGTTTTTTGCTGTTAAGGAAGTCCATAGTTTGACATGAAGTCCATGGAAAATAGAACAATCCCAACAAGGCTATTCCCGACGACACGCATACGCCTAATGAGTCTCAAAAAGGCTGCCCCTTGAAATGCAGATGCCTAAGACACACACTTACAAGGCAGTCTCTAGTCCGTGTGTGAATTCCAAATAAAGTGCCTGATGTCGATGAGGGAACCAGCAGTTCAAATGTTCAGGAAAAAATGAGGCACCTTGCTGTGCAGCTCCATAGACGTAACCATGGAAGAAGCAGAAGCAATCCGATGTGCAGTCCGAGTCGATGCCGTGCAGGTGTAGAAGCGTAGCCATTGAAAAGACAGAAGCAATCCAAAGTGCGGTCGGAGTCGATGCCGTGCAGGTGTAGTAGCGTAGCCGTGGAAATGACAAAAGCAATCCAGGTAACAGTCCGAGTCGTAGCTTGAATATCAGTTCATCGGGTGACAGAAGTAAACAAAGGCAGAAAGGAAACCGAGACAAAGCGCAATGACAAGGGCAATCCAAGAATCAGGGCAAGGGCAGACAGGAGACAAGGTAGCATGTAACTTCAAAAGCAAAAGCCAAAACGCTAATCAGAAGCAAAGAGCGTTAGGAGAGGCGGTACTAAGTAAGAGTGATCACATGACCCTGCTGTAGACGTGCTGAACATTGAATCCTCTCCATTGGCAACAGAGTACTGAGCTTCCATGGCAACCTCCAGTTCCCGGGAACAAACGTCCTCCGAAAACCTCTAAATTGAACAGTACATCTACGAAATGGCAATACCTTTCGTGCGCCATATTTGTAATTTGAAATACCAGATGGGTTTCTGCTGACAGAACTAGGCTTATGTGAATGTATGGGGTGTACTGAATACTTAGTCATGACACCTACCAAACGACGACAACCCCAAAACATAATACATCCACCTCAAAACCCTGCACTTCAATTAAAATTCTAAAAAATAATTACAACCAAGTTACAAACTCTTCAATACATACCCTCATCACCCAATGCAACCTAAAACCAACATCATACTAAACTAAAATAACTAGTAGTGCGCCCAGTGTTTAGTATGTTCACGGACAACCGTGGTGACAGCAAACACTGCAAACACATCACAGCCTTCTCCCACCTAAACAAATACAGCATTGACCCATCTCTTATTCCCCCACCCTTTCCAAGCACTCATACACACCAACATACACCCCAAAATTGGATTTATGCTAACTTCCAGCACATGTCTGTGCATCCAATATGGTGGGTGCATTAAAATGATTTGACGTACCTCATGCCTCATCCCAGCCAATCAGAGAGCACGTCGCCTGTCCGTGGACATGATATAAGCCGATTATCCAATCGGTGTCCGGCCCGCGGAGCGAACAGGGAAATGTGTCCGTGGAGCGGACATAGATATCACAAATTTTTTTGCTTTACGTTTTGGTTGTTTAAAAAAACTACTGGCGGATTCACACCAAATTAACAAAAGCACGCTTTTGGGACCAAGCCTCCTGCCACAAATTTGGTGAAAATCTGTCCAGCGGTTTGGGCTGTAGGAGTGACAGAAATATTTTCCCATTATGTCTTTGGAAAAAAAAAATTTGGGACCCCTATACATTTTCCCCCCGGACCAAACCTCACCAAAACAATTCAGAGTGGGCCATATACTTTTTACAAAGTCTGGTGAGGATTCGTCCAGGGGGATCAAAGTTATAAACTGCCCAAAAAGTGTTCTTCCTATGAGATGAGCAACTTAACCATAACTGCATGGCCACTAACGTAGGCCATGTAATATATATATATATATATATATATATATATATATATATATATATATATATATTCAGTAAAAAAACTTTGTTAAAGGGACGTTATGGTTGAGTTGCGCTACTAAAAACCTATGAAATTCCGTAAAAAAAATAGTTAAAGGGACCTTTACCTATGGACTGCTAAGACTAACACCCAGGACATCAAAGATGACATCACAAATGTCTTTGATGACATCACTGACGACATTACATGTCTGGCTTCCCCTTTTTTCCTTTACTGACATATCTAGGCCACATGGTTTTGTTCAGTAACAGTCAGGAACCAATAATTGAAAAGGTACTATATTTGTAGACTTATACTTCAAGTATGTTCTTACAGTAAGTCCCTTAGGGCCAAGTAACATCATATGAAACATATACACAGGGGAAGACACAGGCTTGAAAGACAGCAATCCTTTCTGTGAATGAAGATAATCAGTAGGATTATCAGCATTTTCTGATAGTTTCTTTTTATTACTGTACTTTCCCTGTATATTCTCATATTTCTATACATTGTACTCACACTACTTTCCTTAGGGTCCAGTCACATCATGTGATACACATACATAGAGTAAGTAGCAGCTTTGACACAGAGCAATTATGTCTCTGCATAAAGATAATCAGTTAGGTTATGAACTCTTTCTGCTACTACTTCATCTTTTTGGCTTACTTCACGTTCCCTGTATATACTCATATTTGCATGTGTTGTTGTCTCTTTATGTTTTCTCTGTAATAATGCAATTATGTAGTAAGTGGGTTTTATTAGCTACTTATTACATGTTTCACAGTACGCAAAACTCTAACAAGAAAGCAGTTATCATTTCACTATTCAACATGGCAAGATTATGAATATTGCACCTTCATCATGTATGCTGCACACACTGCCTATGTTTGTGCATGAGTAGCTTGGTATACTGGATAGAACTTCATAATAGAATGCTATTTATATCAATGCATTGCTTAATGCACTAATTAGCTCATGATATTTATTCCAATGATCCTTGACACTTTTTTGTCAACATTATAATAAGAATCCCTTGTACAGAGTTTTCATGAAGAGTAAATGCACATGTGATGTCATCAGTGATGTCATCAATGCCATTTGTGATGTCATCTTTGATGCCCTGGGTGTTAGTTTTAGCAGTGCACGGTGGTGGCACGAGGTATGGTTGCTTAGCTTACCATAACTGGCGAATTTCAGGTGTTTTTCGGTTTTACTTGGAACCATAACGTCCCTTTAACAAAGTTGTTTTACTGAAATTCATAGGTTTTTAGTAGCGCAACGTTTTTTTACTGAATATACATTTTCATAGTGTGAATTTGATATATGTGTACTAGGATTCCCTTACTATATATACATGTAACATAGAACATACTGAACCCCAGCTAGGGATTTTGATGTCCGCGGACTGTGCGTATGTCTGCGAACGGTCGCGGACGACATCGACACTACCCAAACACTCAGCAGGTATCTTAAATGGTTCTATCATACCATATAAACACTGCACAAGTTCAAAAAGCAGCACATGAACACATTGTATGTAATAATAAATAAACAGTGAAACCTATATATCTAACACATCAACCATCCATTTAAATACCATATGTAGTCAAATGGAATATACCAAAACAAAAAAAAGATATTCCTCCACTATAATTACCTCGCAGAAACTGCAGAGCTGGAAGCAACAGTAGACCTACACAACAATACGAATACAACTTACCAGAAACTAGTAAGTAAACTTCATTTTTCTTATATATTTCTAAACTTTTTGTATTAGGTACACTACAATTAATATATTTTTGTTTTTCACACAGAAATGTGCAGTACTTTGGAATGGCCTGAGGAGAATTTTACACATCAGGAAATGTCTGAAGACAGTGATAATAATGGTAGACACTTCTCTATATAACCAAATTAATAATCATTACTCTATGTGTATTTAACATATATATGTTTACTTTTAACAGACCATACAAACATCGAAAATAATACACCAAAAGACACATTGGAAAAGACTCTGCAATTGATGGAACAGGAAATGGACAGGCTCAAGGAAAATTTCACTGTTTTGAAACAGTTAGTAGAGGGCCACATAAAAGAAAAAATTAAATACCATTGTCCCACATGTACCTGTTCCTCCTCTCCATGTCCCAGTCAAATATCCCCAAGCCCTCAACACCAAGAAAAACGTTTTGATGAGACTTCCATCCCTTCATCCCCTCCCATCCATCCTCTCCAAACCCCTAATTCCCCTGTATTTGTATCAGGTTTCTGCTTCCCCCTCTCTTTCATAAATTGTGTATCTGTATATAATAAAAAAAAATATTATTTGTCTTTTAATTCAATCCTTTGTGTCTTAATTATTTTTAAAAAGCAGTTAGAATGTCCGCGGACAGCGCACCTGCCGGGCTGTCCATAATTAACAAAATGGGGATGTCCTAAGGACACTACACCTGTCCGTACCATTCGCAACCAAGATGGAACTGTTCCTAGAACACACCCGGTGTCCGGGATGTCCGTAAATGAACAAAATGGGGGTGTCCTAAGGACACTATACCGGTCCGTACCGTTCGCAACCAAGATGGAACTTTTCTTAGAACACACTTGGTGTCCGAGATGTCCGTAAGTGAACAAAATGAAGGAATCCTAAGGACACTATACCTGTCCGTACCGTCCGCAACCAAGTTGAAACTGTCCTAAGAACACGCGCGGTGTCCGGGATGTCCATAGTCAAACAAAATGGAGGTGTCCTAAGGACACTATACCTGTCCGTACAGTCTGCAGAACATCTACGCACATGCGCACCACACCTGTAAGTCCTGCGAACATCGCGCCTGTCTGTAACTGTCTGTCTCACTTGTACTTTTAATTTGTTTGAGGACCCGAACACTGTCCGTTGAACACCCGCGCGCATGCGCATGACCGTTCAAGTGCCTTTGGTGTCCTGCGGACACCTGTTCCCCTCGCGGACGTGTTCCAGACATCCTCATGTGACCGCACCCACGCTGAGCGTGTGTCCTTATTTGCGGACACTGTCCAGTTCCCCAACATTATAAAATAACTTATTCAGACAATCCAAATTATTTTACAGTAAAAATTCACCATTGCACATGTCCCAGAAAATGACCCTGGCTTTCCACATACCTTTTGTAACTTTTTGAACCTTTTTGGGTGTTCAATCTGTTCGTGAAGCGCACCTCTCCACCCATATAAAAGGCCACACCCTAGAGCTAATCTTCATTGTACTTCTGGCTATTACAGATTGACTTTTGCTACCTTTGCTGCTCTTGCTCTCATCAACCCTGATGGCATCCATGGCTGCTGTTGCTACATATGCCTCAGCACCACCCCCAAACCCTCCACCACCACCACCACCAGCACTCGCCGGGAGTCTTGGGTGTGGCGGTTGTTTACCGTTCATGGTAACGTATCAAAAGCACGTGCGAACAAGGTCACCTGCAACCAGTGCAAAATGGGGCTGAGTCGTGGGAGACGTGGTTCGTACAGCTTGTGCAAAATGGGGCTGAGTCGTGGGAGACGTGGTTCGTACAGCTTTGGTACGACATCCATGAAGCAACACCTAACGTCGCTCCACAGTGCAGACGTTCGCACGGTTGTACCTTGTGATAAACGTAGTAGGTTGAGTTCCTCTACAGCATCCTCTGTTTCCGCTCTTCTCACCACAAGAGACACTCCTGTGGGAGAGCGCATCCCTCCAGCTGCTTCACAGGCCATTTGCAATGCTGTTGACCCTTACCTTTAGAGGGTCACAATATTGTGTATGTACTGCGACGCAGTGCTCTGCAGAGGGGAGAGTCTTCAAAGTGCTTTCGAGACTACGGTCACAGAGCACCAGAAGCCCTGCTACCTACCTAAGTAAGGCCCACCCTATCTTCCTCTCTCCACCTGCCCTTTCTTAACCCCGTGGTTGGTGTCCCTTCCTTACCCTCCTTTCCCCTCCTCTCCTATTGTGTTGTGTGTAAAAAAAAAACAAAAAATATAAAACAACAAAAATCAAAAAAGAAAGGCTCTTTTCAGAGCCGCCTTTCACAGTTTAAAAATAGAAGTGGCAAATAAACAGTGCAGGGCCCTGTGCATTTTTTGGAAGTCTGCGGACAGTCCTAGGACACATAACATTTTAGGGTGCTGCCCTAGCAAAACCAATGCACTTTTCTCTGGTAGGAAGTGGTGGCTTTGAAAAGAGCCTTTTGGTGATGTTTTTGTGTGTTTGAAAAACTTGAAATCGTCAACATCTACTGCAAAATAGATGCCTTTAATTCCAAAAAAGGTCACAATGCATTTTGCACATTTCTCAGAAAAATCTGATTGCTAGTATAAATAAGATATACTCCATCTCTGCGAAAAATGTATGTGCTACGAAACATAATATTTTCATTGTAAAAAGAACACATGCCAACATCTCTTAGAAAGGCACAAACAGCCTTATTGACATTGCACCTCGCTTTCTCCATTTGTGGACCAAATGAAGACGAACGCAGCCACATTTGTCTTTGTGCAATACGAGAAAAAAATACTTGGGAATTTGGAAACATGTCCATGACCTTCTCAAGTCCTTTTTCATTGCAAATTGCAAAGAAATTCCAGACACATGTCCTAAACTGTTCTCTCCACAATGTATTATAATTATGTCTGGATGATGCTCTTTCTCTAAAGTTGCACAGAGAGGTACCAAGTCCAGCCACTTCATTTCATGCACTCCATGCCAGTGCACTTCCACATGAGGAAATCCAAGATCTGCAGCTACTCCACAGCGTTCTGCATGCACCTCCACCCAGTGTATCCATGAGTCTCCCAAAATCCAGATAATCTGTTTTCGGAAACACACCGCCATAGCTATCTGTTCTTCTCTCAGGAAAAAGACATTCTGACAAAATCTCTCCTTACACAACACACCCAGTAAACTTTATTGACGAATCTGTACCTCCGCTCATTCTCATTTGCATGCCTCTCCACCCCAAAATCCCGTGTGTAATACGCGCTGTTCGCAGACTACCGCCATGTCCGAGAACATATCAAAAATCTGAGTGTGGTGAATGTACAAATAGTGTGCCCCATTTCCCCTTTGAGACGGGCTCTGAAAAGAGCCGTTTTTTAATGGGGTTTTTTGCAGATGCCTGACAGGCACCTGCTATTTTGTATTTTTTGGGGGGTTTTTTCTTCTTACTTTACAACTAAAATCTTCACATAACCTTCTCCAAAGCAACCCTTGCATTCCAAAACAGCATGGCATTTCCCAAAAAAGATAAAGAAATGCCATCTTCTTCAAAATAAACAGCATTACGTGAATCAATATTCTCAATATTACAGAAAAACATACCAGCGCTAAGCATGAAAGCACACATGCCTTGATCGATTGCACACCTGTGGACAAAAAACAGAACTATTGTCCCATATTGCCTTAGGTAGTAATCCAGAAAAAAATACTTTTGCATTTGGAAGGATGTTCATTACTGCTTGAACCAACTGTTCCAAATCTGCCAACAAAGTAGGGGCACTGATGTAGCCCAATGAAAAGCACCATAGTGCAAAACTACCAGATGGGGACTGTTCATCCTGAGCATATCTTCATAAATTTACAGAATTCCCTCTAAATTGCAATCAGGCACAGCGCTCCACAACACCTCCACTTCTTTAACATCGAAATAGTTTGCCACATGCCTGCATTGAGCATAGTGCTGTAAACCATGGACAAACATATCTCAGAGCACCAACACCCTGACTTTCTCCACCTCTGCCATCTTCACTACACACACTCTCTTCCTACACAAATCCACAACGTCAACATCTGATTGGCTGATCCCTACAGTCCCCTTTCCATAATGGATTTGCTGGGAAACCCCGGATGTGGCACACGGACAGCCGCGATGTCCGCGCGGCACGTAAATCTTAGCCAGCCCTCTACCCTTTCCACATCACTCTCAATGCCATTCCCTCATTGGCTACAGCTAAGCAGTCACACAACCATCCACCAATCACATACAAGACATCTACATCTAACTCCATCATCAGAGTTCCGCACTTCAAATGTACTGTTGATCACTCTGACTGCAAGTCTCATATCATTGTAAAGCACCTACTACAAATACTACTCTACAATTCTCCAAGATTTCTACTTACAGCTGCATTCATATCCACATGCATGAATACATACTACAGGTATGCATATTTTATTCACAGTACATGTACAAGTGTTATGAATCCATATAAACAGAGTAATGCCACTAAACCTGCATAGCCTATACATACATGCCAACCCTCCCGATTTAGGCACGAGACTCCCGATTTTTCATTGAAAAATCACACTATTTTTTACTGTCTCCCGCCTAAATTAATGCTAATCCCAATGCAATCCTATGAGAAAAATAAATGTTCCCGATTGCTGTGGTGAAATCTCCCTCTCAGGTGCTCCCGATTGTTGGCATGTCTACCTATAAAATGAATTTATTGAAATTTTTAGCATCTACTATAATCAACTGTGACTTACAGACCTGTCTGCTATCTACAACACACCTTTAAAAAACCAAGTGAATTTCATGCACTTAAAATTATACTCATTTGCAAAGCATGTTGAACTAACATATTGTAAATAAAATATAAAGGCTGCACATAGTCAAATGAAATGCACTCATACACTATGTTCAGATATCAAACAAGAATACTACCACTAAAACATCAAAATCAACGTCTACATTAACATCAGTGCTATAAGCACACAAAATTACTCACTTCTTTCTTTTACATTTGCAGTGAGGACCACACTCCTGAAAATCAGCAGCATCTGAACTACAAACAACATATCCGAAGAGACCTGCTCATTGCACAAAAAAAGAGTAAGTACAATACTACCTTAATACTCTTACTGTTCCTCAAACACACAGTGTGGTTCATTCATGTAATTTGCGCACCAAAGAAATAGCAATTTCTGAACCATTATGCCCACAAATCCCCATTTATTAAACAAAGATTAGCAGACAGAATGGCACACAAATCCCCATTTTTTTAACACAAATAACATACTCAACCCTTAGAATGTTAGTACTACAAAACAAAGAACTGTTTTAATGTTATACCATTAGATTTCCTATTGTGCTTCTCCTCACCACTAGCTCACTTTCTACTCTCATCTGAACCGCAGTTTAGTAACACACAAATAGAAGAATAACCTTCCCAACTAATTGTAACTGCCCAATGCACAATCACACTCCACCACATACATCTTTCCCATCATACTCAGACACTCATGCACACAGCACACATACATTGCAGAATGGCCCAACCCATACCTTCTTTTTTTTCAACAGACCCCAAAGAATGCCTACCAAAAAGCAAGTCCGTAGAAAGCACCGCAGAAATAGAGCATATGAAAATAAAAGTGTCAAAAATAAGCATCCATCTCTAGCAGAGTGTGTACAAAATGTTCAAACAAAACAGCTAATACATTCATTTAGCGAAACAAAACAAGCTTCCAGTACAGAAACTTTGCCTCCTCTATCAAAATGTAAAACAAAACCAAAAATGGTTAACAAGAATTCGGCTACAACTACTGCTAAAACTGCTCCTATAAATCTTGATATACGAGCAAGTAACCATACCAAAAAAAGTATTTTAGCAAAAATGTTCTGCAACAAAGTCCTTCAAAATCTTATAAAAACAAGAGACAAATCATGCACAACCCTTCAAACCTACCGTAGAAAATTAATCTTAGAAGCTTTAATAGTGCAATCCTTCTCAAAAGAAAGTTTGTCATTTTAGTGTTAAACAGAATGAAAGGACTAACAAAACTAACTACTAAATTACAAAATAAAACTTCTCAATAAACGGAATGTCAACAAAAATAACTTCTTAAATATCTGTGGAGGTTAATGGAGTCACAGCACAAGCACAGAACCATATTTTAATGAAGAAGCATAGAAACAAAACCAGACAAACACAATTGCCATCCATAGCAGCGGACGACGTTATGAAATAATTAATAATACCATAATAATACCATAATAATACCATAATGGAACAAGAAATACTGCTTACAAAAATATCCCCAGAAAACTCAGAATGACCTCTCCATTCGACTGAACCAGAACATCCAGTATACAAATGGCCATGCACGTCAATGTGTAACATTCCGAACAAAATCTTTCAAATCTTTATGCGAGTTCCTCAATCAGTATGTGAAAGGCAAAGACAAAATCAAAATGAAAGTGCTGCAAAATATGGATACCTGTCCAGTGCGCAAATACACAGGACTACATGGACATTCATTAGCCTGCATTTCAGGACCTATATGCAAAAGCACCTTCCATCATATAAAAATGATATCAATACATCATTCAACAATAAGAAATCTAGTCTACAAACTGTACTATGAAAAAGTCCTGCTTTAGCACTAGTCAATTTAAATAACACTTTTCTACATGGTACAGCCAAAGACCTACTCGAAGAAATTGACCATAACCAGAGAAAATATTTTGGAAGTGAAAGCCACTTACAAAATGCAATAGCTTTACAACAGACTAGCAACAATTCTGCACATAGCAACCTTCTACTACACACATACAAAAAAGAAATACTAAAATTTAAAAGTACATCTGCTGAAGTACCAAACCATGTGTGTGTGTGTTGCCGCAGAACTTTTTATAAAAGTAAAACAAAAACTATAGACGTAACATACAAAATAGAAGACAATGAAGATTCAAATGGTCTGAATTAGCTCTCTACCTCATAGCAGAAAACAAATACGAAATAACTGACCCCTTAATACTTTGCAGTTACTGCACTACAAAACTTGACAACAACCAAACTCCTTCACGTGCTATCACAAATAACTTGGAATTATTCCCAGTACCAAAACCCCTGCAACAACTCAATTTATATTAGAGCATCATAATTCAAACAGTGCACCCATTTCAAGCAATAATACGCCTTCAACCAAAAACAGCAAAATTACCTCCCTCTGAATTGGTGAAAGGCATTTGTGGCAAAGTAGTTTATTTACCATTAGATCTGAAAGAAAATGTGCACACTCTGGGAGTGCAACATCCAATAGAGCAATCTTTAATTGTCTTAGTAAATGGTCTACCAACAAAAGACAAAGAAATGTGGCAACAACTCATAGACTTACATAAAGTTAGAAAAGCCTTGCCATATCTAAAAGACAATAGTGAATACTACAAAGAAATTAATATTAAAGAAAACTTAAGGGGAACAACTGAAATATTTCAAGAGTCACCAGAAACTGGTCAATTTGAACTTCTAGATCCTACTACAGTATCCAATATTTTAGACCATTATACAATTCATCCATTACACTGTAATGACACCATAGATGATGCACTAGAAACGTACCAAATGCGACAAACCAAACAATCACCAATCAGCATATGGGGAAAAAAGTATAGAAGCTCGTGCTTTTCCTCTACTCTTTCCTACTGGCAAAGGAGGAAGGTACGATGATAGACCCACTCAGATAACAGCATCAGAATACCGCTCATTACGAATGTATTCTGAAGATCCCACATATTCCACCTACTCTTTGAACGTGAACTACCAACTATTTTTTACGGAGTTTCACACATATTGAAATCAGGAACCCACTTTCAAAATATGTCAACTACGCAATTAATACAAAAAGTGCAAAAAAAATATGAGGTTTTACAATCAAGCATTACAAATCTGTTAGCAAACATGCGTGGTACAAAAGAGTACTGGTTCCGACGTCACGGAGATGTACGCTGTATGATAAGAAACCTTGGCCCGCCAACTTGGTTTGTTACATTAAGTTGTGCAGAATATGCAAGGGAAGATTTACATGATTTCCTACGCATATCAAACAAAAACTAAACAAACATAGATATACAAACAGCTGGAGAACTTTTCTCCATAGATCATGTTAATGTTTCAAGATATTTCCATCATCGTTTCATTGCTATGCTACTCTTTATTTGTAATAAAACTGTTCCTCCCCTCAGAGAAGTGCAACACTTCTTTTGGAGAAAAGAACACCAAGCCAGAGGAGCACCACATATCCACATGCTTTTATGGATTAAAGATGCTCCTAAATTTGTTCAAGACAGTGATTCCGCTGTTTTACAGTTTATCAAAAAATATGTCACTTGTGAAATTTCATCGAAAGCAACAAATAGTGATCTTCATGCACAAATTGTACAATTTCAAAGGTACAAATGTGTCAAATTTTGTCGTCACAAATACAAAAACAAAGGGAAATACTACACCAAATGCTGCTTTGGTTTCCCTAGACCAGTTACAGAAACAGGTGAAGTGAACAACTTCATGTCTTCAGTTAGACATTGGGCGTCATTACGAGAATGGAGGTAGCCATGGAGCTATCAGCTCCATGGCTGCCTCCATTCCGAACTCCATTACCAGGTTCCTGCAATGGGGATTTACCAGGTTACTCCGACATAGGAGGTCCCGGTAAATCCTCCTTTCAGGAAACATCCCCATTCCCATTTGAGCCCCCATAGGGCTCAATGGGAATGGGGGGGAGGTAATAACGGCAGATTACATCTGGCCCGTTATTGCCTCCCTCTTACCCTCGCGGGACCCAGAAAGCACACATGGCTTTACCAGGCGTGCGATCCGGGTCCCGCTGTGGGAAGCTCATAATCAGTGCTCCTGGAATGAAGGCCCCCTTCATTCGGGGAGCGCCAGCCTTATAATGAGGCCCATATTGTTAAAGGTAAATCACCTAAGAACACGTATTACATAAAAAGAACAGAAGAATCAAAATATATCAATGATTACAATGCAATCATTGCCCTCTTATGGAATGCAAACATAGATGTGCAGGACATTGCAGACAATTCCACTGCAGTTGCACGATATGTTACAGCCTACTTAACAAAAGAAGAAAAAACAGAGCTTCAAGACCTCTGGAATGACCTATTATCAGACAAAACACTATCTCAGAAATTGTACAGCTTAGGCATAAAAATGTTCTCTCATAGAGAATGTGGCTCCTATGAAGCTGCAGATCGTTTAACCGGTACTGCTTTGTATGGAAAATCTGAAAATATAGTATGGCTAAGTCTTGGTCCTGCAAAATCTAGAAAAAGAGTTCTCAAATCATATGAGGACATAGAAACAATAGCCAAAAGTGATCCCAATATCCAAGACATTGAGAAAAACAATTTACTGGACACATACTACCCAAACAGGAGTACCACTTTGGAAACCATGTGCCTATATCACATAGCCCAAAACTTCACATACAAAAATAATATAAAACCCGATGAAAAAAAAGGTAGATGGAGAGTGACAGATTATGAAGGCAGTTTAGTGAAACTTACCAAGCGAAGCTTAATTAGTCATATCAAATTGTCATTAAAAACTCCTCAACATAAAGAACTATATTAAATGTACCTGCTACAACTTTTTAAACCATGGAGAAAAGAAGAAGAGATATTAGAAAACTATGACTCCTATGAAGACGATTTCAAAGCAAATGAAAGCACTATCACCGATATAAACTTTACGCAGTACAAAACAATGTTGCACAATGAACAGCAACATGAAGAAGAACTCCAGACCCAACCAGATAAGGACACTCCCGACAGTAGTCAACCTTCTGTAACAGGAAGTCAAGAACCACTGGGACAGCCACTAATAGCAAATGAGGCAAAATTAGCTATGACAGAAGTAGAGAACACCATGTGTCACTATGAAGAACATACAGAAGACTTAATTGTACTACAATCAAAACTGAACAAAGAGCAGCGCACCATTTTTCAAGAAGTAACAAAAGAAATTGCACATGGTGTACAACATGAAAATAAAGAATGTACCTGCCTGTCAGGAATAAGGGCAAGCGTGTGTATACTGGGCTCAGAGGGCTAAAACACTGAAAGATCCAGCAAAACTACAATTCCCAGCAGTACTTGGGAGGCTGGGTAGTTTACTGCCGTGCGCGCGTGGGGGCCAGCTGATCTTGATTGCTAATGGTTTATGAGCGGCTCACGGCGCACGGCAGGTGTGGCTTATTTTGTTTGGAGGGCGAAGCTGCGTCGGTCGAAGCTGCATCTGAGAAGTCAGGAGCCGCCCGCTATGGAATTGGTATGAACGCGGAGGCGGCGGGCGTGAGCACTTTACAGCGGGGAGAGGAGTGATCCCGACGGCTGCTACAGGCACCAGCATTCAACGTCCGGGAAGGCTCAGGAGCTTCCCGGACACAAGATAAGTGCAGAAAGGGCTAATCTTTTCTTTGACGAGATGCACACGTGATTACGAGCATGCTAACAGAAGTACCCAGTGTTTGTTAGGTGTATGCTTTGCAAAACGCAAAACTTGTTTGTCAAAACTATGGGCAGTACGCAGAGGTGCCTTTAGAATTGCATTGTCCCACATTGTTCCAACCCAGCAGGGGTTACTACGGGGTATTTATGGAGACAACTACATACTGAGAGACTGTGCATATCTTTCTGTTATGATGCAAGGAAGCACTTGACAAATCTTTATGTTCTATACGTTTATGTGCTTGTTAGTAACTATAAGTGTTGCATATACCAGCCCAGGGGGCCATGTGTCATGTCTTCATCTTGGGAGTATTCCCATTGTATGTTTCATCTGCTAACCATGCTTGTTTTGTTTCATGTCAATGACACACAGTGTGTGAGATACATGTATTAAGGTGTTCTCAAGATATAGGTTATCAGGTAACAGGCAGTACTACCACATAGGATATCAAGTAATCAAAGTATTGCAGGTTATGGTGTTACAAGTATTACTAAGTGTAGGATTTTTCCCTGTACTTTCCCCAGTCCTATCCAAACTAGGTTTTCCTCTACCCTCTATCCAGTGTTCCTAAATCTCCTCACCCTGTCCACAACCTCTCCCTAACCCTCTTCCCCCCAATGGCTGCCACGTGGTGTCCTGTCTATATATATATATCAGGTACCTGTGCCAACCACGGTGGGAGGGTCGACTTCATTTGGCTTCTGTGGTTCGGGGGAGAGTGTCGACCTCTCCTCCTATTATTGTGTATCTTGACATAATAAGCCACCCCCATATTGGGATACTCAAACCACCCAAGCCAAATGGAAGCGACTCCTCCGCCTTTGGCCGATGTGCTAAAGGCCCTCCAAGATATGCAGTTGGAATTAGCTCAGACAAGACAAGAAGCTGATAATTTGAAGACTCAAGTTCAAAGTTTGGTTGCTCAGAGAACTCCATTGGAAGTAGCAAGTACAATGGGAGTTGCCTCTTCCAGTCAGAATTCCACGGTAATTGTCCACCTTCCCATTAGTGTCCCTTTGGCAGCCCCCAAACGTTTTTCGGGGGATCCCCGAAAGTACATGATGTTCCTTACACAATATAGACTACATTTCCTGTGTAAACCTACAGCCTTCGAGACTATCCAAGCTAGAACGGCTTTTGTCATTTCTTATTTGACCGGGGATGCTGCAGCATGGGCGATGCCCTTGGTACAAAAAGATGATCCTCTATTATATAACTGGGATGAGTTTTTGACGGAATTTGGCCGGGTATTTGATCGCAGAGAGGTGTCTTTAGCTCAGGATAAGGAATTGTTGGGATTAAAACAAGGAGTGCGAGATCTAGTAACGTATGTAACTCAGTTTAACAGGTTAGTCATAGAGACGGAGTGGCCAGCAGCCAAACAAACAGTATTATTTTATCAAGGATTACGGGAGGAACTAAAAGATGCCATTGCACAAGTGGAGCCTCAACCACGCACATGTACTGCTATGATAGATTTAGCGCTGAGGTTGGATCATCGCATGAACGAAAGGAAAGGTGATAAAAAGAGACCGGAAGTAACACCTTTTGTACGACTAGACAGAAGTAGGGGAGGAAGGGCAAGTGAAGTAGAGCCAATACAGATTGGAAGTGTCAGAGGGCCATTATCGGCGGCAGAAAAAGAACAACGTAGGTCCAATAAGTTTTGTTTGTATTGTGGGCAAGCAGGGCATTTTATACGGACATGTCCCAATACCCCTCAGAAGAGTGGTGAAAAGAGTTCGAAGGAGGCGGGAAAAGAATTGGGCCGGCCTTGAGGGGAACACAGGTGTCAGGCCCATTAGAAGTAAGATTCCCCAGGTGGATTGCAAACACGGTGGGTGGTAAAACTTCCCATTTCTACATTCTTGTAACATTATGTTTTGCTTTGACGAAACAGGAGGTTAGGGCTATGGTGGACTCAGGGGCCACAGGTAACTTTGTAGACATCTCACTGGCTACTCAGTTAGGGTTACCTGTAGTTGACAAGCAGCAGGTAGAAGGAGTCCAGTCGGTAGATGGTTCAACATTAACATCAGGTCCCATACGACAACAGACTGAGAAATTGGAAATGATTTGTGAAGGAGGTCATCAAGAGATAATTACCTTTGACCTTATAGCAGCCCCGCAGTTTGGGTTGATTCTGGGAATGCCATGGTTAAAATTACATAACCCACAAATTGATTGGGTATTATGGACAGTAAGGTTTGATGAACAACGGTGTCAAGAACACATTCTACTCGAAACAGGCCCCACAGCATTGTTAATTGAGAAGGTAGCAAGGCCCCAAGTGGTGGGAGCAGTGGAAAAGAGAATTCCCTCACAGTACATAGAATTTGCAATAGTGTTCGACAAAAGAGGGGCAGAGCAGTTGCCTCCTTATAGAACCTATGATTGTGTTATTGAACTTGAAGAAGGGGCGAAATTACCTTGCAGTAGAATATATGCCCTTACGGAGAAGGAAAATGAACACTTACGAGAGTATCTTGATGAAATGTTGTCTAAAGGATTTATTAGGCACTCTACTTCTCCAGTTTCTTCTCCATTATTTTTTGTCCCTAAAAAGGAAGGGACGTTACGCACTTGCATAGACTATCGTGCATTAAACAAGGTGACCATCAAGAATCGATTCCCTTTACCTTTGATTTCGGTTCTATTGGACCAAGTAAAGAATGCAAAGATTTATAGCAAATTGGATCTAAGGGGAGCCTATCATTTGATACGGGTAAAAGAGGGTGATGAGTGGGAGACGGCATTCAGAACAAAGTTTGGATTGTTTGAGTATCTTGTCATGCCGTTTGGTTTATGTAATGCCCCTGCCGCTTTTCAGTTTTTTATGCAAGAAGTATTGCATGAGTTTATTGATCTTTTTGTAATTGTGTACATTGATGATATTTTTATTTACTCAGATTCCCCAGAACAACATGTAAAACATGTAACAGCAGTGTTGAAAAGGTTACAAGAATATCA
Organism: Ambystoma mexicanum; assembly: GCF_040938575.1. Lineage (NCBI taxonomy): Eukaryota > Metazoa > Chordata > Amphibia > Caudata > Ambystomatidae > Ambystoma > Ambystoma mexicanum. Next base: position 472,769,990 of record NC_090928.1, on the reverse strand, counting down.
ATTATGTGTGAAATCAGAGAAATGCGCATTTCATGTAAGCCAGGTGGAATTTCTGGGGTTTATATTGACAAACACCGGGATTGTGATGGATCCAAGGAAGGTGCAAGCAGTGTTGAATTGGCCTTCTCCACAATGTATAAAAGACATACAATCCTTCTTGGGGTTTGCTAACTTCTACAGACGTTTCATTGGCAATTTCTCCAAGATCGTTAGTCCAATTACACAACTACTAAAAAAGGCAGTGAGATTTACATGGAGTGTGGAGGCAGAGCGAGCATTTCAACAACTAAAAACAGCATTCACTACCGCTCCTGTGTTAAGACATCCTAAACTAGAGAGAGCCTTTCAGGTGGAGACAGATGCTAGTAATGTGACAGTAGGAGCTATTTTATCACAGAAGGATGAAGAGGGAATTTTGCATCCTGTGGCCTTTTTCTCTAAGAAATTGTCAGGGTGTGAACAAAACTATTCTATTACGGATAAAGAATTATTGGCCATTCGATTAGCATTTGTGGAATGGAGACATTATTTGATGGGTGCAAGACATCAGGTGGTGGTAGTAACAGACCATAAAAATTTGCAATACTTCACAACGGCACAATCATTAAGCCTAGGCAGCTACGTTGGTCTCAATATTTTAATGAATTTGACTTTGTGGTTACATTCAGACCAGGTAGTAAGAATGGAAAAGCGGATGCTTTATCTAGACAACAAAATGTGGATAATTCAGTGGGGGAAATTAAAACTGTTATTTCACCTGAAAGAATTGTCGGGGCTATTACACAGAAAGTCATTGAACAGGTCAAGAAGGCATTACCAGTTAGACAACTGCAGGAATGGAGTAAAACTCATCCCGCACGTACCATACGAGAAGGTTTGCCCTATCATCAGGGTAGACTGTATTTGCCCACCAAGGAATTACAGAAGCAAGCATTATACTGGTGCCATAATTCTCCATTGGCAGGGCATGCAGGTTTGAGAAAGATGCAAGAGATGCTAGGGAAATATTTCTGGTGGCCCACAGTAAAACAAGACTCTGAGAAGTACTTAAGGTTGTGTGAGAATTGTGCACGTAACAAGGCAGAGCATGGGAAGAAGAGAGGGTTGTTACAACCCTTACCAACCCCAGGTCAGCTATGGACTTCCATTTCGATGGATTTCATTACGGATTTACCTCCTGATAATGGTTATGATACCATTTGGGTAGTAGTGGATTTCATGTCTAAGCAGGCTCACTTTGTTCCATGTGTAGGAATACCAGGAGCAGGAAAGTTGGCAGAGTTATTCTTGCAAAATGTGGTCAGATTGCATGGACTACCAAAGTGTATAATTTCGGATAGAGGTTCACAATTCACCTCCAGGTTTTGGCGTGCCTTTTGTCAGATGCTGGGAATCAACTGTGCGCTCTCTACTAGCTATCATCCTCAAACTGATGGGCAGACAGAGCGCGTGAATCAGACCCTAGAGCAATATTTAAGAGGGTACTTGGGTGATGGCAGAGATTCTTGGGTACAAGCTTTATGGTTGGCAGAATTCACATACAATAATACCTATCACACTTCCCTGGGGATGGCACCAAATGAATGTTTATATGGACAAGTGCAGAATATGATACCCGAACATTTGCCAGAAGTGGGACAAATCCCTGCGTTACAAGAGAAAAAGCAGTTGCTTCTGGAGATCAGGCAAAAGGCACGGGCAAACCTAGAACAAGCAAAGAGTCAATATAAAAGTCAAGCTGACAGACATAGACAAGCAGGTCCAAAATATGCAGTGGGAGATAAGGTGTGGTTATCCACACGAAATCTAGCTCGCGGAAATTTCTGCCTCGTTTTATTGGGCCCTACGTGATAATTAAATGTGTGTCAGCCACTGCTATGAAATTGCGTTTGCCAAAAAATGTATCTATTCATCCGGTATTCCATGTCTCTTTACTTAAACCCGCAGCTCCGGGGATGACTGCTAAGAGACCACCAGCCATCATGAAAGAAGGTCAGATGGAGTATGAACTGAAAAGTATTCTGGATGCCAAAAAAAGGAATCAACGGTTATGGTACCTGATTAACTGGAAAGGTTATGGGCCGGAGGACTGTTCTTGGGAGCCGGCGGAATCAGTACATGCTCCAGGGTTGGTTAAACAATTTCATCGACAACATCCGGGTAAGCCAGGTTCTGGGAAGGGCCCTCGGAGAGGAGGTAATGTCAGGAATAAGGGCAAGCGTGTGTATACTGGGCTCAGAGGGCTAAAACACTGAAAGATCCAGCAAAACTACAATTCCCAGCAGTACTTGGGAGGCTGGGTAGTTTACTGCCGTGCGCGCGTGGGGGCCAGCTGATCTTGATTGCTAACGGTTTATGAGCGGCTCACGGCGCACGGCAGGTGTGGCTTATTTTGTTTGGAGGTCGAAGCTGCGTCGGTCGAAGCTGCATCTGAGAAGTCAGGAGCCGCCCGCTATGGAATTGGTATGAACGCGGAGGCGGCGGGCGTGAGCACTTTACAGCGGGGAGAGGAGTGATCCCGACGGCTGCTACAGGCAACAGCATTCAACGTCCGGGAAGGCTCAGGAGCTTCCCGGACACAAGATAAGTGCAGAAAGGGCTAATCTTTTCTTTGACGAGATGCACACGTGATTACGAGCATGCTAACAGAAGTACCCAGTGTTTGTTAGGTGTATGCTTTGCAAAACGCAAAACTTGTTTGTCAAAACTATGGGCAGTACGCAGAGGTGCCTTTAGAATTGCATTGTCCCACATTGTTCCAACCCAGCAGGGGTTACTACGGGGTATTTATGGAGACAACTACATACTGAGAGACTGTGCATATCTTTCTGTTATGATGCAAGGAAGCACTTGACAAATCTTTATGTTCTATACGTTTATGTGCTTGTTAGTAACTGTAAGTGTTGCATATACCAGCCCAGGGGGCCATGTGTCATGTCTTCATCTTGGGAGTATTCCCATTGTATGTTTCATCTGCTAACCATGCTTGTTTTGTTTCATGTCAATGACACACAGTGTGTGAGATACATGTATTAAGGTGTTCTCAAGATATAGGTTATCAGGTAACAGGCAGTACTACCACATAGGATATCAAGTAATCAAAGTATTGCAGGTTATGGTGTTACAAGTATTACTAAGTGTAGGATTTTTCCCTGTACTTTCTCCAGTCCTATCCAAACTAGGTTTTCCTCTACCCTCTATCCGGTGTTCCTAAAACTCCTCACCCTGTCCACAACCTCTCCCTAACCCTCTTCCCCCCACTGGCTGCCACGTGGTGCCCTGTCTATATATATATATATATATATATATATATATATATAAATATCAGGTACCTGTGCCAACCACGGTGGGAGGGTCGACTTCATTCGGCTTCTGTGGTTTGGGGGAGAGTGTCGACCTCTCCTCCTATTATTGTGTATCTTGACACTGCCAAAATTACAAACCTATACTACTCTACGTCAGTGGTGAAGATGGTTCAGGCAAAACATTCTTAATCAAAATCATCAGCAAGTTCCTGCAACAAATGGCAAACAACAAACTGACAGCTGTTGTAACTGCCCCCACAGGTTTAGCTGCCTACAACATAGGCAGTGTCACTTTACACCGATTACTACTCCTTTCAGTAGAACACCAAAACAAATTAGAATATTACAAACTTTCTACAGAAGCTGCGATGGAACTACGCACTGTGTTAAAACAAATGAAAATGCTACTAATTGATGAAGTGAGCATGGTCTCCAACCTAATGTTGGCTTTGATTCACCTCAGATTGCAAGAAGTACTTAAAACAAACTACGAAGAGCTCTTTGGAGGAAAACACATTATTGTGTTTGGCTATCTTCTTCAATTGACACCAGTGAAAGGTGAACATATTTTTAAAACATTAAGACACAAATGTGCCAATCTGCAGACCTCACTTACGCCAACATTTTAAAAAGTATTATAGTTGGGGTAGTATCTCAAGAAGCACAATCAATATTAAAAACCAGGCACATCCATGCGCTTTATGGCCATAACTCATGTGCTACTGATGTTATGGAACAATTAGCGCACAAAATTGTCAATTGTATGTCCTTAATGAAAACTCTTGCAAGCTGTTCCAAATTCAATGAAACAATGTTTAAAAAAGAAATGCAACCAATAATTGAAATTTGCTCCACAGACAAACTGGGCGTACATGGTATGACACTACCAATGTGTCAACAAGCCACAAAAAGACTAAATACCTTAGAACACAGCTGGTTTGGAGAAAATATTAAAATTATCCTTAAACTGTAGAGTAATGCTTAAACGTAACCTTGACATGGAGTAAGGACTAGTTAATGGAGTACTGGGTAGAGTTGTTGGCTTTCAAACGTACCCACGTGACAACAACATTCAGTTTGTCAATATTCTCTTTGAAAAACTTTCAGAAGTAAAAAGGATAGGGCGCTCAACAGCTCGATTCCTTCTCTTCAAAGACATGTATGTACGCAGAGAACAATTTTCTCTAACTTTTGCATACGCAGTCACCATTCATAAATCACAAGGTCTTACCCTAGACAAAGCATTAATAGATATTGGTAACACAGTCTTTAAAGAAGGCATGACCTATGTAGAACTATCACGCTTACATACACTTGACAGTCTATTTCTAATCAACTTTGATGCAAGTAAAGTAAACCCTGATATTGCTTACATTTTAGAATACAATAGACTACGTTCACTATACACCCCCATCTAAAGACATATCCTGTTCCACAAAAAGGAAAACGTTGTAAAAGAAAACTAATTTAAACAGAAATGCAACAGGATCTGACTGCAAATCCTCCAAAGAGGGTAAAAGAAGCTAATACTTCATCAATTACCACAACCAAAGAAGAACCTATTACTCAAAGTAACTCAGGTACTTCTTCAAAGAAGCAACAAACACTCCGAAAAGAAATGACTTGGACACAGACCTATCTGGTCCATTCAAATTTTCAAATATAAAAATATAACTGATGTAAGTTGCTACAAAAATGTAGCAATTAATATTCTATTTCAATTGCCACCAATTGTTGACAACATTTACTTACACAGTACAGACCAATTGTGTTTGCAAATGTTAGTACTTCATAGAAACGCAACAAACAATCCTGACAACACATATAGGGCCTCATTACGACTCAGGCGGTAAGGGTTTTACGCCGGCGTAAACAGCGCCGACCCTTACCGCCTGAGTACGAGGTCCCTTAGCGCCATGGCGGATTTAACACCTGATTTTAGCAGGTGTTAAAATCCATGGCGCTAAGGGACCATGGAGTTAATTACGCCACCGTAATTTACGGTGGCGTAATTAACGCCTTCCCCACTCCCATTATGCCCTATGGGGCAAAAATGGGAATGGGGAAGGGTAAATGGGGATTGGGGACTTACCGCCCCGCCAAGGTCGGAATGGGGCGGTAAGTCCGCCAACCACCATGGCGTAAACGTAGTTTACGCCATGGTGGTAAAGTCACGGCCCAGGCGGTAACTTACCGCCTGGGTCGTAATGAGGCCCATAGTGTTCACGGAATAAGACAAGACTTGGACTACTGTGTTGGAATGGTGAAATTCACTATAAACTCACAAGAAGATCCACAAGAATTTCTAATGTACTTACTACAAGTACTGGAAAACCAAAACATGCCTATAAATGAAATCTTCCAGATTTCATACATGTGGAAACATACATGCACTTTCTGCAACAATGTAACACAGGAACAAATCCCTAATAAGTGCTTCGTGTATGTATCCATACCTAATTGTGAATCTGTTCCATTTCAGCAACTTGTACAAAATGCAAACCATGGTAGATTATGTACTACCTGTAATTCAGATATTCGCTCCACCTTACTAATAGAAACACATAGTAAATATGTAATACTAATGCTTCTACGTTACCAAAAACAACTGCAAGTTGACTGGATTGACACATGGTCAAGTTTCACTTGGCAAGAAAACCTTCACAACAATAGGTATAATCTACCACGCAGGATGCACAACCAATGCAGGTCACTACACTGCATATATAAAAAAGAAATGTGGTTGGTTCGAATGTAATGATAGTACCATTACTCTAAAGCAGAGATTACCAGCAAATCTTACAAACGTGTATTTAATCTTCTTAAAACCAGCATTTAATAACTAATCTGTACTTAAACATTAACAAAACTTCAATTAAAAAACTATAAACTGTTAGAATACACCAACAGGTATCTAACTGCCCCAAGATTCTATAAAAACCAAATAGATAAATCAACACTACTAAATTATAACAAGAAATAAACAGTTAGAATATGCCAACCAGTATCTAACTGCCTCAAGATTTTGCAACAACCAAACAGATAAATGAATACTACTAAATTATAACAAAAAATAGACAGTTGGAATATGCCAACAGGTATCTAACTGCTCCAAAAATCTGCAACAAGCCAACAGATAGAACATTAGCCAGAAACAACAAGTGAACACTGAAAACAAACAAACAAATAGACTGTAGCATAACAAAAAAAGTTTTTTTTAAATCCAACATGGATTTTTTTTTTTCACAGACCCAAAGATTTAATGATTTGAAAAACAAACACATAAACTGGGCAAATTGCACAGTACACTGGTTTGTAAACTACTAAATAAGATGGTAAAAAAAGATGAAATATCTATTGTGCAATGTAATAAGTCTTTATAAAATACATACACTAACATGCTCTTTTCTTTTATCACAGAAATTGAAAAAGAATATGTGCTCCAGTTACCGAACTCATGAAAAAAATATATCCAATCTCAAAAAATCAAACAGTAAGTATATTCTAATAGAACACATAAATACTGCTGCATAACAGAACCATGGAAGCAAACATCTAACCATACACCACAATACAAAATGTTCACTTCCATTGATATGTTATACTACAGTGCTTGTTACCAAACTCTATAATCTTAATGACATGACGTAGCCAGAACTTCACATACAAACTATACAAATAAAACAGTACACAAACTGTAGATTTGCAAACATGTGATAGATATTCGATTCTATGGGTGTGAGGTATGGGTGTGATATGCTGCGGTGCCACAACCACCGCAACATATCACACCCATATATCACACTCATAGAATCAAACATTTTAACTGTCTATATGGGCCCACCCATATCACACTTTCTGAAAGGTTCGTGAGAATTCATCCCGGGAGAGCAAAGTTATAAGCCACCCATTTTGGCTTATTACTTCAGTGCATATAACTTCAGTATTGGTGTGCCAATCTGGCCCCTGGGTGCCCAAACCTTACTGCCCCACCCACTGGGGGGCCTGTCCCACAATTTTTGGGGGCCCTCTCCACCCTCACCCCAAATGGGTGGCAGGGGCACCTCATGCAGGCCGCCCTGGGCCTCCTACAAACGGCTGCGTGAGGTACACCCCCCCTCCATTTGGGGTCGGGGGATAGGGCCCCCAAAAATAGTGGGACAGGCCCCCAGTGGGTGGAGCAGTAAGGTTTGGGCACCCCGGGGCCAGATTGGCACACCAATGTGCCCCTCTGTGCCAAGGCAAGTTTAGTAAACAAAGAAAATAATTCAAAATGGCAGGCTGCCCTTTAGCGGGGGCAGAGGGGCCCCATACACCGCCAGGTAATTTTCTATTGTGAAGGGGGTGCACCTCTCCACCCTCACCCCAATTGGAGGGGTGGCGCATCTCATGTAGCCCTCCCCGGGGGCAGATAACTGGGGGGCTGTCCTGCACTCCTCCCTGGGCTCAGGCGTCCCTTCCTGGGAGCAGATATCTGGTCCCAGGGAGGGCTGCATGACATGGCACCCACTCCATTGCGGGTGGGGAAGACGGGGTCACCACCCCGTCCCATTAGAAAATTCCCCGTCCCTTTAGGGTGCCCCACAGACCCCCCTAAAGTGCGATCCACCATTCTCCATTTTTTTCTTTGTTTACGAAACTTGCCTTGGTGCAGAGAGGCACATTGGTGTGCCAATCTGGCCCCGGGGTGCCAAAACCTTACTGCCCCACCCACTGGAGGGCCTGTCCCACCATTTTTGGGGCAGTAAGGTTTGGGCACCCTGGCACCAGATTGGCACTCAAATATGCCCCGCTGCGCCAAGGCAGGTATAGTCCCCAGGGACAGATAAGGGGGGCCTGTCCTGCACTCCTCCCTGGGCTCAGGTATCCGTTCCTAGGAGCAGATATCTGGTCCCAGGGAGGGCTGCATGTCGTGGCACCCACTCCATTGTGGGTGGGGGGGTCAACGCCCCATCCCATAAGAAAATTCCTAGACCCTTTGGGGTGCCCTACAGCCCCCCTAAAAAGTGTTCCACCATATTGACTTTTTTCCTTTAGTAACATAACTCCCCTTGGTGCAGAGGGGCACATTGGTGTGCCAATCTGGCGCCGGGATGCCCAAACCTCACTGCCCCACCCACTGGGGTGCCTCTCCGACCATTTTTGGGGGCCCTCTCCCCCCTCACCCCTTTGCAGCGATCACACAAAACAAGGTGCCAAAAAGGACAAGCTATCTCGTCCTTGGCACTGCGTATGCAATTCCAATGATGAGATATCTCGTCCTTGGCACTTAAGGGGTTAATACACCAATGTGATTGATATTTCGTGACTAGGCACACAAATTATTTCATTTGCACCTAGGGCAACTGATGGCTCCAGTAGCCACAACACCCATTCACTGCGTTGTCTGCCACATCGATAACGTGGAAATGGCTCCCGCTATAAATACAGCAGTAGCCATGACGGTGCGATAGCATTGCCGGAGGCCCTGCGAGCTGCTTGAATCGCGCCTGTGCTGTGTGCATGTAAGACACTGTCTCACTTACCACTCTGCTTCTCCCAGTGATCTAAACATCTAGATTGATTTATTCACACAGGATTACGGTCTTAGTGTCCCCCACCCCTGGGATCTAGATCCGTTATTCACACATCAACCGACACGCTGATTTCCTTGGGATTAATACACCCTTGCGGCCACACAGACACATTCTTAGTCTTCTGTTGCAAATAGGATCCTCTAGAGAATATATTAAAACGCTCGCCATGCTTATGATTCCAGGCATGCTCAAGGCCATAGTGATAATAACACTTCACACTTATATCTTCGTGTGGGGACACTATATATGTTCTACCTGGGTTATTTACGACCACACTTCTAGTGGACCGGAACTTAATAGCAGGACCCATGAGACAAAAGTATTATCGCATGCACCAAGAGTCGTTCATCTCTCTCTAACATAAGCATCCTTGCTTTTTTTCATTTTCCCTCAACAGGTGTGATTTTTGAATGCACCAGCCACTAGACACGACCCCAGACTGACTCATCTGGTGTGGAGTGCGATTAATAAGGTAAGACATCAGCACTGATCGCTTCACCACTGGTTTTGCTAATTACCCATCGAGTTCCCCTTAACACAGTAATGCAGTCGGTCTTCTTCCACAGATTGGACCTGAATTAAGGATGGACCTCTATTTGGACTACTGACTGCCACTACACGGTCTGCAAATCCCACCCGTGGCTCCATCCAGACACGGTAAGATTTGCATTTTGTCCCCTGCTGGAGACTTTCGTTGCTCAAATTTCACATTAACTGTGACCTATTAAATATTACAATTATTGTATTTGGAACCATACACACATTCCTGACACATTCCTGACACATATGTCGGCCTCATTTTCTCAACAGAGCACACAGGGAACTCCCACCATCCAGCCATTACTTCGTCCTGATGAAGGCGTATCCAAAAATGGCTACAAATCCAGCCTATTAAGGCCGAAACACAGTCGTGTGACTATATGACTTTACGTTTCAGTGTTTAAACCCACACACTGTCTTACTATTGTGCATCATAGCACTGTGTACTGTTTTGTGTATTATGTATTACCTATGTGTTGCTTTTATGGTGTCACAGTATGTATTTTCTTTCTGAACAATTATCCAAGCTATTCACCTCATTACACATGGTTTCCAAAGTGGTACTCCTGTTTGGGTAGTAAATGTCTTGGCTGTTGGGATAATTTTTGGCTATTGTTTCTATGTATTCATATGATTTGAGAACTCTTTTTCTGGATTAAGCAGTACCAAGGCTTAGCCATACTATGTTTTCAGATACAAAGCATTGATGGTTAAATGGTCTGCCACTTCGTAGCAGCCACATTCTCTATGGGAGAGCATTTTTATGCCAAAACTGTACAATTTCTGTGACAGTTTTTTGTCAGATGTTATGTCATCCCAGAGGTCTTTCAGCTCTGTTTTTTCTGCTTTGGTTAAGTAGGCTGTGACATATCGTGCAACTGCGATGGAATTGTCTGCAATGTATTGCACATATATATTTGCATTCCATAGGAGGGCAATGATTGCGTTGTAATCATTGATGTACGTCTGTTCCTTTTATGCAGTATGTGTTTTAGGCGATTTGCCTTTGACATGACGTCTATCTGAACACATGAAGTTGTTCACTTCTCCTATTGTTGAAACTGGTCTAGGGAAACCAAAGCAGCATTTGGTGTAGTATTTCCCTTTGTTTTTATATTTGTGCTGACAATACTTGCCACACTTGTGTCCTTGAAATTGTAAAATGTGTGCATGTAGGTCACTATGTGTAATTTATGAAGGGATTTCACAAGTTACATGTTTCTGAATGAACTGCAAAACAGTGGCATCACTGTGATGGCCAAATTTAGGAGCATCTTTAATCCACATTAAAGCATGTGGATGTGTGGTGCTCCTCTTGCCTGGTGTCTTTTCTCCAAAAAAAGTGTTGCACTTCTCTCAGGGGAGGAACTGTTTTATTACAAATGAAGTGTAGCATGGCAATAAAGCGATGATGGAAATATCTTGATACATTTACAGGATCAAGAGAGCAGAGTTCTCCTGGTGTTTTTATGTCTATATTTGTTTTGTTTTTGTTTGCTATGCATAGGAAATCATGCAAATCTTCCCATGCATACTCTGCAAAACCTAATGTCACAAACCATGTGGGTGGGCCAAGGTTTTTTTTATCATACAGCGTACTTCTGCATGTCATCAGAACCAGTATTCTTTTGCTAAAAGATTTGTAATGCTTGACTGTAAAACTTCATCTTGCACCTTTTGTAGTAATTGCGTAGTAGGCATAGTTTGAAAATTAGAACCTGAATTCAATTTGTGTGCAACTCCATAGTATAGAGTTGCTAGTTCACTTTCAAAGAGAAGGTGGAATATGCATTCCAGGATTTGTCTGAATCTGGGGTCTTCAGAATACATTCGTAAAGAGCGGTATTCTGATCCTGTTATTTGTGTGGGTCTTTCATCGTACCGTCCTCCTTTTCCAATTGGAAAGAGTAGAGGAAAGGTTTGTGCTTCTGCACTTTTTTCCCATATGCTGATTGGAGATCCTTTGGCTTGCCTCATTTGGTAAGTTTCTAGTGCATCATCTATGGTGTCTTTAGAGTGCAATGCTTGAATTGTATAATGGTCTAAAATATTGGATGCTGTGGTAGCATCTAGAAGTTGAAATTCGCCAGTTCCTGATGAGTCTTGAATTATTTCAGTGGTTTCCCTCAGGTTTTCTTCAATATTTATTTCTTTGTAGTATTCATTGTTGTCTTTTAGATATTGCAGGGCTTCTCTATCTTTATGTAAATCCACTAGTTGCAGCCAAATATTTTTGTCTTTTGTAGGTATGCCATTGACTACGATAATCAAAATATTTATTTATTGGATGTTGCACTACCAGAGTGTCTACATTTTCTTTGAGATCTAATGGCAAATAAACGTCTTTGCCACGGATGCCTCTCAGTAATTCAGAGGGAGGTAGTTTTGCTGTTTTTGGTTGAAGGTGTATTATTGCTTGAAATGGGTGCACTTAGTGAATTATAATGCTCTCATACAAGTTAAGTTGTTGCAGTGGTTTTGGCAGTGGGAATAATTCCAAGTTATTTGTGATAGCACGTGAAGGAGTTTGATTGTTGTCAAGTTTTGTAGTGCAGTAACTGCAAAGTATTAAGGGGTCAGTTATTTCGTATTTGTTTTCTGCTATGAGGTAGAGAGCTAATTCAAACCATTTGAATCTTCATTGTATTCTATTTTGTATGTTACGTCTATAGTTTTTGTTTTACTTTTATAAAAAGTTCTGCGGCAACACACACACACATGGTTTGGTACTTCAGCAGATGTACTTTTAAATTTTAGTATTTCTTTTTTGTATGTGTGTAGTAGAAGGTTGCCATCTGTAAAGTTGTTGCTACTCTGTTCTAAAGATATTGAATTTTGTAAGTGGGATGTGCTCTATTTCTTTGAGTAGTTCTCTGGCTCTACCATGTAGAAGAATGTTATTTAAATTGGCCAGTGCTAAAGCAGGAATTTTGGAATAGTACCGTTTATGAACAAGATTTCTTACAGTTGAATGGTGTGTTCCTAACATTTTTGTATGATGTAATGTGCTTTTGCAAGTAGGTCCAGAAATGCAGGCTAATGAATGTCCTCGTAGTTCTGTGTATTTGGGCACTGGACAAGAGTCCATAGTTTCTAATAGTTTTATTTTTAATTTATCTTTGCCTTTCACATACTGATTGAGGAACTGGCGTAAAGATGTGAAAGATTTTTTGAGTACGTTACACATTGATGTGTATGGCCATTTTCAGATTGGACGTATTGGTTCAGTGGAATGGAGAGCTGATGCTAAGTTTGCTGGGGATATTTTTGTGAGCAGCGTTTCTTGTTCCATGATGGCATTGTTAACCTTTTCAGACCCTCGTCCACTGCTATATATGGCAATTGGGTTTGTTTGCTTTTGTTTGAATGCACTTCATTGAAATATGTTTCTGTGCTGGTGTTGTGACTCCACTCACCTGCACAGATGTTTGGAAAGCTATCTTTGTTAATATTCCATGTGTTGAGAAGTCCTTGTTGTAGTTTAGTAATTAGTTTTGTTAGTGGTTTCATTCTGTTTAAATCTAATATACATAATTTCCTTTTGAGAAGGATTGCACTGTCTATCAGAGCTTCCAGGATTACTTTTCTGCGGTAGGTTTTAAGGGTTGAGCATGAATTTTCCCCTGTTTTTATAAGGTTCTGAAGGACTCTGTGGCGGAACATTTTTTGTAAAATAATTTTTTTGGTTTGCTTACTTCTGGCTACATCAAGGATTATAGGTGCAGTGTTAGCACTAGTGGGAACTGCAGTCTTTTTAATACCTTTCTGTATAGTTTTACATTTTGAAAGAGGAGTCAAAGTTTCCTTCCTGCAAATTGCTTTAGTTTCGCTTAGTGACTGAACTTTTTGTATACATTCTGCTAGAGGCGGATGCTTATTTCGTATACTTTTATTTTGATTTGTTCTATTTCTGTCTTGCTTTCTACAGAGTTGTTTTTTGGTAGGCATTCTTTGGTGTCTGTTGGAGAAAAAAAAGTGTGGGTTGGGACGTTGTGCAATGCATTTGTGCATCGTGTATGAATGTCTGAGTATGATGGTAGGCATGTATGTAGAGGTGTGTGATTGTGGAATGGGATGTTACTTCAGGTTGGGAAGGCTATTCTCATATCTTTGTGTTACTATACTTGTGTTCAGATGCCAATACAAAGTGTTCACCTGCTGAGGTGCAATCAGTAATACTGAGTCTAATGCTGTAGGGTTGATACAATTGTTTGTTCTACAATAGAAGAATACTATAGTGTTTGTGTTACAGTTAGAACACTACGACAGTATTGCACTTACTTTGTTGGATGCAAAGAGTAAGTTTATTCTGGGTTCTGTCTTGTACTTCAGACGCTGCTGGCATTCAGGTTTGTGGTCTTCACTGCAATTGTGAAAGAAGGAAAGGATGTTAGTACATACACACATATGTTAGTACATATGTGTGTTAATGGCACAGTCATTTCACTTGAAGAATGGATTAATTACATTTGCAGAATGATTTCTTTCCAGGCAGAGTATGTGTTAAATTGCATAACTTTGTATATGAATGGGGATTTTGGAGCATCAGCATCATTGCTAAGGGGGTTAGTGGAGTATTTATAGGTTTGTCCTATGAGGTTCACTTTTGAAAGTGGGCGTTCCTGTTGCACTGTTTAGTGTGGTAATGGATTAGTGCAAGTTGTAGTAGGGTGAGAAAAAAAGCTTAGAAAGATGTACAGATTGAAAAGGAAAATGTTTTTGTGTGTGGAATTCCATTAATTTTTCTGTGCATAGATGCTTGCTACATGAGTGCAGGAAACCTTTGAGTTGTTTGACTTATTTATCCACATTTCTATTAGCACTGTTCTGAATGTACACATGCATTTTTTTGGTTTTGAAAAGAATGGCAAGTGGCAGGCACTGTTTAAATAAATGCATTTTATGTACTTGCAAAGCTTTGGTAAAATACAAGTTGGTTTCGTGTTTTGTGTGCATTCTAGGAATTTCATAATAGTGTATTAAGGGGTAAATGGTTGTGAAAATTAAAGAAGGAAATAGAGAATAACAGTTTGGACATTACAATGAGTAATATGGGTAAATTAAAACTTGGAAAGCAGACACATTTGTAAGTGAAGTTTATTATAGGAGATGGGAGAAATTAGAGTATGCTTTTTTGCAGATTATGCAGGGTGAATGGCAGTTACCCTGTTCATATGCATTTATAAAAGAGTTGCAAATGTACTGTAAACAAAATATGCACACCTGTCATTTGTATTGATGTATGTAGATGTGGATGAATCTGGAAGGAGACATCTTGGAGAGTTGTACAGTAGTTTTAGCCATAGGTGCTTTGCAATCACAGGAGACTTGTATTCAGAGTGATGAACAGTTCATCTAAAGTGCTGAATTGTGATGACAGAGCTAGATGAACAGTTCTTGTATGTGATTGGTGAATGGTTGTGTGACTGCTTACGTGTAGCCAATGAGAGAGTGGTGCAGAGAGTGATATGGAATGGGAAAAAGGGCTGCCCCCTTGTTACGGGGTCCCCGGACACTGCAGAAGTCCGCAGACAGGGCGTGCCACATAGGGGGCTTCTCAGGATGCCTGGCATGGAAAGGGGACTGTGGGGATTAACCAATCAGGTGTTGAAGTTGTTCTTTGTAGGAAGAGAGGCTCTGTGTAGTGAAGATGGCAGAGGTGAAGAATGTGAGAGGGTTGGTAGTTAGAGATCTGTTTGTAAATGTTTTAGAGAGGTATGCTAAGTCTAAAGACATGGCTGCCAATTTTGGTTTTGAAGGAGTGGAGGTTTTGTGGTCATCTGTGCCTGGTTCCAAAATGCATGCACTGGTTGTAGTTTATAATAATTTCTCCATGTGGAACAGTCCAGATTTAGTGGTACTCCATTGGGGTGCTGTCCATTTGTGATACATCAGTGCTCCTGGTTTGTAGAGTGCTCTCGTAAAACTGGTTCAGGCAGTGATGGTGGTTCTTCTAAGTGCCAAGGTTATTTTTTCTGAAATGTTACCTAGGGTAGTATGGGACAATTATAATGTGTTCTGCCCCCAGCAAAATGGTGCAAGGTGTTTGCTTAACAAAGGAATGTCTGTTTTCCTGTTTAGAGGTGGGATTTTGTGTTGTAATAATGGCAATATTGATTCTGTTAATGGTCATTATTTCAAAGCAGGGGGCATTTCTTTATCCATACTGGGAAATGCCATGTTATTTGAAAATATAAGGAATGATTTACAGAGGATAAGGTGAAGACATCTGGAGGAAAATAAGTGAAAAAACAAAAAGAAAACACAATGAAAGGTGTTTCTTTAGAAGCACCTTTAAAAACAAAAAGAGGAAATCAAACAGGAAATGGAGTACCCTGCTTACATTTTCTTTCCCCACTCTCACAGATTTCACAATATGTCCGTGGATACTGCAGTAGTCCACGGATCACACGTGTTACATACAGGGATTTTGAGGCTGGCAGGCATGCAAATGAGACTGTGCAGGCCGAAGGATTGGTCAATAAGGTTTACTGGATGTGATGTGTAAGGAGAGACTTTGCCAGAAAGTCTGTTTCTGAGAGAAGAGCAGATAGCTATGGCTGTGTCTTTCCGAAGGCAGAGTGTCTGGATTTTGGGTGACTCTTGGATACATTGGTTGGAGGTGCATGCAGAGCGCTGTAGAGTGGCTGCACATCTTGGATTCTGTCATGTGTATGTGAATGGAGTGTGCAGAATGAAATGGCTGGATTTGGTTTCTCTTTGTGGCACTTTGATGACGCACCATCATCCAGACATTATTATTATTATTCATTGTGGAGGGAGCAGTTTAGGGCATGTCTCTGGAATCTCCTTGCAGTTTGCAATGAAAGAAGGACTTGTGAAAGTCATGGACATGTTTCCAAACTCCCGAGTAATTTCTTGTATTGTGCAGTGACGAATGTGGCTGCATTCTTGTTCATTTGGTCCACTAATGGAGAAAGTGGGGTGCAATGTCAACAAGGCTGTTTCTGCTTTTCTTGAGAGATGTTGGCATGTCCTCTTTTCACAATGAAAATATTATGTTTCAACACACATTTTTTCACAGAGAAGGATGGAGTCCATCTTACTGATGCTGGGAATCAGATTTTTCTGCAAAATATTTAAAATGCATTCCAACCCTTTTTTGGAATCCTTTTTCAAGTAGGTGTTGACCACTTGAACTTTTTGAAACACAAAAATAAACACAAAAAGGCTCTTTTCAGAGCCACCACTTGCTCCCAGAGAAGAGTGCAATGGTTAATGTCCGCAGACTTCTAAAAAGCCCCAGGGTCCTGCAGCATTTCATTGGCACTTCCTTCTATTTTTAAACTGTGAAAGGTGGCTCTGAAAAGAGCCTTTTTTAGTTTTTGTTGTTTTGCATTTTCTTTGGCTTTTTTTAACATGAAACACAAGGAAAGGAAGGGAAGGGAGGGTGAGATTGGGGCACAAACCAAGGGGATAAGAAAGGGCAGGTGGAGAAAG
Source organism: Ambystoma mexicanum (assembly GCF_040938575.1). Taxonomy (NCBI): domain Eukaryota; kingdom Metazoa; phylum Chordata; class Amphibia; order Caudata; family Ambystomatidae; genus Ambystoma; species Ambystoma mexicanum. The sequence continues at coordinate 472,753,108 of NC_090928.1, read as the reverse complement.
GAAAGATGTTGGGTGGGCCTCACTTGGGTAGGTGGCAGACTTTCTCATGCCGTAGATTCGAAAGCACTTTGAAGTGTCTCCCCGCTGCACAGTACCGCACTGCAGTACATGCACAATACAGTGACCCTCGAAAGGTAAGGGTATACTGTGTCATGTATGCCCTGTGAGGCTGGTTCAGGGATGCGCTACCCCACAGGAGTGTCTCTTGTGGTGGCAGGAGCAGATACAGAGGATGTTGTAGAGGAACTCAACCTACTGCTTTTATAGAAGGGGACAACCATCCGAACTGCCGCCCTGTGGAATGACCTTAGGTGTCGCCAAAATGGAAGTGGTCCCATAGCTGTACAGACCTGGTTTGCCACGATTGAGCATAATGTTGCACTCAGTGCAGTGCACCTTGTCTGCACATGCCTTGGGTACCCTTCCAACGGTGATAAATAGCCTCCACACCCAAAACTCACAATGGCTGGCAGTAGTAAGGACTTCCACTACCTTATTCTTGTCATCCTATTCATCCCTCTCTACATCTTCACGTCTCTTCCCCTCTCCAGATCCTTGGGAATGTGGTGGTGGTGGAGGGGGGGTGCTGCTGAGGTAGAGGCAGTACCAGCAGGAGAAGCCTGGGAAGGTTATCAAGAATCAGTAATCAGAAACAGCAGGAACACAACAACAACCTGCACCAATCCTCCTGGTGAGCTACTAGCAACAGCTGTGAAGTAATGCAGCAGAAATGACAGTAATGACAGCCAATGCCAGTAAATGCCCAAAGACAAGCATTGCTCTGTCTTGGAAATCCAAAAGCAGAATGAGGAGCAGCTCTGGGGTGTGGCCTTATATGGGGTGCTGGGGAGCGCTCCTCTGACAGCCGCGCTGTCTGCAGACACTTCGAACACCAAAAGGGTCTCTGAAAGTTCCAAAAAGTATCCAGATCGGTAGAGGCATAGTCTGAGAAGTCTACAAGGATGACGTTTCATTGAATAAAATCTTGGATTGCTCAAAAAAGTGTTTTTTGGTGTCCGGGGCCCGAACGCTGTCCGCGGTCACGGGCGTCCACTCAGCGTGGGTGCGGTCACATGATGACATTGCAGACACGTTCGTGAATGGGACGGCTGTCCGTAGGACAATTATTGCATGGGATCGGTTTTACGCATGCGTACAGGTGTTCTACGGACAGGGTTTGGGTCCCTGAATTAATAAAAAGTGTGACACACGTGCAGCAGACAGTTCTGGACAGGCAAGATGACTGTAAGACCTCAAGAGTGTCTTTGTGTCTTATTTTTTTTAAAAAGTCAGTTGGGGTGTCCGCGGACAGCATGCCTGTCCGGAATGTTCGTAATCAGCCAAAATGGGGGTGTCCTAAGGACACTATACCTGTCCGTACCGTTCACAAGCAAGATGGAACTGTTCTTAGAACACACTTGGTGTCCGGGATGTACGTAAGTGAACAAAATGGAGATGTACTAAGGACTCTATACCTGTCCATACCGTCCACAGGCAAGTTGAAACTGTCCTAAGATCACGCACGGTGTCCGGGATGTCCATAATTAAACAAAATGGAGGTGTCCTAAGGACACTATACCTGTCTGTAAGGTCTGTAGAACATCTACGCACATGCGCACCACACCCATAAGTCCTGCGAACATCGCGCCTGTCCGTAACTGTCCGTCTCACTTGTGTTGCACTTTTAATTTGTTGAGGACCCGAACACTGTCCGTAGAACACCCGCGCGCATGCGCATGACCGTTCCCGTGCATTTGGTGTCCTGCGGACACCAGTTCCCTTCGCGGACGTGTTCCCGACGTCATCATGTGACTGCACCCACACTGAGCATGTGTCCTGATTTGTGTACACTGTCTGGTTCCCCAACATTTTAAAAGAACTTTTTCAGACAATCCGCATTATTTTACAGTAAAAATTCACCATTGCACATGTCCCAGACAATGACCCTGGCTTTCCACATACATTTTGGAACTTTTTTAACCTTTTTGGGTGTGTTCGATCTGTCCACGAAGCGCACCCCTCCACCCCTATAAAAGGCCACACCCCAGAGCTGATCTTCATTGTGCTTCTGGCTATTGCAGATTGACTTTTGCTGCCTTTGCTGCTCTTGCTGAGATTATCTCATCAACCCTGATGGCATCCATGGCTGCTGTTGCTACATCTGCCTCAGCACAACCCCCAAACCCTCCACCACTACCACCTCCCCAAGGACCTGCAGAAGGGAACAGGTGTGAGGATGTAGAGGACAAGGATGAAGAAGATTAAGAGGATGAGGTAGAGGAACGCCCTACTACCAGCACTCGCCGGGAGTCTTGGGTGTGGCGGTTGTTTACCATTCATGGTAACGTACCAAAAGCACGTGCGAACAAGGTCACCTGCAACCAGTGCAAAATGGTGCTGAGTCGTGTGAGAAGTGGGTTCATACAGCTTTGGTATGACATCCATGAAGCGACACCTGAAGTCGTTCCACGGTGGGGCTGTTCGCAAGGTTGTACCTTGTGATGAAACGTAGTAGGTTGAGTTCCTCTATCACATGCTCCGTTTCTGCTCCTCTCACCACAAGAGACACTCCTGTGGGAGAGCGCATCCCTCCAGCTGCCTCACAGGCCATTCACAATGCAGTTGAGCCTTACTTGTATGGAGAAAGGATAACGTGGGTAGAACGAATGAAAGGAGCATTGCATTGAATGGTTGGAGTGCATAAAATGGTCTGAGTGCACAAAATGGTCAGAGTGCACAAAATGGCTTGGAGTACATGGAAGGAATTCGAGTGCATGGAACAGATTGGAGTGCATGGAACGGATTGGAGTTCATAAAACGGATTGGAATGCATGAAACGGATTCGAGTGCATGAAACGGATTGGTGTACATGGAATGGATCGGAATGCAAGGAACGGATTGGATTGCATGGAACAGATTGGAGTACATGGAACGGATTGGAGTGCATGGAAAGGATTGGAGTGCATGGAACGGATTGGAGCACATGGAATGGATTGGAGTGCATGGAATGGATTGGAGTGCATGGAACGGATTGGAGTGCATGGAACTATTGGAGTGGACCCGTTCTAAAACACCTAAGGTAAACCACCATATCACATCTCCACGCTTACTCTCTTCCTTACACCACCACTCAAATAGAACACAGCGATACTATGACACCATTCGGTATAGCTGTTCTCATACCATCACTTGCCTCATACTCCCCATCACCCTTACTAAACACTGCTGGCTACACACCATCCAGCCTAGGTGTTCTCCTCAGGCCTAACGCAGCCAGAATCCCTCTGGATAAAACCTGCCAGAACAAACACATACTCTTGATTTCTGAAACCACCATACCTACCGCTAAGAAGCAGCTATCACACGAATGCCACATTAGCTGCACACATATCCGGTGCTCACACGCACCTTTGACTCTCTCTTCTCTCTATACCGACCTGAACTTCGGTTCCCGAGGGCGTTCAACCTACCAGCGCCTTGAGACCATATCAATGGTACATAAGGCGCTATATAAATGCAAAGAAACATAACATAACATGAAAGCACACATGCCTCGGTTGATTGCACACCTACCAATGTTTTGCTGAGGACAAAAAACAGAACTATTGTCCCATATTGCCCTAGGTAGTAATCCAGAAAAAATTACTTTGGCATTTGGAAGGATGTTCATTACTGCTTGAACCAAGTGTTCCAAATCTGCCAACAAAGTTGGGGCACTGGCGTAGCCCAAATTGAAAGCACCATAGTGCAAAACTACCAGATGCAAACTGTTCATCCTGCCCATATCTTCACAAACTTGTACAATTCCCTGTACATTGCAATCAGGCACAGTGCTCCACACCACATCCACTCCTTTAACATCGAAATTGTTTGCCACATGCCTGCAATGAGCATACTGCTGTAAAGCATGCGCAAACACATCTCCAAACACCAACACCCTGACTTTCTCCACCTCTGCCATCTTCACTACACACAATCTCTTTCAACACAAATCCACAACCTCAACATCTGATTGACTGATCCCTACAGTCCCCTTTCCATGCTGGATTTGCTGGAAAACCCTGGATGTGGCACACCCTGCCCGCAGACAGCCGCGGTGTCCGCAGAGCGCGTAACTCTTAGCCAGCCCTTCTACCCATTCCACATCACTCTCGGTGCCAATCCCTCATTGGATACAGCTAAGCAGTTACACAACCATCCACCAATCACATCCAAGACCTCTACATCTAACTCCATCATCAGAGTTCCACACTTCAAATGTACTGTTGATCACGCTGAGTACAATTTTCATATCATTGGAAAGCACCTACTACAAAAACTACTCTACAAGTCTGCAAGATTTCTACTCACAGCTGCATGCATATCCACATGCATGAATACAAACTACAGGTATGCACATTTTATTCAAAGTACATGTACAACTCTTATGAATGAATATAAACAAAGTAATACCACTAAACCTGCATAACATATAAAATGATATTATTGCAATTTTTCCCATATACTATAATCAACTGTCACTTCCAAACCTGTCTACTATCTACAACACAGCTTTAAAAATCCAAGTGAATTTCATACACTTAAAATTCTACTCATTTGCAAACCATGTTGAACTAACATATTGTAAATAAAATACAAAGGCTGCACATAGTCAAATGAAATGCATGCATACACTACGTTCAGATATCAAACAACAATACTACTACAAAAACATAAAAATCAACATCTAAATTAACATCAGTGCTATAAACACACAAAATTACTAACTTCTTTCCTTTACACTTGCAGTGAAGACCACGCTCCTGAAAATCAGCAGCATCTGAACTACAAACAACATATCCGAAGAAACCTGCTCATTCCACAAAAAAAGAGTAAGTACAATACTACCTTAATATGCTAACTGTTACTCAAACACACTGTGTAGTTCATTCGTGTAATTTACGTACCAAAAAAACGGAGATTTCTGTACCATTCTGCCAACAAATCCCATTTATTAAACAGGGATTAGCAGGCAGAAGGGCACACAAATCCCCATTTTTTGGAACACAAATAACATAACTTAACCCCTAGAATGTTAGTATTACAAAACAAAGAACTGTTTTAATTTTATACCATTAGATTTACTATTAGTGCTTCTCCTCAAAACTAGCTAAATTTCTACTGTCATCTGAACCGCAGTATAATAACACACAAATACAAGAATAGCCTTCCCAACTAATTGTAGCTGCCCAATGCACAATCACATACCACCACATACATCTTTACCATCATACTCAGACACTCATGCACACAGCACACATACATTGCAGAACGGCCCAACCCATACCTTCTTTTTTTTTCAACAGACCCCAAAGAATGCCTACCAAAAAGCAAGTCCTTAGAAAGCAACACAGAAATAGAGCAAGTGAAAATAAAAGTGTCCAAAATAAGCATCCATCTCTAGCAGAGTTTGTACAAAAAGTTCAAACAAAACAGCTAATACAGTCATTTAGCAAAACAAAACAAGCTTCCAATACAGAAACTTTGCCTCCTCTATCAAAATGTAAAATGAAACAGAAAATGATTAACAAGAATTCAGCTACCACTACTGCTAAAGCTGCTCCTATACATCTTGTTATACTAGCAAGTAACCATACCAAAAAAAGTATTTTAGCAAAAATGTTCTGCCAAAGAGTCCTTCAGAATGTTATAAAAACAGGAGACAAATCATGCACAACCCTTAAAACCTACCATGGAAAATTAATCTTAGAAGCTTTGATAGACAGTGCAATCCTTCTCAAAAGAAAGTTATTTATTTTAGTGTTAAACAGAATGAAACCACTAACAAAACTAACTACTAAATTACAAAAAAAGACTTCTCAATAAACGGAATGTCAACAAAAATAACTTCTTAAATATCTGTGGAGGTGAATGGAGTCACACCACGAGCACAGACCCATATTTTAATGAAGAAGCATACAAACAAAACCAAACAAACACAATTTCCATCCATAGCAGTGGACGAGGTTATGAAAAACTTAATTTCTCCAGAAGCTACAATGGAACTACGCAGAGTGTTAAAACAAATGAAAATGCTACTAATAGATGAAGTGAGCATGGTCTCCAACCTAATGTTGGCTTTGATTCACCTCAGATTGCAAGAAGTACTTAAAACAAACTACGAAGATCTCTTTTGAGGAAAACACATTATTGTTTTCGGAGATCTTCTTCAATTGACACCAGTGAAAGGTGAACCTATTTTTAAAACCTTAGGACACAAACTCTGCAGTAAAACTGTTGGCAGCATAGGAAATGTCAACCTTTGGCAACATTTCCAATACAAAGAATTAACAGAAAACATGCGCCAATCTGCAGACCTCACTTACGCCAACATTTTAAAAAGTATTAAAGTTGGTGTACTATCTCAAGAAGAACAAGCAATATTAAAAACCCGGCACATCCATGCACTTTATGGCGATAACTCATGTGCTACTGATGTCATGGAACAATTAGCACACAAAAATATCAATTGTATGTCCTTAATGCCAACTCTTGCAAGCTGTTGCAAATTCAATGAAACAATGTTGAAAAAAGAAGTGCAACCAATAATTGAAATTTGCTCCACAGACAAACTGGACGTACATGGTATGGCACTACCCATGTGTCAAAAAGCCACAACAAGACTAAATACCTTAGAAAATTATATCTCCAACACAGCTGGTTCGGAGAAAATATGAAAATTATCCTGAAACTGTAATGGAGCACTGGGTACAGTTGTTGGCTTTCAAACATACCCATGTGACAACAACATTCAGTTTGTCAATATTCTCTTTGACAAACTTTCAGAAGTAAAAAGGATAGGGCGCTCAACAGATCGATTCGTTCTTTTCAAAGACATGTATGTACGCAGAGAACAATTTTCTCTAACTCTAGCATACACAGTCACCATTCACAAATCACAAGGTCTTACCCTAGATAATGCATTGATAGATATTGGGAACACAGTCTTTAAAGAAGGCATGAGCTATGTAGCACTATCACACTTACATACACTTGACAGTCTATTTCTAATCAACTTTGATGAAAGTAAAGTAAACGCTGATATTCCTTGCATTTTAGAATACAATAGACTACGTTCACTATACACCCCCATCCACAAAAAGGAAAATGTTGTAAAAGAAGACTAAGACAAACAGAAATGCAACAGGATCTCACTGCAAATCCTCCAAAGAGAGTACAAGAAGCAAATACTTCATCAATTACCACAACTAAAGAAGAATCTATTACTCAAAGTAACTCAGGTACTTCTTCAAAGAAGCAACACACACTCTGAAAAAATGACTTGGACACAGAACTATCTGGTCCATACAAATTTTCAAATATAACTGGTGTAAATTGCTACGCAAATGTAGCAATCAATATTCTATTTCAATTGCCACCAATTGTTGACATTTACTTACACAGTACAGACCAATTGTGTTTGCAAATGTTAGTCCTTCATAGAAACGCAACCAAAAATTCTGACAACACATACAGTGTTCATGGAATAAGACAAGAATTGGACTACTGTGCTGGAATGGTGAAATTCACTATAAACTCACAAGAAGATCCATAAGAATTTCTAATGTACTTACTACAAGTACTGCAAAACAAAAACATACTTATAAATTCCTTCCAGAATTCATACATGTGGAAACATACATGCACTCTGCAACAATGTGGCAGAGGAACAAATCCTTAATGAGCGCTTCGTGTATGTATCCATACCTAATTGTGAATCTGTTCCATTTCAGCAACTTGTAAAAATGCAAACCATGGTAGATTATGCTCTACCTGCAATTCAGATAATCGCTCCACGTTAGTAATACAAACACATAGTAAATACGTAATACTAATGCTTCTACGTTACAATGCAGATGGTACCAAAAACAACTGCAAGCTGACTGGATTCACACATGGTCAAATATCACTTGGTAAGAAAACCTTCACAACAATAGGTATAATCTACCACGCAGGAGCCACAACCAATTCAGGGCACTACACTGCATACATAAAAAAGAAATGTGGATGGTTTGAATGTAATGATAGTACCATTACTCTAAAGCAGAGATTACCAGCAAATCTTACAAACACTTATTTGATGTTCTTAAAACCAAAATAACTGTATTTAAACCTGTAAGTAAATTTGTGTTACAAAAATATAAACTGTTAGAATACTCCAAAAGCTATCTAACTGCTCAAAGATTCTACAACAACTAATCAGATAAATGAATACCAGTAAATTAGACCAAAAAATACACAGTTAGAATACGCCAATTGGTATCTAATTGTCCCAAAATTATAAATTTGTGTTAAAATAATATAAACTGTTAGAATACTCCAAAAGCTATCTAACAGCTCAAAGATTCTACAACAACTAATCAGATAAATGAATACCACTAAATTAGGCCAAAAAATACACAGTTAGAATACGCCAATTGGTATCTAACTGTCCCAAAATTTAACAATATCCAAATAGGTAAATCAAAACCACTAAAATATATTAAAAAAATAGACAGTTAGAATATGCCAATTGGTATCTAACTGCTCCAACATTTTATAATATCAAAACAAATGAAGAATCTGTTACTGCTCCAAAAAAAATACAACAAAGCAAAGTATAAAGCATTAGCCAGAAACAACAAGTGAACACTGAAAACAAACAAACAAATAAACTGTAGCATAACAGAAAAAGGTTTTTTTTTTAATCCAACATGGATTTTGTTTTTCTCCCACAGACCCAATGATTTTAGCAACAAATACAGAAACTGAGCAAATTGCACAGTACTCTGATTTGTACTCTACTATATATGAGGGTTGGAAAAAAATAAAAGTATATTGCTTATACAATGTAATAAGTCATTACAAAATACTAATACTAACATGCTATTTTCTTTTATCACAGAAATGAAGAAGAAAAACATGGACTCCCATTACTAGACCAAACAGTAAGTATACAATAATAAGGACAACCATAGCAGCATATCACATCCATAGTATCTAATACCTTTGTTCCTTATACATTTGTTTTTCACCCAAAGTTATAAGCAAATATGAATGTGATATGCTGCGGTGGTTGTTGCCAGGGCATAGATTCTTGGGTGCATGGCCAAATGTCCATGCACCCAAGACTCTATGTCCTGGCAACAACCACTGCAGCATATCACATCCATAGAGTCAAACATTTCAACTATGATCTATGGGAAACTTTTAATGTCCGCGAACAATGTGAGTGTTCTTAGAACACTTTGAACTTGCCAGCGAACAATACGGACACCGTTTTCAGGACACCCCCTACGAACATTTCAGAACAACGCAATAGTTCTTACAACACTTTCAACTTAACAACGAACAATACGGACAGCGTCCTAAGGACACCCCCTACGAACATTCCAGGACACCGGTAGTGTTCTTAGAAGCGTCTTCAGAACACCACCATCTTGTTTATTTGCGAACATTTCAGGACACCGCGAGTGTTCTTAGGACACATTCAACTTGACAAAGAACAATACGGACAGTGTCCTCAGGACACCCCCTACGAACACTCCCCGGACACCGGGAGTGTTCTTAGAAGCGTCTTCAGAACACCACCATCTTGTTTATTTGCGAACATTTCAGGACACCGCGAGTGTTCTTAGGACACATTCAACTTGACAAAGAACAATACGGACAGCGTCCTAAGGACACCCCCTACGAACACTCCCCGGACACCGCGAGTGTTCTTAGAAGCGTTTTCAGAACACCCCCATTTTGTTTATTTGCGAACATTTCAGGACACCGCGAGTGTTCTTAGGACACATTCAACTTGACAGAGAACAATACGAACAGCGTCCTCAGGACACCCCCTACGAACACTCCCCGGACACCGCGAGTGTTCTTAGAAGCCTCTTCAGAACACCACCATCTTGTTTATTTGCAAACATTTCAGTACACCGCAAGTGTTCTTAGGACACATTCAACTTGACAGAGAACAATACGGACAGCGTCCTCAGGACACCCCCTACGAACACTCCCCGGACACCGCGAGTGTTCTTAGAAGCGTCTTCCGAACACCCCATTTTGTTTATTTGCGAACATTTCAGGACACCACGAGTGTTCTTAGGACACATTCAACTTGACAGAGAACAATACGGACAGCGTCCTCAGGACACCCCCTACGAACACTCCCCGGACACCGCGAGTGTTCTTAGAAGCGTCTTCAGAACACCCCCATTTTGTTTATTTGCAAACATTTCAGGACACCGCGAGTGTTCTTAGAACACATTCAACTTGACAGAGAACAATACGGACAGCGTCCTCAGAACAACCCCTACACACATTTCAGGACACCAGGAGTGTTCTCAAAAACGTCTTCAGAACACCGCCATTTTGTTTATTTGCGAACATTTCAGGACACCGCGCGTGTTCTTAGAACACATTCAACTTGACAGAGAACAATACGGACAGCGTCCTCAGGACACCACCTACGAACACTCCCCGGACACCGCGAGTGTTTTTAGAACAGTTTCACTTTGCTTGCGAACAAAACAGACACATATTGACTCCTTAGAACACCCCCTAGTCAGTTTATTTAGAACATTTCAGAACACCCGTGATGGCCGCAAAAAAATCGAACACAAAAAGAACGTCTAACACATAAAAAACACAACTTTCATCCTATCTCATACACTCCCACCCTCCCCAAACACTCCTACACACCAACACACTCTACAAAATACACATTTTGAACAAAGTTTCACCGCGCTGTCCGGGGACGTCCGCGAATCCAATATGGCGGGCGCTACCGAAAAATCTGACGCGCTTCACGCTCCACGCCGTCCAATCAGCGAACACTTTGCATTACCGCGAACATCATGCAAGACGATTGGCCAATCAGGACACTTTCCGTGGAGCGAACAGGGAAGTGTATCCGCAAACCGAACACAGATATCACTAATTTTTTTTACCTACTTTTTGGTCATTTTAAAAAAAACTACTGGACGTATTTTCACCAAATTTGCAAAAGCACGCTTTCGCGACCAAGCCGCTGCTCCTGGTCCAAATTTGGTGGAAATCCGTCCAGCGGTTTGGACTGTATGTGCGAGCAAAATTTTTTTCCCATTCACTCTATGGAGAGTGAGTATAATGTATACAAATATGAGCATATAGAGGGAAGGTAGAGTAATAAAAATAAAACTATGAGAAAGTGCTGATCACCATAATGATTATCTTCATGCACAGAAAGGATTGCTCTCTTTCAAGCCTGTATCTTCCGCTATGTACATGTTTCATATGATGTGACAGGACCCTAAGTCTACAAATATAGTACCTTTTCAATTTTTACTTCCTGACTGTTACTGAAGAAAACTATGTGGCTTCGATATGTCAGTAAAGGATAAAAAGGGAGAGCCAGCCATGTGATGTCATCAGTTATGTCATCAATGACATTTGTGATGTCATCTTTGATGTCCTGGGTGTTAGTGTTAGCAGTGCACGGTGGCGCGAGTTATGGTTGCTTATGTTACCATAACTGGCGAATTTCAAGGGTTTTTCGGTTTTACTTGGAACCATAACGTCCCTTTAACAAAGTTTTTTCACTGAATGTCATAGGTTTTTAGTAGCGCAACTTAACCATAACGTCCCTTTAACAAAGTTTTTTTCACTGAATTTCATAGGTTTTTAGTAGCGCAACTTAACCATAAGGTCCCTTTAACAAAGTTTTTTCACTGAATTTCATAGGTTTTTAGTAGCACAACTTAACCATAATATCCCTGACATGTAACATAGAACATACCAACCCCCTTGTAGTGATTTTCATGTCCGCGGACTACCGCCATGTCCGCGGACACATCGAAAATCTGAGCGTGGTGAATGTAAATTTAAATAGTGTGCCCCATTTCCCCTTTGAAGTTGGCTCTGAAAAGAGCCGTTTTTTTTTTTTTACAGGTGCTTGACAGACACCTGTTATTTTATATTTTTTTTCTTGTTTTTTTTTCTTACTTTACTCCTAAAATCTTCACATAACCTTTTCCAAAGCAACCCTTACATTCCAAAATAGAAAGGCATTTCCCGTAAAAGATAAAGAAATGCCATCTTCTTTAAAATGAACAGCATTACTGGCATCAATATTCTCATTGTTACAGAAGAACATTCCAGCTCTAAGCATGAAGGCACACATGCCTCGGTTGATGACACACCTAGCAATGTTTTGCTGAGGACAAAAAACTGAACTATTGTCCCATATTGCCCTAGGTAGTAATCCAGAAAAAATTACTTTCGCATTTGGAAGGATCTTCATTACGGCTTGAACCAAGCGTTCCAAATCAGCCAACAAAGTAGGGGCACTGACGTTGCCCAAATGGAAAGCACCATAGTGCAAAACTACCACTTGCGGACTGTTCATCGTGGCCATATCCGCACAAACTTGTACAATTCCCTGTACATTGCAATCAGGCACAGTGCTCCACACCACCTCCACTCCTTTCACATCAAAGTTCTTTGAAACATGCCTGCATTCAGCGTACTGCTTTAAACCATGCACAAACATATCTCCGAGCACCAACACCCTGACTTTCTCCACTTCTGCCATCTTCACCACACACAGTCTCTTTCAACACAAATACACAACCTCGACATCTGATTGGCTGATCCGTACAGTCTTCTTTCCATGTTGGATTTCCTGGAAAAACCCGGATGTACCACGCCCTGTCCACGAACAGCCGCGGTGTCCGCGGACGGCGTCCACTTTACTCTCTGTACCATTCCCTCATTGCATACAGCTAAGCAATCAAACAATACGAATAACGTCCTCAGAACACCCCCATTTTGTGAATTTTCGAACATTTCAGGACAATTATCATTTCATTATTCAACATATTAACATTACAAATATTATACTTTTATCTTGTACTCTGCACACAATGCTATCTTTCTCCATTAGTAGCTCAGTATACTACATAGAATCCCATAATACAATGCTATTTATATCAATGCATCGTTCAAAGCACTAATAACGGTATGATATGTATTGCAATATCCTTGACACTTTTTTCGGAACATTACAATAAAAATCCCTAGTACACAAATTCCATGAAAAGTACATACACATGTGATGTCATCAGTGATTTCATCAATGACATTTGCAATGTCATCTTTGATGTCCTGGGAGTTAGTCTTAGCAGTGCATGGTGGTGGCGCGAGTTATTTTTTCATAGCTATCCATAACTTGCTATTTTCAGGGGTCTTTCGGCTGTACTTAGAACCATAACGTCCTTTAAACAAACTTTTTTTAATATCACGCAAACAATATACAAACACGGCGTGCAAAAACCAACTTCTACAGATGGCTTTACACAGAATGTTGCAAAGTAAGAATTTATGCTCGTTCACAGTGAAGGTCAGCTGCTTCCATTTTTTTCTCGGGCCCCGGAGAGGCTCACGAAGCAGACTATAAGGTTGTATTGTGTTTTGACCTTGACAGACAGAGATTGTGATGAAAGACTTCTCTTGAAGGAGTGTTGCTAAAACGTAAGAGAAGATAAAGATGAAATTTCTGAAACGAAACCACTTTTACATATTATATCACTATGCGAAAGATCGTTGGCACACGCGGAGTCGTATTTTGGGACTGCACCACTCGTAGACAATGGAAATTGCAATTGTACTGCAAGTAACCCTTTAGATTACTTTATACCAAATATAATTACAATAGCGTAGCATTAAAGACCGCTGAAGTTGAACTTGTTCGTTGAAAGTGGCATAATGTTTTCTACCGCGCACTATCACCGCCGAATTGATCCCCTGTCGTTTAGAGGGCTCTGAAAAAGGCAGATGACACAGAATGCGTTAATAGAAATAATTTAACTGGTCTATAGGCGGTCAAGCGCTCTACTCGCTGTGCCACTGCACTGTAGCCTGTCAAGTGGCACAGCGAGTACAGCGCTCGCTTTGACATCCGTGCACACCTTGCTAACGCAAGTTTGAATCCCGGCAAGGCGAAACTCAGCCTTTCATCCTTCCGTGGTCGATAAATGAGCACCACACACCGTGGTTAATAATAACCACCGCTTACATACCTCACAGTTCTTAGCGCTATATGAATGGGAAAATATTATTATTTTATTATTAACATACTCTGTTGCACTATCTTCGATGGCAAATAGTTTCACGCCCTAATAAATAAAATGATGATTTTTAATGAAGATCGACTGGTGAGACTAATTTATGTTTTTTAAAACAGGTACGTGGCCCCATTTTGTCTATGTCACGATTTACAGACTCCAGCGGATGGGGTCTTCAACTGCCAGGTGCAAGTCCAAATATGCAACTTCATGACCCTCACCATTTTATGGGACAATCGCCAAGGACCAATATGCCCTTACGCAGTACTAGCGGCTACAAACAACATACCAACCAATAGGGTGGTCTAATGGCTCGTTGTTGGAGCAACCTTCCGATTATCAGAGCGACCATTTACTGCTTTTATCATAAACCAACAGCCTATCTACCGCAAAGGAACAATGTGTGGCTCCAAATAAACTTTTGCTGATCTACAGCATAGACAATAGCAAATCGCTGAATATTCACTAAACATTTATTGTGAAATAAATGTACTTTACCAAATGTACAATCCTGCTGTTTACTTTTAAACCACAGTTTCCTATTCCGAATTGTGGCGCACTGAGTTGTAAGCTGATCTAACACTCTCTGTACCGCAAAGGAGCATCGCATGTCTCAACATGAACTTTTGCGGATCGACAACAAAGACAAATGCAAATTGCTGAATATTCTCTAAACATTTGATGTCAAATAAATGTACTTTACAACATTTCCAATCTTGCTCTTTGCTTTCAAATCACAGTTTCATATTCCGAATTGTGGCGCGCTGTGTTGTGACATAATGTGTGTTGTCTTCCGGGTTCTGTGTTAAGTCGCGTAGTACTGGAGACGACTGGGCGCGTTTCATTACACACCCTGTAACGTCACAGAGAAAGGCGTGGAATATGAATGCTTTGATAATATCAGGCTTAGGAGCGGGAGATATGATTTAGTGTCGCAAAAGCAAGTCAGCCAGGTCAATAGCGCCAGTCATAGGATTATCACATAATGTCGGCGCACACCAGCCGAATTTATCGTTTCTTTAGTGGACAAAAAGTCGGTTGACGCCCCTAGGAAATTGTACTATTAGCGAACAAAAGGAGTGCTCTTAAAACACTTTCACCCTGACAACGAACAATACAAACAACGTTCTCAGAACACCCCCATTTTGTGTAATTGCAACCATTTCCGGACACTGCGAGTGTTCTTAGAACACATTCAACTAGACAGATTACTATACGGACAGCGTCCTGAGGACACCCCCAGTTTGTGTATTTACGAACAATTAAGTACGCCGCGAGTGTTCATAGCTCATTTTTACCTTCCTTGCGAACAAAAATGACACATACTCCGTCCTCTAAACACCCCACCATTTAGTTTATTTACAAAATGTCAGAACAGCCATGTTCTCCGCGGACAAATCGAACTCAACAAAAAGGTCTAGCACATAAAAAAACAAAACATTGAACCTATCTCATACTCCCCAACCCTCCCCAAACACTCTTACACACCAACACACGGCACTAAATACAATTTTTTATCCACGTTTCACTGCGCTGTACGCGGTCGACTGCGAATACAAGATGGCGGGCGCCACAGAAAATCTGACGCGCTCCACGCCCCTCACCGTCCAATCAGCGAACACGTCGCATGTCCGCGGACATGACGCAAGCCCATGTGCCAATCGGGGTGCTGTCCGCGGAGCGAACAGGGAAGACCATCCGCGAAGCGAACGCAGATATCACTAATTTTTTTGCCTTACATTTTGGTCATTTTTAAAAAAACTACTGGACAGATTTACACCAAATTTACAAAAGCACGCTTTTGGGACCAGGCCGCCGCTCCTGCCGCAAATTTGGTGTAAATCCGTCCAGCGGTTCGGGCTGTAGCCGTGCGCAAAGTTTTTTCCCATTCAGTCTATGGGAAAAAAAAAAGTTTTGGGACCCCCCCTATAACTTTCCCCCCCCTGGACGAATCCTCACCAAACTTTGCAAATTAATTCAGAGTGACCCAACTACTTTTTTTGCAAAGTTTGGTGAGGATCCGTCCAGGGAGAGCGAAGTTATAAGCCGCCCAAAAAGTGCTCTTCCTATGGAAACAGCAACTTAACCGTAACTACATGGCCACTACCGTGGACATGTAATATATATATATATATATATATATATATATATATATATATATATATATATATATATATATATATGTAGAAAAAAGGACTGGAAACCAATCCGGGTTACATCGGCACTCCGGCTGTGATCAAAGCAAAAGGCTGGATGTCTTCAATAAATCCACACACAGACTTGTGTTCCGTGCAGTCAAAGTGTCCTTTATTGTTTAAGATACATGGACAAAGGAGGCAGCAACGGTTTTAGGTGCAAGAAAGGAACGACGCGTTTCACCCTACTCGGGCTTCGTCAGGTAAGTGACATAGAGAGAGGACTGTGGTATTATATAGACAAGTGTATGAGTCCTTTTTCAATGTTTTGCACTAAAATAAGGTAACAAGTGGTAGACAAAAATGCAGCCATGTTGGAACCTACATAACAACACATCTCAGTGCATTTATAAGAGACACGGCATTTTCATAAACAGTGTAGCGGTTCGAAACATGTTTGTTTGATCAAACCAAATGTCCCAAGTGGGTAAGGGGTGGACAGAAAGCCTTAGATTACTGATATTGAATCACTGATATTAAATCATGTGGTTTCATCTTGGTATTTGCCAATGTCAATAAAATTAGGTAAGACGATCGTACACCGTTTTCTATTGTGCTGGGTTTGTTTAGTTCAGCCCAAGTGGGCCGACACATTGTCTCAACATGGACTGAAGTGTGCTCTCAAAAAATGGTTTTACAACATATATGTTGCAGACATCAAAATTGAGATATGCAGGTGTTTTATAGGTAATAAAGTGCTGCATGCTTTGTAAACATTGAAAAACGGTTGTTTGATAAAGTGCTGAGTGCTATCAATAAAGTGCATAGTATAAAGTGCATATTGCAAAATCGCAAGTGATTGGGAATTAAATCTAGAGGCGGTACTTAACCCTTGCAGGTGCCTCTAATGTGTATTCTATCCCACTCAGATCTCTGTATATCATAAGTATCAAAAATGTTGATATTAATGGGCAGTGTGTTACCCTCGCGGGCGCCCAGATGCTGTGACATGAGGCTGTATATGACCCTTGCGGGTGCCTCACATATTGGTCGATTCCACTATGCATAACTATACTTGGAAGAGACATACGATCCATGATATATATTATGAATATTCATAATAAAACATATAGGTGGTCTAATATGTACACATAGGCAGTGTGTTACCCTTGCGGGCGCCTATATATTGTGACTGTACCAACCTGTATATTTAGCAAGGTAGTAAAAAGTAATTAATGCAAATGCAAGAATAAATATTGCCTTCTAAAATTGTTGTGCGGACATATTATGAAAAAAGTTTTGAAAAAAGTTTTAAAAAGAGTTAAGTTGCTTGATGTTATATGTTAAAATTACTCCTTATAATTCAAGTACAAACGATTTAAGGTGCATAGTGCTGGATGTCACATTCATGTGTTGGTGTTTTATGCTTGAAAGTTTTTTTAGTGGATATGGGGCATGATATTTTTAACATTCAAATTATTGCCTTCTCCCATACTTCAAACCCATCGGTTACATTTAAAACAATTCTGCGGTTAATGCACATTGTTTTGAGGGAACTTGCAATACATTTGACAACTAAATGATAAATGCACTTGGTAGAGCTAAAGATAAAACATCCTCTCCCTGAACTAAGTTGCTAATTTGAAATGATTGGTGATATAAAACAACACACAATCAAAGTGAAAAACTGCTTGCAGGGAAAACCGTGTAGGGATGCATAGGCGTCCAAATTAGACTTAATTTTCTAAAAACCTTATTTCATTGTACATATCCACCAAATAGACAAGATATACAAAAAATGCAAATAATATATATAGAATTTTCAGAAATGCAGAAAAATGCAGAAAAATTGGAAAAATTCGGAAGGGCTCAGGTCTATGAATGATTGAGATTTGAAGTCTTTAAATGTTTAGGATCCCAAAAATGCATATAGTTCTTCGTCACGATTGTGACCTCCTAGATACTTGGTGTTAAAATCTACTATATATCTGGATTCCATTTGTCTGAGTATTCGTAGTCTGTTCCCTCCTCTTGGGTGAATTTTAGCTGAGTCAATAATGAAATACTTGAAAGAACTGATGTCATTTTGATATACTTCTTTAAAATGTTTAGCAAGTGGGTAAGACATATCATGATTTTTGATTGCACGTAGATGTTGCAATATTCTTAGCCTAGCTTCTAGTTTAGTGCTACCTACATACCATAAATTGCAGGAACAAATAATCACATAGATGGCAAATTGTGTAAAACATCTCAGATCTTGTTTGATTTTAACTTCTTTCTTGGTCCGAGGATGTAGGAATATTTTCATGTTTATTCCATGACGACATGCTTTACATTTAGCACAAGTAAAAAAACCCGATATTTCGGTGGGTAGCCAGGTGTTAGTACTTTGTTTGGGCGATCGGAACATACTCGGTGATAGTTTACTTTGTATCGAAGGTGGTTTTCTGTAAGTCATAGTGGCATGTGTTGGCAAGTATGGAGTAATGTCCTGGTCTCTTTTCAAGAGATGCCAGTGTTTCTTTAAGATTTGTTTGATTTCTTTTGCTCCAGAATTGAAAATGGTAATGAATCTGAGTGCGCAATCTTCATGCGGTAGATCCTTTGTTGAATTTTTGATTGTATTTCTTTTGGCTAGAATCATCTCTCGGGTTTTCTTGCAGGTTTGATCGTAGGCTTTGTTAATAACTGTTTTCTTATAGCCTCGGATTAAGAATCTAGCCGCAGTTTTTTTGGCATTTTTTTCCCATGTTTCATTCTCACTACAGTTTCTTTTTACCCGTAAGAACTCTCCGTATGGAATACTGTTTTTGAGACTTTGTGGATGCGCACTGGTTGCATGTAATAGTGTATTAGTACTTGTTTCTTTTCTGTGCAGTTCTGTACTTATGCTGTTTCCAACAATTTTCACCTTAATATCTAAATAAACTATTTCTGTTTTACTATGATGTTCTGTAAATTGTAGATTCTGCTGATTTTGATTCGGAGTATGAAAGAAAGTTATCCATTCAGTGTTCGTCCCGCTCCAAATAATAAAAAGATCATCAATTTATCTTTGCCACATGATTACTTTATCTGTATGTTCTTTATAGTTGTCATTGTGAAAAAGGTCTTCTTCCTATGCACCCATGTATAGATTAGCAAAGGTAGGAGCCACTGGTGTACCCATTGCCGTGCCACAGATTTGATTGTAATATTTAGAATCAAACATAAAGGTGTTGTGTGTTAAGATGAAAGAAAGCATATCCAAGAGCATAATCGAGTGTTCTCGAAAACTCAACGATCTGGTTGACAGGAATCTTTTAACTGCTTGCAAACCTTTTGAATGAGTAATGCATGTGTAAAGGGAAACAACATATAATGTGACCAAAAGAAAGTTGGATTGCCAAGGAATATGTGCGATTTGGTTAAAAAATGCTGTGGTATCTTTTGTATATGAAGGTAACGTTTCCACAAAGGGGAACAAAAAGTTGTCAACAAATTTGGAGGTATTTTCAAATAAGGAGTCTATTGATGCCACAATGGGTCTTCCAGGTGGTCTAATCAGGGATTTGTGAATTTTCGGTATAAAGTGTATGATTGGTGTTTTGGGATGGTCTTTGGTTAGATATTGTTTCTCTTTAGTAGTAATGAGTTCCAAACCATGCCATTGGTCCAACATGATATCATATTGTACTTTGTACTCTGGATAGGGGTTACAGGGCAGTTTGACATAATTACTGGTGTCATTTAACTGCCGAGCTGCTTATGCTTGGTAGTCTTTGGTGTTAAGGACTACCACATTTCCACCTTTGTCCGAGGATCTAATGATGATCGATGTATCCGCTTGTAAATTTTCCATAGCTGTATGCTGCAATCTCGTCAAATTCTGAACTGTGCTTGGTCTGATCGTCATTTTTTTGAGGTCATCTATAACAAGATCTTCAAATAGATCTATCGTAGGACAAAATAGATTGGGGATTAAATTTGGACTTATTTTTCATACCACTGGGAGCTGCCATACCGGTATCTATTTCTGTTGGTAATTCGATTTGCCACTCATCTTGTACTGCATGTTGAGAAGTCTGAGTAGTCATGTTCTCCCCCAGGTTTGCAAGGTCTCTTAAGGCTGGTATATCACTGATGTTTAAATGTGAGGGAGTTATATTGGGTCCAGGCTTTGATAAGTTGTTCAGATTGGCATGAAATTTAGTCAGTCTTAGTTTGCGGATATTTTCAGTGAAACATTATGGTTAAGTTGCCCTAGTAAAAACCTATGAAATTCAGTGACAAACCTTTGTTAAAGGGACGTTATGGTTCCAAGTAAAACCGAAAAACCCCTGAAATTCGACAGTTATGGTGAGCTAAGCAACCATAACTCGCGCCACCACCGTGCACTGCTAAGACTAACACCCACGACATCAAAGATGACATCACAAATGTCATTGATGACATCGCTGATGACTGTCTGTCTCCCTCTTTTTTCCTTTACTGACATATCTAGGCCACATGGTTTTCTTCAGTAACAGTCATGAACTAAAAATTGTAAACGTACTATATTTGTAGACTTATCCTTCAAGTATGTTCTTACAGTAATTCCCTTAGGGTCCAGTCATATCATATGAAACAGATACATAGGGGAAGACACAAACGTGAAAGACAGCAATCATTTTTGTGCATAAAGATAATCAATAGAGTTATCAGCAGTTTCTGATAGTCCTGTTGTTTTTTTATGGCTATAGTATCCCTGTATATGGTCATATTTGTATACACTGTACTCACACTACTTTCCTTAGTGTGCAATCACATCATGTGATACATATACATAGGGTAAATAGCAGCTTTGAAATAGAGCAATCATTTATTTGCATGAAAATAATCAGTTAGGTTATGAATTCTTTCTGCTACTACTTCTGCTTTTTACTAACATCACTTTCCCTGTATATACCCATATTTGTATGTGTTCTTGTCTCTTTGTGATTTGTCTGTAGTAATGCAATTATATAATACATGGGTTTTATTAGCTATTTATTACACATTTCACAGTACACAAAATTATATTAAGAAAACAATTATCATTTCATTATTCAACATATGAACATTACGAATATTATAACTTTATCATTTATGCTGCACATAATGCCTATGTTTCTGCATGAGTAGCTTACTATATTGCATACAACTTCATAATAGAATGCTATTTATATCAATGCATTGCTTAATGCACTAATTAGCTCTTGATATTTCTTCCAATGATCTTTGACACTTTTTTCTCAACATTATAATAAGAATCCCTTGTACAGACATTTCATGAAAAGTAAATGCATATGTGATGTCATCAATGACATTTGTGATGTCATATTTGATGTCATGGGTGTTAGTCTTAGCAGTGCACGGTGGTGGCGCGAGTTATGGTTGCTTAGCTTACCATAACTGTCGAATTTCAGGGGTTTTTCGGCTTCCCTCTGGAACAGCCTTCCTGCCTCCCTGAAACTTGAGGAGAACCATCTCCGGTTCCGGAAGCACCTCAAAACCTTCCTCTTTGCCTCCGCTTTCTGTAACTGGGCCACTCACCGATCTCGGTCCTTGGCCCAGCCACTCTTCCCTGCACTGCCTACCTGCACTACGGGACTGTCTCTGCATCCTACAGCCCCTCCTCCCGGCACTTACCTTGCACTTGCCACCAGCTGGCCCTATTATTTATCTTGTATTCTACTAACCATGAACTGCACTTTCCCCTCTCCCCTTCCCCTTGCACTTTTACCTTTCCCCTCTACCCTTGCACTTGTGCGATCTGAATGACACCTGGCCTAGTAGGATCGTTGTCTGTCTCCCCCGGTTCCCCCCGCCTCGTTGCACCTTGAAACACTTGTGTATAGGCGTGTTACAAATGCCATATCATATCATATCATATCGTATTGTGTTCTAATTCATTTCATGTTTTTTTATTAAAAAAAGCAATTTAGGTGTCCGCGGACAGCGCGGGTGTCCGGAATGTCCGTAAAGAAATGAAAATTGAGGTGTCCTGAAGAACACTATACCTGTCCATATTGTTCCCCAGCAAGTTGAAACTGTTCTAAGAACACACGCGGTGTCCTGCATTGTTCTTAAATAAACAAAATGGGGGTGTCCTGAGGACACTATGCCTGTCCGTATTGTTCGTTCGTAAGTTGAAACTGTTCTAAGAACACAAGCTGTCTCCTGAAATATTCGTCAATAGACGAAATTGGGGGGTCCTAACGACGCTGTCCGTATTGTTCGTTGACAAAATGAAAGTGTTCTTAGAACATATTATGTATCCTGAAATGTTCGTAAATATACAAAAGAGGTCTGTCCTCAGGACGCTATGCCTGTCTGTATTGTTCGCAACCAAATTGAAACTATTCTAAGAACAAACTCCTGTCCGTAACTGTTCGTTTGACGTGTGACGCACTTTTAATTTCTTCAGGACCTGAACAGTCTCCGTAGAACATCAACGCGCATGCGCAAACCATTGTAGGTGCATTTGGTGTCCTGCGGACAGCCGCTCTCTTCGCGGACATGTTCGCGAAGCTATCATGTGACCGCACCCACGCTGATCGTGTGTTCTGAATGCGGACACTGTTCGTGTCCCCAAACAATTTAAAAGTACATTTTCAAGTAATCCACAATATTTTTCCAGAAAAACTCACCATGACACAAGTCCCACATAGTAATCCTGAGTTTCTACATACTTTTTGAAACTTTTTGAACCCTTTTTGTGTTCGATCTGTCCGCGTACAGCGCGTATGTCCGCGAACCGTGTACAAGCACCGCTATAAAAGACCACGCCCTAGAGCTTATTCTCATTGTGTTTCTGTCTATCCTACAGAGCACAGTGATTTTTTCTGCCAACTGCAGATTTCCATCAAGAACCTGATGGCATCCATGGCTGCACTGCTGCCACCTGGTGCTGCATCTGCTTCAGCACCACCCCCACCCCCTCCACCACCACCACCTCCCCAAGGGCCTGAAGAGGGGAACAGGAGTGAGGATGTAGAGGAGGAAGAAGAGGATGACGAGGATGAGGTAGTTGAACTCCCTACTACCCCCACTCGGCGTGAGTCTTGGGTGTGGCGGTTATTTACCATTGGTGGGAATGGTCCTAAGGCTCGTGCGAACCAAGTCACCTGCAACGAGTGCAAAATGGTACTGTCGCGGGAGGCCTGGTTCGTACAGTTTTGGGACCACTACCATGAAGCGACACCTGAAGTCATTCCACACTGGGGCTGTTCGCAAGGTTGTACCTTGTGAGGAGTGTAGCAGGTTGACTTCCTCTACTTCATCCTCCGTTTCTGATCCTGTCACCACAAGGAACACTCCTGTGGGACAGCGTATTCCTCAAGCTGCCTCACAGGCCATACACAATGCTGATGACCCTTATACTTTTTGAGGGTCACAGTTGTGTGTATGTACTGCGACGCAGTACTCTGCAGGGGGGAGCAACTTCGAAGTGATTTTGCGACTATCGTCTCAGAGCACGAGAAGATCTGCTCACTACCCAAATAAAACCCACTCTACATCTTCCTCTCTCAGCTCGCCCTTTCTTATCCCCGTGGTTGGTGTACCCCCCTTTACCCTCCTTTCCACTCCTCTCCTAGTGTGTCTTGTATAAAAAACCCAAAAAAATATAAAAGAACAAAAATCAAAAAAAATAAGGCTCTTTTCAGAGCCGCCTTTCACAGTTAAAAAATAGAAGTGAAAATAAATGAAGCAGGGCCCTTTGCATTTTTTAGAAGTCCGCGGACATCTAAAATTTTGGAGTGCTGCCCTATCACAACCATTGCAATTTTATCTGGGAGGAAGTGGTGGCTCTGAAAAGAGCCTTTTGGTGGTAGTTGTGTTTTAAAAATTAGAAATAATCAACACCTACTACAAAATGGATGCTGTAATTCTAAAAAAGGTTGCAATGCATATTGTACATGTCTCAGAAAAATCTGATTGCCAGCCTAAGTAAGATGGACTCCATCTCTGCGAAAAATGTATGTACTACGAAAAATAATATTTTCATTGTGAAAAGAGGACATGCCAAAATCTCTTAGAAAAGCACAAACAGCCTTATTGACATTGCTCCTGGCTTTCTCCATTTGTGGACCAAATGAAGAAGAACGAAGCCACATTTGTCTATATTCGTGAAAAAATTACTTGAGAATTTGGAAACATGTACATGACCTTCCCAAGTGTTTCTTTCATTGCAAATTGCAAAGAAATTCCAGAAATTCCAGACACATGTCCTAAACTGTTCCCTCCACAATGAATTATAATTATATCTGGATGTTGCTCTGTCTCCAAAGTAGCACAAAGAGGTAGCAAGTCCAACCACTTCATTCCACGTACTCCATGCCAGTGTACCTCCACATGTGGAAATCCAAGATCTAGAGCTACTCCACAGCTTTCTGCATGCACCTTCAACCAATGTATCCACGAGTCTCCCAAAATCCAAACAATTTGTTTTCTGAAACACACAGCCATAGCCATCTGTTCTTCTCTCAGCAAAAAGAGTATCTGAGAAACTCTCTACTCGCACAACACACCCACTAAACTTTCCTGACCAATCCCTTTGCATGGTCATTCTCATTTGCATGGCTTCCCAACCCAAAAATACCCGGATGTAACACCCGATGTCCGCGAACTACCGCCATGTTCGCGGACATATCGTAACATGGACAGCCCTTCTACCATTTCCACTTCACTCTCTGTGCCATTCCCTTATTGGATGTAGCTAAGAAGTCACATGACCATCCACCAATCACATAGAACACCTCTACATCTAACTGCATCATCATAGATCAGCACTGCAAATGTACTGTTAATCTCTCTGAGTACAAGTGTCATTTCATTGGAAAGCACCTTCTACAAGAAATACTATACAAGTCTCCAAGATATCTACTTGCAGCTCCATGCATATCCATATGCATGAACACAAACTGCAGGTATGCATATTTTCTGTAAAGTACATGCACAATTCTTCTAGTTTCATATAAACAGATTAACTGACTTTTACCTTGTATAATCTGTAAAATGAACTTACTGTCTTTTTTTCCATCTCCTAAAATCAACTATAACTTACAAACCTTTATACTATTTAATTTCTTTTTACACACACATATTCAAATCATGTTGAACTAACATTTTTTAAATAAAATATATAGAGTGCATATAGTCTAACAAAATTGCAATCACACACTATGTTCAAATCTCAAACAACAATACTTGTACAAAAACATAAACATGTATTTATTTATTTATTTATTTACTTACTTATATTTATATAGCGCAATCAGCCCATAACATTGAAGCACTATTGCTTGCAAGAGCTTAGTTACAGGAATATTGGTATTCAGTGGTACATTATGAATTTCACAATGCATAGTAAAGATATTTTTTTGCTACAGTTAGTCATTGCAATACAGTTTAGTCATTAAGAACATATGATATGTATTCAACTGGTGCAACGTATCTTATGTGAATAAGATAGTTTTAATGGTTTTGAGGAAGGCCATGAGGATGTTAATTAAAAAAAATCATGTCTAAATTAAAAACAGTTCTATATACAAACAAAATTACTAATTTGTTTCTTTTACTATTGCAGTGAAGACCATTAACCTGAAAAGAAGCAGCTGATTTTGAAGTACAAAGAACAACTAAGAAGTAACCTGCTCATTTTAGTAAGTTGAATAACACCATAATATTTGTATTATTACTCAAACTGTAAAGTTAATTCATACTATTTCTGTGCCTAAAAATAGAGATCATGCACCATTCTCTCCAAAAATCCCCATTTCTTAAACAGCAATTTGCAGCCAGAATGGCCCACAAATTCCTATTTTTCGACACACAAATGACCCAACTCAGCTGCTAGAATTTTGATATTATAGAACAAACAACTGTTTTAATTGTATAGCATTAGATTTACTATTTGTACTTCTCCACACCACTAGCTTACTTTTTTCTGTCATCTGAACCCCAGTTTAGTAGCACATTAATTCAAGAATACCCATCCCTACTAGTTGTAGTTGCCCAATGCACAATCACACACCATTACATACATCTTTATCATCTTACTCAAACACTCATGCACACAGCACACCTACATTGCAGAACACCCCAACCCATACCTTGTTTATTTTTTCAACAGACCCTAAAGAATGCCTACCAAAAATCAAGTCCGTAGAAAGCAACGCAGAAGTAGAGCAAATGAAAATAAAAGTGCCCAACATAAGCATCCATCTCTAGCAGAATTTGTAAAAAAAGTTGAAACAAAACAGCTAATACAGTCATTTAGTGAAACAAAAGAAGTTTCAAGTACAAAAACATTGCCTCCTCTATCAAAATGTAAAACAAACCAAAAAACAATTAACAAAAAATCAGCAATCACTACAGATAAAACTGTTTCTATAAATCTTGATATAGTGCAAAGTAAGCATACCAAGAAAAGTATTTTAGCCAAAGTGTTCTGTCACAGAGTCCTTCAAAATCTTATAAATCACTACAAAACTTGACAACAACCAAACTCCTTCACGTGCTATCACAAATAATTTGGAATTATACCCACTACCAAAACCCCTACAACAACTTAATTTATATGAGAGCATCATGATTCAAACAGTGCACCCATTTCAAGCAATAATAGCCTTCAACCAAAAACAGCAAAATTACCTCCCTCTGAATCGGTAAAAGGCATTTATGGAAAAGTAGTCTATTTACCATTAGATCTAAAAGAAAATGTGCATACTCTAGGAGTGCAACGTCCAATGCAGCAATCTTTAATTATCTTAGTAAATGGAGTACCTACAAAAGACAAAAAAAGATGGCATCAGCTGGTAGATTTACATAAAGTTAGACAAGCCTTGCAATATCTTAAAGAGAATAATGAATATTACAAAGAAATTAATATTGAAGAAAACTTGAAGGATACAACTGAAATAATTCAAGAAACACAAGAAGCTGGTCAATTTGAGCTCCTAGATCCTGCTACTATATCAAATACTTTAGACCATTATTCAATTCATCCTTTGCACTCTAATGACACCATAGAAGATGCACTGGAAACATACCAAATGCGTCACACAAAAGGATCACCAATCATCATATGGGGAAAAAATATGGAAGCACATGCTTTTCCTCTACTCTTCCCTACTGGCAAAGGAGGAAGGTACGATGATAGACCTATTCAAATATCAGCATCAGAATACCGCTCATTACGGATGTATTATGAAGATCCCAGATTTAGACAAAATGTGGAATACATATTCCACCTACTCTTTGAAAGTGAACTAGCAACTTTATGTTACGGAGTTGAACACATATTAAAATCAGGATCACACTTTCAAAATATGACAGCTACACAATTATTACAAAAAGTGCAACAAAAGGATGAGGTTTTACAATCAAATATTACAAATCTATTAGCAAATATGCGTGGTACTAAAGAGTACTGGTTTCGACGTCATGGAGATGTACGTTGTATGATCAGAAACCTTGGCCCACCCACTTGGTTTGTTAAATTAAGTTGTGCAGAATATGCATGAGAAGATTTACATGATTTCCTACGCATATCAAACAAAAACAAAACAAACATAGATATACTAACACCTGGAGAACTTTGTTCTTTGGATCCTGTTAATGTTTCAAGATATTTTCACCATCGCTTCATTGCTATGCTACATTTTAATTGTAATAAAACTGTTCCTCCCCTTGGAGAAGTGCAACACTTCTTTTGGAGAAATGAATACCAAGCCAGAGGAGCACCACATATCCACATGCTTTTATGGATTAAAGATGCTCCTAAATTTGGTCAAGACAGTGATGCCACTGTTTTACAGTTTATTGAAAAATATGTCACTTGTGAAATTCCTTTGGAAGCAACAAATAGTGATCTTCATGCACACATTTTACAATTTCAAAGACACAAATGTGGAAAATATTGTCGTCACAAATACAAAAACAAAGGGAAATACTACACCAAATGCCGATTTGGTTTCCCTAGACCAGTTACAAATACAGGTCAAGTGAACAACCTCATGTCTTCAGTTAGACATAGTGTTAAAGGTAAGTCACCTAAAATACATATTACGTAAAAAGAAAAGAAGAAGAAAAATATATCAATGATTATAATGCAATCATTGCCCACTTATGGAATGCAAACACAGATGTGCAGTACATTGCAGACAATTCTACTGCAGTTGCACGATATGTCACAGCATACTTAACCAAAATAGAAAAGACAGAGCTCCAAGACCTCTGGAATGACCTGCCATCAGATAAAACAGTGTCTCAGAAATTATACAGCTTGGGCATAAAAATGTTCTCCCATAGAGAATGTGGATCATATGAAGCAGCTGATCGTTTAACTGGTACTGCATTGTATGGTAAATCTGAAAATATAGTATGGCTAAGTCTTGGTCCAGCTAAATCTAGAAAAAGAGTTCTAAAATCATATGAAGATATAGAAACAATATCCAAACGTGATCCCAACAGCCAAGACATTTTAAAAAACAATTTATTGAACACATACTACACAAACAGAAGTAATACTTTGGAAACCATGTGTCTATACCACATAGCCCAAAACTACACATACAAAAATAATATAAAACTTGATGAAAAAAAAGATAAATACAGAGTGACAAACTGTGAAGGCAGCTTAGTTAAACTCACCAAACCAAATGTAACTAATCATATCAAATTGTCATTAAAGACTCCTCAAAATAAAGAAGTATATTACATGTCCCTGGTACAACTCTTTAAATCATGGAGAAAAGAAGAAGAAATACTAGATAACTATGACTCATATGAAGATGCTTTCAAAGCAAATGAAAGCACTATAACTGATGTAAACTTTACACAGTACAAAACAATGTTGCACAATGAACAGCAACACGAAGAAGAACTCCAGGCCCAACTAGATAAAGAAACTCCTGACAGCAGTCAACCTTCTGTAACAGGAAGCCAAGAACCACTGGGAGAACCACTAATAATAAATGAGGCAGAATTAGCTATGATAGAAGTAGAACACCCCATGTGTCAGTATGAAGATAAAGAAGACTTAACTATACTACAATCAAAGCTAAACAATGAGCAACGTAGCATTTTTCAAGAAGTAACAAAACAAATTGCACATGGTGTACAACATGAAAATAAAGAATGTTCCTGCCATAATTATAAACCTATACTACTGTACATCAGTGGTGAAGCTGGTTCTGGCAAAACATTCCTAATCAAAATCATCAGTAAGTTCCTTCAACAACTGACAAACAACAAACTGTCAGCTGTTGTCACTGCCCCCACTGGTTTAGCTGCCTACAACATAGGTGGTGTCATGTTACACCGATTACTATTATTGCCAGTAGAACACCAAAACAAATTAGACTATTATAAACTTTCTGCAGAAGCTGCAATGGAACTACGCAGAGTATTGAAACAAATGAAAATGCTACTAATAGATGAAGTGAGCATTGTCTCCAACCTAATGTTGGCTTAGATTCACCTCAGATTACAAGAAGCACTCAAAACAAACTATGAAGAGCTCTTTGTAGGAAAACACATTATTGTTTTCGGAGATCTTCTTCAATTGACACCAGTAAAAGGTAAGCCTATTTTTAAAACATTAGGACACAAATTCTGCCGTAAAACTGTTGACAGCATTGGAAAGGTTAACCTTTGGCAACATTTCCAATACAGAGAATTAACAGAAAACATGCGGCAATCTGCAGATCTCACTTATGCCAACATCTTAAAAAGTATCAGAGTTGGTATACTTTCTAAAGAAGCAGAAGCAACATTGAAAACCCAGCACATTCATGCACTTTATGGCGATAATGCATGTGCTACAGATGTTATGGAACAATTAGCCCACAAAAATGTAAATTGTATGGCCTTAATGCCAACTCTTGCAAGCTGTTTCAAATTCAATGAAATAATGTTAAGTAAAGAATGCAACCGATAATGGAAATTAGCACCACAGACAAACTAGATGTACATGGTATGACACTACCCATGTGTGACCAAGCCACAACAAGACTAAGGGGGTAATTCATAGAATTCAGCGCACAAGTGGCGCATGCGGCTGGCGCACAGTGTGCGCGTGCGAATCCCTGCGCCAGCCGCATGCGCCAAAATACATTTCCGCGCACAGCGTATTCATGGATTCCAGCCACCAAAACCAGCCGTGGTGCACAGTGGCGCAGCGACCCTGCAGCAGCGCCAGTTACGCCCCCAAGAACGCCCCTGCGCAGGGAAAAGCCATCAAAATCCCCAATCCAGCGCAAAGGGCTGTGCTAACCCTGTACCAGCACGGCAAGCGGGGTACGTGTATCACTGGGGTTCGCGGGATGTTCCTCACATTATTTCAGCTGGGTACGTGTATTTCAGGGATGCGTGGGAAGTTCCACACGCGATTCCATCAGGGTACGTGTACATCAGGGGTGCGCGGGAAGTTTCACACATGAATTCAGCAGGGTACGTGTATTTCAGGGGTGCGTGGGAAGTTCCACACGCGAATGTCCTGGGTACGTGTATTTCGGGGTGCGCGGAAAGTTAATCACGTGAATTAAGCAGGGTACGTGTATTACTGGGGTGCGCGGCAAGTTCTACATGCGATTCTATCAGGGTACGTGCATATCAGGGGTGCGCTGGAAGTTCCACACGCGATTACCCTGGGTACGTGTATTTCGGGGTGCGCGGAAAGTTACACACGTGAATTCAGCAGGGTACGTGTATTACTGGGAAGCGCGGGAAGTTTCACACGCGATTGGCCCTGTGCGACCGTGGTACGTGTATTTCAGGGGTGCGCGGGAAGTTTCACACGCGATTTCAGCTGGGTACGTGTATATCAGGGCTGCGCTGGAAGTTCCACACGCGAATGTCCTAGGTACGTGTATTTCGGGGTGCGCGGGAAGTTACACACGTGAATTCAGCAGGGTACGTGTATTTCAGGGGTGCGCGGAAAGTTCTACACGCGATTCCATCAGGGTACGTGTATATCAGGGGTGCGCTGGAAGTTACACACGTGAATTCAGCAGGGTATGTGTATTTCAGGGGTGCGCTGGAAGTTCCACACGCGAATGTCCTGGGTACGTGTATTTTGGGGTGCGCGGGAAGTTTCACACGCGATATCAGCAGGGTACGTGTATTTCAGGGGTGTGCGGAAAGTTCTACACGCGATTCCATCAGGGTACGTGTATATCAGGGGTGCGCTGGAAGTTACACACGTGAATTCAGCAGGGTACGTGTATTTCAGGGGTGCGCTGGAAGTTCCACACGCGAATGTCCTGGGTACGTGTATTTTGGGGTGTGCGGGAAGTTTCACACGCGATATCAGCAGGGTACGTGTATTTCAGGGGTTCCGTGGAGTACTACACGTGAATTGGCCGTGTGGGTCCTCCCAGGTGTTCGCTCCACAACCTCCACGGCCCCTGCAGGCAGCCCACACCACGGGGGACTACCCTGCACCCCCACTCATGTCCCCCAGCACCCCCACCCACCAGCACTGTGGGGCACCCTTCACCAGGCCCCCAACTCATGTCCCCCTGCACCCCCACCCCCCAGCAGTGCAGGGCACCCTCCACCAGGCCCCCACACATGTCCCCCTGCACCCGCACCCCCCAGCACTGTGGGGCACCTGCCAGCAGGCCCCCACTCATGTCCAACTCATGTCCCCCTGCACCCCCACCCACCAGCACTGTGGGGCACCCTCCACCAGGCCCCAACTCATGTCCCCCTGCACCCCCACCCCCCAGCACTGTGGGGCACCTGCCAGCAGGCCCCCACTCATGTCCAACTCATGTCCCCCTGCACCCCCACCCCCCAGCACTGTGGGGCACCTGCCAGCAGGCCCCCACTCATGTCCAACTCATTTCCCCCTGCATCCCCACCCCCCAGCACTGTGGGGCACCCTCCACCAGGTCCCAACTCATGTCCCCCTGCACCCTCACCCCCCAGCACTGTGGGGCACCTGCCAGCAGGCCCCCACTCATGTCCAACTCATGTCCCCCTGCACCCCCACCCCCCAGCACTGTGGGGCACCTGCCAGCAGGCCCCCACTCATGTCCAACTCATGTCCCCCTGCACCCCACCCCCCAGCACTGTGGGGCACCCTCCACCAGGCCTCAACTCATGTCCCTCTGCACCCCCACCCCCCAGCACTGTGGGGCACCCTCCACCAGGCCCCAACTCATGTCCCCCTGCACCCCCACCCCCCAGCACTGTGGGGCACCTGCCAGCAGGCCCCCACTCATGTCCAACTCATGTCCCCCTGCACCCCCACCCCCCAGCACTGTGGGGCACCCTCCACCAGGCCCCAACTCAGGTCCCCCTGCGCCCCCACCCCCCAGCACTGTGGGGCACCTGCCAGCAGGCCCCCACTCATGTCCAACTCATGCCCCCTGCACCCCCATCCCCCAGTACTGTGGGGCACCCTCCACCAGGCCCCAACTCATGTCCCCCTGCACCCCCACACCCCAGCACTGTGGGGTACCTGCCAGCAGGCCCCCACTCATGTCCAACTCATGTCCCCCTGCACTCCCAACCCCCAGCACTGTGAGGCCCCCTCCACCAGGCCCCAACTCATGTCCCCCTGCACCCCCACCCCCCAGCACTGTGGGGCACCTGCCAGCAGGCCCCCACTCATGTTCAACTCATGTCCCCCTGCACCCCCACCCCCCAGCACTGTGGGGCAACTGCCAGCAGGGCCCCACTCATGTCCAACTCATGTCCCCCTGCACCCCCACACCCCAGCACTGTGAAGCACGCTCCACCAGGCCCCAACTCATGTCCCCCTGCACCCCCACCCCCCAGCACTGTGGGGCACCTGCCAGCAGGCCCCCACTCATGTCCAACTCATATCCCCCCTGCACCCCCACCCCCCAGCACTGTGGGCCCCCACCCCCAGCCAACATGTCATCACAATCTAGATCACTGGCCCCTATGGTCAGCCTCCAAATGCCAAACACCCACCCGAGTATTGCATCCACCCACTTAGAAATGGCAATAACATGATAGAACCCCAATTGCAAGTTTGTAAATGAACACATGTCCCTCACATACACCCAATGGGTGTCAGTGAATCTCAAAACCGATATAATGATATGCATGAAACCAATGAGATGATACTACACATTGAAGTTTGAACAACAAATATGCATTAAAAGAAACATAAATTGAATCAAAAATAAACAAACAAAAATGGGAATTTTAAAAAATAAAAAGCAGCATGTCTGTGAAATAATGCAAAACCACAAATCATAATCCAAAGGAAAGGTGTCCAAAGTCACAGTCCACAAAAGTAAATCCAATGGAAAATTAAAATTGAAAGCCATTGCTCCATGGGTAAATTGGCCCATTTGTCCAAAAGGTCCAAAAAAAATGCAAAACCAAAGGAAACCTAACACTAACTACAGAACTATTTACAAGGGCAGCGGGCTAGTCCGACGGCTCACTTTTGGATGTCCCGGGCCAGGGCATCATCGAACTCCTGCTCAATGTCCCGGAGGCAGTCCTCCTCCATGGCCCGGAGGGTCTGCAGGGCCGTCGACGTGTCCACCTCCAACCCCCTGCGGATTGCCTCGAGGCACTCGGCCCGCCTCAGGGCCCTCCGCATGGAGTTCTCCGCCCTGACCATCGTGAGCCGTGACTCTTCTGCACGCTGCCGC
Source organism: Ambystoma mexicanum (assembly GCF_040938575.1). Classification (NCBI taxonomy): domain Eukaryota; kingdom Metazoa; phylum Chordata; class Amphibia; order Caudata; family Ambystomatidae; genus Ambystoma; species Ambystoma mexicanum. Next base: position 472,719,205 of record NC_090928.1, on the reverse strand, counting down.
TCCGCATCTATGGCGTGGCCCAACCGCTGCCACACGGAAGAAACTTCCCGTCCTGGGTCCTCCTGCCCTCTGGCCGATGCCTGCCCCTCCGATGTCGAAGGCCCCGAGCCATCATGGCTCCCACCATGTTGCTGCTGCTTCTGTGCCTCTGCCCGTGCACTGCCTCCTGCTGCCTGCACATCCTCCGCTGGCTGGGGTGCAGTCGTTGATGTGGCCACCCCTGCTGGATGTCCGACTCCTGACTGTGGCAGGGATGCCTCCTCCACCAGCCTGGCCGCACCGTCAGAGGCAGCTCCACAGGGCACCCAGGTGACTGATGGGTGGGAAGATGGCACGGAGGACGACTGGCGCAGAGGGGGTTCAGTTGAGGAGGGGGTCGTAGCAAGCCCCATCAAATGAAGGAATCCGGCCTGGGTGACCTGTCCCAGTAGGCCGACGCGGTCAACGAGCCATTCGAGATGATGTGCAGTCTTCTCATGAAAAGACTGCAGGTCACCTCGCATGGCCCGTTGATGCAACGCCACACCAGTCAGGACAGGCTCAACCCGGACCCGGATAGCCACGTCCGCAGGCAGAGGAAGGCCAGTTGTCGTGAGCTCATCCCCTGCCTGAAAACGGGTCTGGACGTAGGCATCCCTGCTGGTGCAAGATGATGCAGGGACAGGATCAGGGACAGGATTGCACACAGGCACCTCCGCGGCGGCCTGTGCTGCCTCCTGTCCCTGGTCCTGCACTGCACCACTAGCACCAGTGGAATCCCTACCTCCAGACCCCGTCTCTGTTGCTTGCACGGCCTCCTCCTCCACCAAACCCCCCACCAACCTGGATGACTCCGTGCCATCTTCCCCCATTGGGCCCTGTGGGGTCCCAGGTGCCCCTTCTGCTGCCGAGGAGTCCAACTCCAACCTCCGCCTCTTGGACCTCCCCCCGGCAGCTGCAGCCTGGGACGCGGCACCGGACTCCTCACTCCCCGACGAGATCACAACCTGGGAGGGGAGCCGGGCCTTGCATCTCCGGCTGGCGGTGGGATCCCCGCCGCTGTGCTCCACAGCACCTTCTCCGCCCTCTTCATCAGTTGACGCTGCAGACAGGGAGAAATAAAACACAGGCATCAGGGCACTGTACAATGGACCCATAAACACATGACAGTTGTACATGAGTGGCATTGGCAAACTTCAGACATGCCATCACAATCCCCAACACACATGTCATTTCAACTTGCACACATGAGCCATACCACAGCCATATCGCAACTGCAGCACCATCCATACACATACAACAGCATGAGCAGGCAATGGTGAGCCAGACATCACATGCAACACAGGGAGTGCACTACACATGTACACACACCACCACACTTGCATGCATGTGTACACCTCTGCCAAGTGTCACAGTGTTCAGATGGGCATCCATGTCACATCTGCCAATCAGGCTTCCACATCCCGCTGTCACATGCATCCATGTTGCATCACTGTTGCACCCTTGTCAAATACACACACATGCACATGTACACAGTGCTGATACATGCAGCTGAAAACAACATACATGCGTGACATCACGAACATGTCTACTTACATACACATTCATCCAAACATGTGTGCCCACACAACTGCATTTGGCATGCAAGCCTACACACACTAGCACCATCCATGTCTCACACATGACAGCCCTCGCATGTGTTAGCTTCACGGCCCTGTACACCCCCACCCATACTCAACCCCATACAAACAGATGTGCAACCTGCACACTACTGAAACATCACCACACGCACAGCTTACAATCAGGATGCATGTACACTTACCGCTCGACTCCAGACGGGTCTGCCTCTCAAGGACCTGGACGTGGAGCGCTGGGGATATGCGTTCCAGGACCCTCATCTGATCTTCCGACAAGTGGCCCCGGCGCCCCTTAGCATCCGCTGCCTTCAAGAGGCGCCGGGCATTGTTGAGGGTCCTGGACCTGAAGTCCTCCCAGCGCTTCTTGACATGTTGGAAGTCGCGGACTGCCACCCCCTCCGCGTTGATGGCAGACACGATGTCCGTCCAGATCCGAGTCCGTCCTTCCTTGTCGGCGCAGGAACTTCCGAAGAGGGCATCATATTGCCCCAGGACTTGCTCCACCAGGACACCAACTTCCCTGGCACTGAAGCTGGTGCTCCTCTGCCTCTCTGGCCGGGGGTTGTCAGTGGTGCCAAATGTTGCAGTGCCCGACATGACAACCCCAGAGGCAGGAGTGGGTGGGCAACTGGGTCCTGGGGCTGGGCTGTGGAGCGATGGAATCCCAGTCGGGAGTCTTCGGTTCCAGCAGGGGTGGTCACAGCAACAGCACCCCTGGCTGATGTGCAGGCAGCAAATGGCAGCGCACGTGGGCAGCAGGCAGTCCGGCAGCAGATGGCAGGTGGGAGCGTGCTCGGGGATCTGGGGGGCAGTAATTCGGCCGTCTGGGCAGGAGCGTGGTCTTCCGTGTGCTTACGCGTGGCCAGCTTGATATGGAGTGATTTGGCACGTGAAAATTCTGCACGTCAGATTGTAATTAGAGGAAAGGCCCTTAGCGCGTAAGCGCGTCTGCACGCATACGCAATTTCATTGGACAGAAGGCCCTTCAAGCGCAAGCGCCCCTGTGACGTGATGCACGCAGGAGTGCATGGGCGTTTCAGCGCATGTAAAAAACTGCACGTCCGCGTGTAATCCGAGGAAAGGGCCCATGCGTGTAAGTGACGTGACGCGCGCGGGCGTTTCCCTCAGCACGGGTTAAAGGTGAGCGGGGCCAGCAGTTCGCTCTATGTGCCTTTCGTGGAGACCGACGTGTGTTGCTGCTTCCTGTTGTTTCGTGCGCCATCACAACTTCACAGCTATCAAGGACGTATCTCTTCTTTTGGCGGGGGTATTGGCCACGCGTGTTTTTCTGCATTGCGCTAGCCAGACGGTGAGTTGCACACGCTCTTTTTCCCACTGCGGGTGCCCCTGTGTATCGCACCCATTTTCGATGTCATAGTAGCCTGCGTGTCCCACACGTACGCGTTATTCGTGTTACTGGGTGCCACCGCGTACTGCGGGAGGTTGAATCCACGCACGTAGGCTGCAGGGTTGCGTGCACAGTTTTACTGCAGTTTTGGGGTGCCTGAGCGTTGCGTGACCCGTCACTGCATCACCAGGGTCACATACAGCCTTGCAGGTGCAGGGGGGCTGTTAACTTTTTGCTTCCCACCCCCTTCACCCCAATTGCCCAGGTCAATTGTGGTGTACACCTCCCATTGGCACTACTCCATCTGTGCCGGCACTACTACATCTGTGCCATGGTTGGGAGGAAACCAAAGGTGAGGGGCGCCTCAGCTGGGCGTACTCCTCGTGGCGGGCATGGTCGGGGACGTGGCCGTGGTGACCAGGGAGTAGGGGGACTCCAGGGTGTCCAGGGTGGCCACAGAGGGGGAAGAGGCAGGGGTGCGCCACTTGAGCACAACGTTGTGCCATGTGTCGGTGCAGTCATGCAACCACCCCCTGTGGTTCCGGGGGATGCAGCTTCTGCATCTGGCACTGGCGCCCGTGTGACCCGGCAGTCCGTTCCATCGACTGCCACGGGCCCAAGGGTAGTGGTAGCTGCAGTTGCAGCTGTGGACACCGCCACCCAGGCTCAGGGTCTGGCAGCGCAGACCTCGTTGGCACTTGAGGAGCCCTTGGTAGATTTCCAACAGGCCAGGAGAGAAACCATAGGGGCAGGCCGGGCTGCTCAGACCAAGACACGTGTCCCTGGGGCAGTTATGTCATCTGCTGCCCCGAACAGCCGGGTGTTGGCAAGTGCAGGGGCAGATGCACCCAACAACACCCCGGTTGTGAGTCTGCCAACCAAGACCGTTGCGGTCAATGTCCCTGCCACAGCTGATGTTGCTGCGCAGGGTCCATTAGAGGGCACCCAGCTGCCACTGACACAAGTCAGGCCTTTGGTCGTCCCTCCACCTGCCACTCCCTTGGCTCAATCCACCAAACTCACTGGCCATACTGGTCAGGGCGGCATTAGCCAGCCAGGGTCTGCGCCACAGTCCAAGAGGAGGAAGGTTGCACCTGCAGCACAGGCTGGGACCCCACACACAGCCACGACCTCCTGCACATCGAGGAAGAAGCCTTTCTGCAAGCAGGAACTGGACTTCCTCGTGGGCTACCTGCGGGGCCACAGCCGTGACATGCTAGTGGGTGCCAATAGTCAGACTACGGCTGCCCAACGTTACACCCACTGGAAGCATGTTGCGGAACATGTCAGTTCATTCGGCCATGAGGTGCGCACGGCGCAAGAGTGCAAAAAGCGTTGGAGTTACATCAAACGCAGCACTAAGGCTAAGCGTGCCTCTAATTACAACTTGACTCTGGTGACTGGCGGTGGGCCTGCACCAGAGGAGGAAGAGCTCACTCCGCATGAGGCACTCGTTGCGGAGTTCATACCACCTGAATTGGTCGAAGGAGTGGGAGAGATGCTGGACTTTGATGCCCAGTCCAGTGAGTGTTGATGCGTGTTTGTTGAGGACGTGTGTGTTTCACTTGTGGGATGTGTTGTGCATGATTGCCACTACATGTGACGTGTACATGGTTCTGATGTGTAAGTAATGCAATGCTTCCGTGATGCATGTCTCCTCTGCTTGCATGCGGGGACTCCATGTAGGCATGCTCCCTTGTCCCTCCTCCGCCACTCTGCACCCCAATCTTGCCAATGTGTACTTTCTTGTTCATGCGTCCTGTGTAGATGCTAACTTCCAGCGTAGAATCTGCCAGAAATATGCCGTGTGGTACAGCCTTAGTACTTGATGCAGGGTATCTCACTTGTACTGTGCATAGGTCAGATGTCCCGCAGGGACATGAGTGCCCATTCATGCTCCATGTGCATTGCACGCATGCCCCTATGTGTCCTTGACTGGATGATCACTGTAATACAAGTCGTTGGTTACATACATTGCATGGCATCTCATCAGCCTTCCCATGTCAACTGTGGCTCAGTACTGCGTTGCACACATGTTTAGGGTCTGACAATCTGTGTGGCTCACAGGCCTCAGCCTGTTCAATGGCCAATGACTCTGTCCAACTGTTGTTGTGTCTTCTTCACACGTGGGCGGCCTCCAGAGTTTTCATCATGTGTCCTGCTTACTGTCCCATCATCATCATTTGCAGTGTTGTCACTTGAATCACATTAAGCTGTTGATGCCAGTCAACACTGCCTGTCAATACACAGGTGTATGGTCAGCCTTTTGATACCATGCTAGGCATCCCTGCTTTGGTACTGGGGTGGAGAGGTGCTTGGCTTCTAGATATGGTACACATTGAATGCACAATGCACGTGATGCCTGAATTTGACCTTGCACTGCCTTCACATTTCCTGGCACACACCATGGAGTCCTTGTACATGTAGGTACTGAGTGGCGTACACATTTTCTGCACTGCATAGACCCACTTCCATGGAAACTGCCACCTTTCAACAGGTCTGATCACAGAAGCAATTCAAAGTTGACCCAGCATGCATGCCAGGTTATATGTTGTGTGTCACATGTCTGCCTGATGCGTTTGTTGTCGGTGTGTGTGTGTGTGTTGTGTGCCCTTGACATGTGTAGTGACCTTTTTTCTCTCTATTTTTCAGATGATGACGCAATGGAGGCGGAGGATGATGTTGTCATGCCAGACACAGGGTTGTTACCACTACATCAACCCGGCACTAGTGGGGGTCATGGGGTGGTAGGCCACGAAAACCCCCAAGTGCTACAGTCCATCTTGTCTCTCGCTGGCTATGAGTCCAGCCTTGATGACGACTCTGACGTCCATGTTGAGTTGGATGAGCATCAAGTCCATGTGTCAGGGGTGAGTGATTCTGATGTGGACACTCCTCTGTCTGTGACACCTGCACTGAGGGATCAGACAGTCTTGGTTCCTCCGCCCGTGGTGGATCGGAACGCAGGGTCACCCTCGACACCAGTCACTGATGTGCCTGGGACATCACGTCGATGGGGGCATGTAGTCGTGCAGACGCGGGCGGTGCCAACACAGCGAGGACACCCGGTCCTTGGGTCCCGCAGGGGTCAAGCCCGGCAACGCGGTTGCCGCGTGCAACCGGAGTATACTGAGTGGGAGCAAGACATGACTGCCAATGCAGAACGGCAGGGGGCAGCAATGGAGAACATCGCTGAGAGCATGGAGCGTGTGGCCCGATCTGTGCTCCCCCTGCTAGGCAGGTGCTTCTCCAGCAGCAGGCGGCACGGTCCACGGCCCGCTCGCTCAGGCTGGGCATGGCGGCCTCAGACAGGGCACACCAGGCTGAAATGTCGTCTCTGCGTCAAGCAATTGCTGCTCACGCAGAGGCGCACATGGATGCCCTGAGGGAGGAGTATGCTACCCTCAGATCCACTCTGGGTGTCCTTATGGTGTCCCAGAGGCAGTGGGCAGAGGAGAGGTTTGCACAGCTTGAGCGTACCATCTCGGCTGAGCTACAGGCTTGCCGGGAGGTGCAGCGGTTGTCCAGCCAGGCCTTGCAGGAGGAACTCTGTGTTACACGTGCTACCTTGCAAGAGGAAGAACGTGTATCACGTGAGGTTCTGCATGCAGACCTACGTCACATCGCCACACAGAACCAGGCTCACCCGTCTGGCAGACTTGCTGCCGAAGAGGGGCAAGCTGCAGCTAGGTGTGGCCAGGCTACTTGCCACGTCCTACTTTCCAGGATGAGCCAGACTTGGACGACCATCTATCTCCCACATAGGTCGGGCTGTGCAGGCGTTGAGCCCATGGAGGGTTTTTTTTTGGCTCAGCATCATCGCATGTGGGTGTTGAGCAGCACCCTGTACCTCCCCCCTCATGGGTGCCTCCCCTCCCCCCCAAGACGTATGTGGCCATTTTTGATTTTTCTTTTAGTTTAGTTAGTTAAGTTTCTGTTTGATATTTAGTTTAATTAGGTAATGTAGGTTTTCCATAGTTAGTGTAATTAGTTAATATAGTTTAAAATTGCTTGTCTATTGTGCTTTCATGTGACGGTGCAGTGCTTTGTGGCTTTTGAAGGCATCCATTGTCTGTTCCAGCTGGGCCCTTCAGGCTTGTCTTGTGTATGTGTTTGCTGCTTGGGGTCCTTGACTCACATATACCACTCCTGCCTCTCTTATCCATGGGCTCGCAAGGATGGTTCGGTGTGACAACCTATTACACAAGGGCTTTGGACTGTCATATCTGTGGCATGTCTGGTGCTGTGTGACTTGTGTTGACACCCCTAGTGGGGATGGTTTCGGTGTTATTGTCCACTGTTCAGCTTTTGCTAGATGGGGTGTTTCATGATTAATGTGTACATTCATTGCTATGCATTGTGTAGTATGTTTCTTATCTTTACTGTACACGTGTTTGTTGCAATTCATGCCGTAGATAGTGTGTTCCACACTTTGGATGTGAAAGACGGACTGATGGTGTGATTTCTGATGTAAGTCTCTGACATGGTCAAGTAATGAGATGCCTGAAGACACACACAGAAGACTTTAAAGCATTAATCATGTGTTTCATGCCCTTTCTGCAGGGGGATGAGCCTCCAGAGTACCTTTGCCAGCAGACATGGCCCATTGGACGTCTGAATTCTGGACACGTTTGTTGGTGCCCACATGCACATGTGTGCACAAGCAGAGGCACAGGGATTGCAGACCTACATCCTAGAACTGCTGACGTGTTCCAAGGAACTCCAGGCAAGGTGAGCAGCACAGGAGGGCCACAACACAGCAAAGCTTGCACAAGGCGAGTTGCACATGCAGGCTTAGTCACAGCACTGAGGGTGAGCTTGGACGAATATTGGTGTTGAAGCACACAATGCAGCTCAGATGTGTTGGTGGACTATTGGCTGTTGATTGTAAGGTTGTCTGGGACACCTGCAGGGGCAGTGGCACATACCCTCCGGTACACAGAGGTCCATTGAGGCACTTGTATCAACCATGTAGCCTTCCGAGACATGGAAAGGGGCAGCTCACAGGGACATACAGCAAGGCACATACTCGGGTGCAGTGCATTTCATTTCCATGTACATTTTGATACATGCACTGCCAACTTTGTTTCGGTCATGGTGGAACACAACTTGTTCTGAAGTCATGCCTTGCTATATGGGTCTGCCTGCTTACCCAGGGAACATTGCATGTTGTGTGAATTGTGACACATTGGTGTTCCATTTGCCACGCACCCACCGGCGGCTGACTTACTGCATTGACTGTGTATGACCCATCACAGGGGTAATGTTATATATGGGTACGAAGCATCTACACCAGATTGTCTGTTTGTATAGTAGTTTGTTGCTATGGGGCATGTTTGGTGGTGTGTTTTTGTGTAATGGGCACGTACAGGTTATTGACTGTGGCTCTCTTTGCAGCACTGCAGTGCTCCTGTAACCGGACCTGAGAGTGCGCAGGCAAGAGGCCAGCACTCAAAACCAGAGCTAAGTGTCTTGTTGTTTTTCTTTCAAACTGCTCTGCATAGGCTTGCTGGGGGGTGCACTAATGCATGGATGAATGTGTAATTCAATTTGGTATGTTTTTTTTTCCCCTAATCACCCGGAGTCCTATCCAATTTTAAACCCTGTACCCTCTATCCGGTGTTCCTGCTTCCCGTACCTATCCAAGCAACATTCCCTAACCCTCTTTCCCCGCTGGGGTTGCGGATGCCTGTGTAAGCCCCAAACTTGCAGGCGCCAAAACCCTAGAGGGGGTGGTTGGTTCGTGCCACTCCTAAGCCTGGACTACAGAAGGCCATGACAATGATGTCCAAGTTTGTTTGTATTGTGTATGTGTTCATGCAGGTAGTACATTTTAGTGCATTCCCTACTTTCATGTGTCATTCCTCCTCCCCTCTCCTGCCACTCATTCCAGTTATCCAGTGTGCCAACACCTGTCCCGACTGCATATCCCTGACCCTCCTTCCCCACCAGGGTCTCAGAGGCCTGTGTGAGTTTGACCTTGCAGGCACCCGGGACACGGGGGGGTGGTTGTTTCGTGACACTCCCAAGCCTGTACACGGGACCTGTGACAGTACACATCCGTTCATGGTGCATCATTCTATGTTATGTACCACACATGGTTCACATCCTGTTGTGACATTGTTTTACTGTGCTACCTTGGTTGTTACATCATTGTGGTAGTACTTGGCCTTTGTGAGGTACTGCTACGTCAAGTCATCTACTGGAGGGTGTTCTGGTTCGTTTTTCTGGCTTGGATTTTGTGATTTTGCAAATGAGGGTGGACTCTGAGGGTGCAGGCACCTTTTTACACACAAGGTGGGAGATGGTGACGAAGGGGAAAGGTGATCCTGTGGCCAGGTGGAATTGAGGGTTGAAGGCTCCATGACCCAGGTTCAGTTGTTCAGTGGGTCATGGTCATTTGTGAGGGAGGGGGGGGTTGTTGTTGATAGTTGCCTTGCCCTGCAGTGTGATGTGAACCCTGACATTGTAATGGTGGTATCCCATGTACATGAGTTCTGCTGATCAATGCCTGTTCATGTGTTGTGTTTACCTTTCAGGTGTGAGTGGATAGTTGTGGTTTGACATGCTGGGGTGTACACATGGTGAATGTTCAGATGTGATGTGTAGAGGACACTGATGGTCCCTTGATTGCACATGCATATGTTGAGTGCATGTCCTTACTGACCCACACACTTGCACTCTGATGCACTACATGTACAACCACCCTTGCATATCCACGTGTACACTGTTTGCCTTCTGGTGCCCACTGTGTCCCTGCAGCACATGTTCTGTGACCAATTATGGATCCTGTACATGCCTAATTTGCTTTTTGATGTGGTCTGTCGCTTAGATGTGATGCTCAGGGTGTGCATCACACACAATGGCTGTTCACTGTGCTGTGCGCTGAGCAGTGTGTTGCAGGAGTTGGACTCAGCACACAGAAGCTGCAGTGTTGATTTTGCAATGCACAATGTGCATGTAGACAGGCATTCATTGTTATGTTACGTCTACAACTCTTGTAATGCATTTGGAAATGACTTATTTTGGGTGGGAGGTTGTTGGTCAGTCATTTCATCTAATTCCAGGTCAGGCATCATTGTCTGATGCCACTGTACATTTTGGACATGGCAATGTGTACCTTATTGTTACTGTGTTGGTGTATGGGTATTGCTTGCCATGTCATGTTGTGGTTTGGGAGGGTTTGAGTGACATAACAGTGATGGCCATGGCCTGTTTTGCAGGTGTGTGTGATTCACACCTTGCATGTCAGGGTCATCCGCTTCTCAAAGCAACTAGCTGGGGGTAGATCTCTCTCCGCGGCAGGGGCCTCCCTCTGGAACAGCCTTCCTGCCTCACTGGAACTTGAGGAGAACCATCTCCGGTTCCGGAAGCACCTCAAGACCTTCCTCTTTGCTTCTGCTTTCTCTCTGCCTCTCCCTTGCAAAATTCTTCACTGGAACTGCACTGGATCTGCAACTGGGCCACTCTCACTGACCTCGGTCCCTGGCCCAGCCACTCTCCACTTGCACTGCCTCCCTGGCAACCCCTGCACTGCGGGACTGTCTCTCTATCCCTACAGCCCCCCCTTCCCAGCACTTGTCTGCACTTACCTTTGCAGTTGCCACCAGCTGGCCTATTTATTTGTTTTTTAGTCTACTTACCCTGTACTGCACTCCCCCCTCCCCTTCCCCTTGCACTTTTCCCTTCCCCCTACCCCTTCACTTGCACAATCTAAATGACACCTGGCCTAGTAGTATCGTTGTCTGTCTTCCCTTGTTCCCCCCTCCCTGCCTCATCGCACCTTGAAATACATGTGTATAGGCCATATCATGTCATATGTGTGCCTTTTGGTCACACAGGATAGCTTGTGTTTAAGTACCTAGGGATGCAGACAATGTGGCACTTCCATGGCAACTATCTCAGGGTGGTAGGGTTGTGACAGTTGGCTGTCTCTTTGTCATCATCGATTGTCACCTGGTATGTGCCAGGCCTGTGTGCACTACGCAGGGGTGGGAGTTTAGGTGAAAAATGTGGCCACAAGCTGGGTCCGGGCTTCCTCGCCACGTGCCCTGTCCCCTCCGATGGGCAGCGCCTGTGCCTGTGGTTGGGGATGTCGGGGCACCACCATGTCCACCGGTACGCCCTGCCATGTTGCAACATTGTGCAGGACACATGCTGCCACAATGATCCTGCACACTACTGGGGGTGCATAGAGTAGCTGCCCGCCAGATCGGTCAAGGGAGCGGAAACGTGACTTGAGCACTCCGAATGTGCGCTCCACTATGGCCCTGGTTGCAATATGGGCGGCATTGTATCTTACCTGGGGTGGTGTGGTGGGGTTCCGGATTGGCGTCATCATGTGGTTGCTCAGAGGGTAGGCACTGTCCCCTGGGGAGGTGTAAATGGTTGTGATTATTGGGGTTTGTGTATTTGTGTGTGTGTGTATGACATGCATGCATGTGCAAGGGCATTTGTACTCACCTAGGAGCCAGGTGTCGCCATGCTAGCCAGCTTCCAGGGCACGGCTCAGGGCGGACATTCTGTATATGAAACTGTCATGGGTTGAGCCAGGGTAGTTTGCATAGACAGAGGTGATGATTCCCTTTGCATCGCATACCACCTGTACATTGATGGAATGCCAGTGTTTGCGGTTTCGGTAGATGTGATCAGTGGCCCTAGGTGGACGTAGGGCCACATGGGTGCAATCTATGGCACCGAGCACTTTGGGGAAGTGTGCCACCCTGAAAAAATCCAGGACAACGGCCTGCCTTTCTGCGGGTGTTCTGGGCATGTATATGTGCCTGCCGACTGAGGGGCGCGCTGTCATGATCGCCAGTACCTGGTGTAGGCAGCGTGACTGCGTGGCCTGTGAGACCCCCCCCACTATGGCAGTAGTCCGCTGAAATGACCCATTGGCCAAAAAATGCAGGACATTGAGCACCTTCTCCAAGGGGCTCAATGCTTGGGAGCAAAGGGTGGGGGATGTAAGGCCATCTTCCCTCTCCCTGACCAGGTCTAGGATGATATGGGGTGGAAACCTATACCTGCCGTAGACCTGGTCGTCAGGCATCCCAAAAAGGCTTGTCCGTGGTGCGAAAATGCGTGCCCTGGCTATTCTCCTCCTCCTGCAGTGTTCCACGATCAGTGCTGCGACAAATGGGGCATTCATCGTAGCTGTATATACGTGTTTGTTGTTTGCGCGCACTTTTATACTGTGCGCGGGGACGCTTCCGCCTGCCTTCGTGTGGCGGACGCGTTGACGCCTGGGTGCGTCTTTTGCCGTGCATGGGTTTCCCGTATTCGAATCCATGAATACGGGTTGTTGGCGTGCGTGTGGGCGTTCCGTGTTGTTCCCTGCAGTACTTCCCCAGTTACGCCTTCTTTTTCAATCGTTATTCCCCATTCCGCGTGTTACGCCCACTGTTCCGCACACTTTGGTTGTGTGCGCCGCACGATGTGCGCTTTTGCTGTGCGCGTAGCGCACGCCGTGTGTGCCCGCGTGCGCCATGGCAGGATTGGGCGCACGGACAGCGGGAAACACGAGCAGCATCTTCCTTGAATCGCACGCGTGCGCTGCGTTTCTCACGCTTGCGCCACCTTGCGCCTGCTTGCGCTGGGATTTTCGGCGCACGTTTGCTCCATGAATGGACCCCTCTATAGTTTAGAAAAATCAATCTCAAACACAGCAGGTTTAGAAAAGATATTAAAATGATCCTTACATTGCAGAGTAATGCTTAAACATAACCTTGACGTGGACCAATGACTAGTTAATGGAGCACTGGGTACAGTTGTTGGCTTTCAAACATACCCACGTGACAACAAAATTCAGTTTGTAAATATTCTCTTTGACAAACTTTCAGAAGTAAAAAGGATAGGACGCTCAACAGCTCGATTCCTTCTCTTCAAAGACATGTATGTACGCAGAGAACAATTTTCTCTAACTCTTGCATACGCAGTCACGATTCATAAATCACAAGGTCTTACCCTAGACAAAGCAATGATACATATTGGCAACACAGTCTTTAAAGAAGGCATGAGCTATGTAGCACTATCACACTTAAGTACACTTGACGGTCTATTTCTAATCAACTTTGATGCAAGTAAAGTAAACGCTGATATTCCTTGCATTTTAGAAAACAATAGACTTCGCTCACTGTACACCCCCCATCTAAACACATATTCTGTTCCACAAAAAGTAAAACGTTATAAAAGAAAAATAAATCAAACAGAAATGCAACCGGATGTCACTGCAAATCCTCCAAAGAGAATAAAAGAAACTAATATTTCATCAAGTACCACAAGCAAAAAAGAATCAATTAGGGAAAGTAAACCAGGTACTTCTTCAAAGAAGGAAGGCAAACTCCCAAAAAAGCAGTCAGATACAGAACTACCTGGTCCATTTAAACTCTCAAATATAGTTGGTGTAAATTGCTACGCAAATGTAGCAATGAATATTCTATTTCAATTACCACCAATTGTTGACAACATTTACTTACACAGTACAGACCCATTGTGTTTGCAAATGTTAGTACTTCATAGAAACGCAACAAACAATTCTGACAAGACGTATAGTGTTTATGGAATAAGACAACAATTGGACTACTGTGCTGGAATGGTGAAATTTACTATAAACTCACTGGAAGATCCACAAGAATTTCTAATGTACTACAAGTACTGGAAAACAAAAACATACCTATAAATCTTCCAGATTTCATACATGTGGAAACATACATGCACTCTCTGCAACAATCTGACACAAGAACAAATCCCCAATGAACGCTTTGTATATATATCAATACCTAATTGTGAATCCATTCCATTTCAGCAACTTGTACAAAATGCAAACCATGGTAGATTATGTTCTACCTGCAATTCAGATAATCGGTCCACGTTAGTAATACAAACACATAGTAAATACGTAATACTAATGCTTCTATGTTACAATGCATATGGTACCAAAAACAACTGCAAGCTGACTGGATTCACACATGGTCAAATATCACTTGGTAAGAAAACCTTCACAACAATAGGTATAATCTACCACGCAGGAGCCACAACCAATTCAGGGCACTACACTGCATATATAAAAAGAAATGTGGATGGTTTGAATGTAATGATAGTACCATTACTCTAAAGCAGAGATTAACAGCAAATCTTACAAACGCTTATTTAATGTTCTTAAAACCAAAATTTGATAACTAAACTGTACTTAAACCTTAAGTAAACTTGTAGTAAAAAAATATAAACTGTTAGAATATTCCAAAAGCTATCCAACTGCCCAAAGATTTGACAACAATTAATCAGATAAATGAATACCACAAAATTAGAGCAAAAAATAGACAGTTAGAATACGCCAATTGGTATCTAACTGTCCCAAAATTTAACAATATCCAAACAGATAAATCAATACCACTAAAATATATAAAAAAATAGACAGTTATAATACGCCAATTGGTATCTAACTGTCCCAAAATTTAACAATATCCAAACAAATAAATCAATACCACTAAAATATATAAAAAAAATAGACAGTTAGAATACACCTACTGGTATCTAACTGCTCCAAAATTTTACAATATCCAAACAAATAAATAATATGTTACTGCTCCAAAAAAATGCAACAAGCCAATGTATAAAGCATTAGCCAGAAACAATAAGTGAACACTGAAAACAAACAAACAAATAAACTGTAGCATAACAGAAAAAGGTTTTTTTTTAATCCAACATGGATTTTTTTTCTCCCACAGACGCAATGATTTTAGCAACCAACACAGAAACTGAGCATATTGCACAGTACTCTGGTTTGTAATCTACTAAATATGAGGGTAAAAAAAAAATGTTGATTATACAATGTAATACGTCATTACAAAATACTAATACTAACATGCTATTTTCTTTTATCACAGAAATTAACAAGAAATACATGTACTCCAGTTACTAAACCAAACAGTAAGTATATTATACACTCTATGCCCTGGCCACAACCATCGCAGCATATCACACCCATAGTATTTTATAACTTTGTTCCTCATAAATTTGTTTTTGACCCAAAGTTATAAGCAACTCTAAGTGTGATATGCCGCAGTGGTTGTGGCCAAATGGCCATGCACCCAACACTCTATGCCCTGGCCACAACCACCACAGCATATCACACCCATAGAGTCAAACATTTCAACTATGGCCTATGAAACTTTTAATGTCCGCGGACATTATGAGTGTTCTTAGAACACTTTTAACTTGCCAGCGAACAATACGGACAGCATCTTCAGGACACACCCTACGAACATTTCAGGACAATGCAAGAGTTCTAAGAACACTTTCAACTTGACAACGAACAATACAGACAGCGTTCTCAGAACACCCCCATTTTGTTTATTTGCAAACATTTCAGGACACCGCGAGTGTTCTTAGAACACATTCAACTTGCCAGTGAATATGGACAGCGTCTTCAGGACACCCCCTACGAACATTTCAGGACAACGCGAGAGTTCTTAGAACACTTTCAACTTGACAACGAACAATACGGACAGCGTCCTCAGAACACCCCCATTTTCTTTATTTCCGAACATTTCAGGACACCGCAAGAGTTCTTTGAACACTTTCAACTTGACAACGAACAATACGGACAGCGTCCTCAGAACACCCCATTTTGTTTATTTACAAACATTTCAGGGCACCGCAAGAGTTCTTAGAACACTTTCAACTTGACAACGAACAATACGGACAGCATCTTCAGGACACACCCTACGAACATTTCAGGACAATGCAAGAGTTCTAAGAACACTTTCAACTTGACAACGAACAATACAGACAGCGTTCTCAGAACACCCCCATTTTGTTTATTTGCAAACATTTCAGGACACCGCGAGTGTTCTTAGAACACATTCAACTTGCCAGTGAATATGGACAGCGTCTTCAGGACACCCCCTACGAACATTTCAGGACAACGCGAGAGTTCTTAGAACACTTTCAACTTGACAACGAACAATACGGACAGCGTCCTCAGAACACCCCCATTTTCTTTATTTCCGAACATTTCAGGACACCGCAAGAGTTCTTTGAACACTTTCAACTTGACAACGAACAATACGGACAGCGTCCTCAGAACACCCCATTTTGTTTATTTACAAACATTTCAGGGCACTGCGAGAGTTCTTAGAACACTTTCAACTTGACAAAGAACAATACGGACAGCGTCCTCAGAACACCCCATTTTGTTCATTTACGAACATTTCCGGACACCGCGAGTGTTCTTAGAACACATTCAACTTGACAATGAACAGTATGGACAGCGTCCCCAGAACACCCTCATTTTGTTTATTTACGAACATTTCAGGGCACTGCGAGAGTTCTTAGAACACTTTCAACTTGACAAAGAACAATACGGACAGCGTCCTCAGAACACCCCCATTTTCTTTATTTCCGAACATTTCAGGACACCGCAAGAGTTCTTTGAACACTTTCAACTTGACAACGAACAATACGGACAGCGTCCTCAGAACACCCCATTTTGTTTATTTACAAACATTTCAGGGCACTGCGAGAGTTCTTAGAACACTTTCAACTTGACAAAGAACAATACGGACAGCGTCCTCAGAACACCCCATTTTGTTCATTTACGAACATTTCCGGACACCGCGAGTGTTCTTAGAACACATTCAACTTGACAATGAACAGTATGGACAGCGTCCCCAGAACACCCTCATTTTGTTTATTTACGAACATTTCAGGACACCGCGAGAGTTCTTAGAACACTTTCAACTTGACAACGAACAATACGGACAGCGTCTTCAGGACACCCCCTACGAACATTTCAGGACAACGCGAGAGTTCTTAGAACACTTTCAACTTGACAACGAACAATACGGACAGCGTCCTCAGAACACCCCCATTTTGTTTATTTACAAACATTTCAGGACACCGCAAGAGTTCTTAGAACACTTTCAACTTCACAATGAACAATACGGACAGCGTCCTCAGGACACCCCCATTTTGTTTATTTACGAACATTTCCAGACACCGCAAGTGTTCTGAGTCCTCAGAACATCCCCCATTCAGTTAATTTAGAACATTTCAGAACACCAGTGATGTCCGCAGACAAATCGAACACAACAAGAATGTCTACCACATAAAAAAACACAACTTTCAACCTATCTCATACTCTTCCACCCTCCCCAAACACTCCTACACACCAACACACTCTACTAAATACAAATTTTGAACCAAGTTTCACTGCACTGTCCAAGATGGCGGGCACTACCGAAAATCTGACGCGCTTCACGCTCCACACCGTCCAATCAGCGAACACATCACCTGTCCGCGGACACCACGCAAACTGATTGGCCAATCAGGACACTGTCCGCGGAGCAAACAAGGAAGTGTGTCCGCGGACCGAACACAGATATCACTTATTTTTTATGACCTACTTTTTGGTCGTTTTTTAAAGAACTACTGGACAGATTCTCACCAAATCACGCTTTCGGGACCAAGCCGCTACTCCTGGTCCAAATTTGGTGAAAATCCGTCCAGCGGTTTGGGCTGTAGGCGCAAGCAAAATTTTTTCCCCATTCAGTCTATGGGAGAAAAAAAAGTTTTGGGACTCCCCTATAATTTTGCCCCCCCGGACGAATCCTCACCAAACTTTGCAAAACAATTCAGAGTGGGCCATATACTTTTTTGCAAAGTTTGGTGAGGATTCGTCCAGGGGGAGCGAAGTTATAAGCCGCCCAAAAAGTGCTCTTCCTTTGGAAACACCAACTTAACCATAACTACATGGCCACTACCGTGGCCATGTAATATATTTATATACATATATAAATATATGTTACACGGCCTGCGGTAGCGGGCGTTTAGTTATGGTTAAGTTGCTCAACTCATAGGATGAACACTTTTTGGCTGGCTTATAACTTCGCTCCCCCTGGACGAATCCTTACCAACCTTTTCAAAAGAAGTATATGACCCGGACTGAATTTTATTGGCAAGTTTGGTGAGGTTCTGTGAAGAGGGGGCAAAGTTATAGGGGAGTACCAATTTAATTTTTCCATTGGCCTACAGACCAAACTGGTGGATGAATTCTTTCACCAAATGTATGCCACAAGCAGCGGTTTTGTCCTGAAAGTGTGCTTTTGTAAATTTGGTGTAAATCCATCCAGTAGTTTTTTTTTTAAATGACCAAAAAGTAGGTCCAAAAGAATTAGTGATATCTGGGTTTGGTCCGCTGACCCATTTCCCTGTTCAGTCTGCGGACAGGCATCCCATTGGCCTAGATGGTGCTGCGATGTCCGCGGACATTGGACGTTCCCACTGATTGGATGGCAAAAAGCGTGAAGTGTGTCAGATTTTTGGAAACACCCGCCATGTTGGATTCGCGGACATCCGCCGGTGTCCACGGACATCACGGTAGAAACATATAAAAAAACACAACATTGCACTTGTCAAACTCATCAAACAATCTCTGGGGAGGTGAGGGGTGATGAGGAGGGGATGAAAGATGGCTGTAAGAAGCCAAAAAAAGGGTGTTTTTCACCCCTGAAGTCCGCTAACAGTCCCGATGTTCGGAGCAGTCCTGTGTCGTTTGCGAACACTTCAGATGTTTGGGGGCATGTATGCCCATTTCTGCATTACAGCGTTGGTGAAAAGCAGTTCTTGGATGCCTTATAACTTTGGCGCCACTCAATGAAACTGCATAACATTTTTGAATTTTATTCTAGACTTGATTTTGAAAGGGTTTGGAAAGTGTAGAGCTGTTTTGTCAAGAGGGAACACATTTAGAGGGGGGGTCCCAAAATATTTTAAAGGCTTATAAATGTGGTGCCATTTGACAAATCTGCACAAAAGTTTGCAAAACAATTTTAAATCTAGATATAAATGTTTTTCTGAAGTTTGGTGGGATTTTCTCAAGAGGGGGCTAAATTAGAGGGGGTGTCTCAACATTTTTAGATGGCTTATAACTTTGTTGCCGTTTGACGAATATCGACAAAGGTTTTCAGAAAGATTATAGAACCAACCTTCAATATGAAGACTGAATGGATTTTGTGAAGTACATACATTTTGACACTTTTGTAAAAATAAAACATGGGCGGATTTCAAGCAAACTCGTGAAAGGAGCATTGGCAAGGACCTTAAAGCATAGTTTTGCAAATGTGCGTGTTTTTTATTTTTTGACAAGTGTCATAATGTAGGTGCAAAAAATAGTGACTGAGTTATAGCCTGTGGCCATGGGCAGTGGCCAGATTGTTGGAGTCATGGTATAAGGTCATGACCTGGACAATCTGGCTACTGGCCATGACCACGAGGGACAAAAAATGGTGTTAAAGTGGCCATGTCCACCTGAGAACCGCTATGTGGTAAAGTTATTCGAAAGTAGGATAGGTTTGAAAGGGAATAAAAATGTGCTTGTGGTAATATGGTCATAGGGTTCTGACTTCGCCTTCTGCAGGCTACAATGGAAAGGGAAGAGAGGCTCTGTATGGAGCCCATCTTTCTCTTTCCATGGTGGACATCTTGGAAAAGGATTTTCCTTCCTACAGCGGGATGCCGCAGGCGTTCCACTCTAGGAAGAAAGATCTATTTGTTAGCACCCCTGGTTCCTGCTTTGGCAACCCGGGGTGCTAATGGCCTTTATCCCCCATAGCAGGGGTTGCAATGGAGGATAATGGTCTGGAGCCCTTGCTATGTATTTATTTATTTATTTATTCATAATGCGCCGAAGCCCGCAGACATCAGGGCGCAAACAGACACACTTCGCTTGGGCCGATAACTTGGGCTGCCGGGCCGTTATCCCTCTTTCCGGTCCCTGAAAAGGCGGATGAACGTCACATTATCCCCATTAGCATAAAACAAAATGCTAACGGAAATGTTGGAAAAAAGAATTGAGTCTATGTACTTTTCTGAGAAATGTAAAGTAGATGGAGTCTATACGATTTTTTTTTTTTTTTTTGTTTTATTTTTTAACTTTGAAAGATGGTTCCTAAAGGAACCTTTCTTTTGTTGTTTCCATTTTTTTAAAAATGTTTGCAGGAAAGGTTAGAACGTAAGGTGTGGAGGGAAATGAGGAAAGAGGCACCAAGCGCAAATATGCAGGGGCAGGTGGACAGGGGAAGATGTTGCGCGTTTGTTAGTTCTAAGGTCGTGGGCAGTGTTTCTCATGCTCCTTGATTACAGCTTCAAACGCACGTTGAAATTGCTTCCCCCTGCAGAGTGGTGTGTTGCAGTATATACTGTTGTCTTCCAAAGATATGGATCAACATCCTCTTTTATTGCTTGCAAGGTAGCTGGTGGGATTTTGTGTCCTACAGAAGTAGACTGCGTGGTTACAGTATTGGTTGAGGAAGATGATGTGGAGGAAGACAGTCTACTACTTGCTAAAAAAGGAACAATCTTTCTGAGAGCATTGCAGTAGTTGGATTTGGTGGGGCGTAGCATAGAGGTGGTCCCGTAGGAGTAATGTTCAGGTAGTCCGCTACTCAGTGCATTTCACTTTTGAAGCTTTAGCTTTTGGTACATTCCCAACAGAGGTAAAGAATTGCCACACCAATGATTCTCTCTGGGTGCTAGAGGTAGGCACGTCCTCCACATCATCTTCTTGGTCCTCTTCATTGTCTTTGGAAACACTGCACTTTTTGTTGTTGTGTGGGTCGTCCAGCTGGTGGTGGTGGTGGTTCTTGGGGAGGAGGGTTGGCAATAGCTGATGCCATTTCTAAGATAAATAGCAGTTTTGCTACTATTCTTCCAAGTATGTGCTTTCTACTAGATTGTTAATGGATAATGTATAAGAATAGGTGTAGAAGCTGTGCAAGGGTACATTTTGAGCTTGAAAGTACCTAGATCAGTTGAAAAATCAGTTCCAAACTATCCTCGCAGCAAGGACCCGAACGCAAAGTGCAAACGCGTTCATGGACACGTCATCATGCCGCGCGCAAGCGCATGGTCACGCGGCACTATCCAGAAGGTCCACAATGACGTCAGATGTTTGCCGACATCGACAAAGGCAAAAACAGTGAAGAAGTATAAAAGTGTTAACAATGATGCACTAATAAAAATCTATGAAATTCAATTAAAAAACGTTGTTAAAGGGACATTATGGTTAAGTTGCACTAATAAAAACCTATAAAATTAACTGAAAAACATTTTTAAAAGGATGTTATGGTTAAGTTGCACCAATAAAAACCTATGAAACGCAATGAAAAAAACTTTGTTAAAGGGGACATTATAGTTAAGTTGCACTAATAAAAACCTATGAAATTCAAACCAAAAAAACCCAGAAATTCACCAGTTATGGTAAGCTAAGCAACCATAACTCGTGCCACCACCGTGCACTGCTAAGACTAACACCCAGGACATGAAAGATGACATCACAAATGTTATTGATGATATCACTTATGACATCACATATCTGGCCCACTTGTTTTTGGTCACTGAAATATAGGCCAGGTAGTTTTGTTCACTGACAGTCAGAATATTAGAATTCAAAAGGTGCTTTATGTCTAGACGTTAACCTTCTGTATTTGTATTTATTTTATTTGTATAGCACAAACCATGCCCGGAGGCTACTGGGCGCATATCTTCAAACAGTAGTTACAACATTGCAGGAGCATAGTACAAGCATAGGAATACAAGAACAGTGCAGGTTAGTCAAGCATACATAACAAATAGTTGGCTATTCAGTAGGACAATTGGTCATCTGAGGCGGCTAGCCAAAGTTTAGCTTTGCATTTAAATAGGTTGAGAGATGGTAGATTTCTAATAGTGAGAGGCACAGTGTTCCAAAGTTTGGCTGCCAAGACTGGGAAGCTAACCCCTTCGGCTGTTTGGAGCTTGAATCTGGGGATTGAGAGGCTCTCGCTATGGGCAGACCTGAGTGACCGTGGAGGGATATATTGAGTGAACCGTGAAGCTAAGTAGATAGGGGCCTGGTTATGAATGCATTTGTAAGTAAGGGCGAGTGATTTTAGTGAGATCCTTTGGGGACTTAGAGCCAGTGCAGGTTCTTCCTAGTTTCAGAGATGTGTGCTGATCTAGGGATGTTGAGGGCTGCTCTAATGGTGTTATTTTGAGTGATCTGGAGTTTATTAAGGTTGCACTGGTTAGTGCCTTGGTACAGTACGTTACAGTAGTCCAGTTCAGACATAACCAGTGTTCTGGTGAGGGTGATGCAGTTCTGCGTAGAGAGGAATGGGGGACAGGCTGTGATCAACTTACATGTGTAGGCTGATGCGGCCGCGACTGCATTGGTTTGTCTGTGAAGGGAGAGTGTGGAGTCTAGGTATATTCCCAAGGTTTTTGTGTCTTTGGATACTTTGATGGGGTTGCCATCGATATTGAAGGAACTGAACAAAGGGTTCAACTTGTTGAGTCTTTGTTGTGTACCTAGAATGAGGAGCTCTGTCTTGTCATCGTTAAGATAGAGCTCATGTTGTGCCATCCAAGCTTGGATGACATGGTAAATCTTGTTAAGTGATTTAGAGTCTACAGAGTAATCGCCTGTGATGGGAATGAGTATCTGGGTGTTATCGGCGTAATTTGTGTAGGTGACACCCAGATAGTCAAGCACATCAAACAGGGGTTTAGTGAACACATTATAGAGGGTGGGGGATACACATGACCCTTGCGGGACCCCACAGGGGACTGGCGCTGGGTCTGCTGAGGAGGTAGCGGAAAATACTCTCATGTGTCTATTGTCTAGAAATGACCTGATCCAGTTGGTGGCCTTGTCAGAAAAGTGGACTGCAGATTTCAGATGTTGACAGAGGATTTGGTGGTTGACCAGATCGAAGGCAGCAGTCCAGTAGGAGTAGTAGTGCCAGTTTGCCATTATCTTTTAGGTCCTCAATTTGGGTTTTGAGGTCTAAGAGGGCTGTTTCAGTCCCGTGTTTGGGTCTGAAACCAGATCGTCTTGTGCCTAGAAGATTGTTTGTTTCCAGATAGTTCTGTATCTGTAGGTAGGCTGCTCTGTCTAATATTTTTAGAAGAAATGGGACCGTAGTGATGGGCCTGTAGTTGGTTGGAGACTCTGGATCTAAGGTCGGTTTTTTTAGTAAGGGGATGACCCAAGCATCCTTCAAATTGTTAGGGACCACTCCAGATTGAAATGAGGAATTGATGAGAGTGGTTATGAAAGGTGCAAGGTTGTGGGCTGATTCCTTAATAATCGGTGCCGGGCAGGAGTCACCTTGACAGTTCGAAGGTTTTAGGGTACTGATGATTTTTTCAACCTCAGAGATGGTAAGTGGTGTAAAACTGAATGGCTTGTGGGAAAATGGGATGGTCATTTTAGGTGGCATGGTTTTAGTTAGGGGGGAAGTGAGAAGGGTGTTTTGTTTGGCATTAATTTTGGATTGCAGGGTATTAATTTTGTTGAGAAGTGCATTTTGGATGTTATTGCACCAAGTGCTGTCTTTGATGCAGGAGTCAGGGACAGGTGAAGGGGATTCTAATTCTTTGAGAATTTTAAATAACTCCTTTGTGTTGGATTCGGCTTGAGATATACGTTGGTTGTATGTCTCTTTTTTGGCTTGAAGGATAGCTTCCTTGTAGTTAAGTGAGGTAATGAGAAGGGAGTCTTTGTTAGCCATGCTCGGATTGCTTTTCCAAAGAGCTTCGGCCTTCCGCTTTTCTTTACGCAGAACTCTAAGCTGCAGGGTGAACCAAGAG
Organism: Ambystoma mexicanum; assembly: GCF_040938575.1. Classification (NCBI taxonomy): domain Eukaryota; kingdom Metazoa; phylum Chordata; class Amphibia; order Caudata; family Ambystomatidae; genus Ambystoma; species Ambystoma mexicanum. The sequence continues at coordinate 472,695,607 of NC_090928.1, read as the reverse complement.
TTCAGATGGGATCGTTGTTTGACTTTGTGTATTTTAAGAGGGGCTATAGTCTCAATGGCTTTGTGTAGAGTAAGATTGAAGGTGTCTACTAGGACGGTAGGGTCCTTGTGCTGCGAGGCGCATTTGTTGAAGATGGGGAGAATGAGAGGGAGTAATTTGTCCCTGGTAATGTGCCTTTTTGTTCCTGGTGGGTATAGCAGGGGCAATGGTAGGTTTGGGCTGGGGGTTAGTGGCTGGTAAGTGGAAGTTAATGATATGATGGTCAGACCAGGCGCAAGCAGAGTTAGAGGTGATCATGGTATTACAGTTGTGGTCAGATATCCAGTCGAGCGTTCTGCCCTTATTATGGGTAGGTTTGAGAATGCGTTGTTGGAAGTCCAAGTTACCAAGGGTGGTGGCAACCTCGATGGCCATATGGTCCTTAGGGTCGGAGAGGCCAAGATTGAGGTCACCTAGTAGTAACACCTGAGAGTTGAGCTTAGTGTTGGCAGACAAGATAGATGTAATATCATCAGTGAATGAACCAAGTGGACATGGAGGTCTGTAGATGAGGTGCAATGTTGCTGTGTTAGTCGGTGAGAGGGATAGTTTCACGGATAGGGATTCTGCAGAGCTGAATTGGGAATTGGTAGTAGTGATATTGTCTCTGTGTATAAATGCGACTCCTCCTCCTTTGGACAAGTTGGAGTGGCGGTCATTTCTAATGATGGAGTAACCGTAAGGAATGGCTAGGGCAGGAAGAGGGCCAAAGGCAGCATGTTACCAGGTTTCAGTGATGGCTAAGAAATCGAGGTTTTGGACGGTGATGAGGTCAGCAATGTCGAGAGCGTAGGCCGTGAGGGATCTGGCATTGATGAGAGCTCCCTTGAGCGCTGCGATAGGGGTGGGAGAAGGGGGAGGTTGGGTATCGATGGTGTATCAGGTTGTATATGGGCGATATGGCTGCGCTGAATGCATGGTGCTCGGGGAAATCTGGAACTAAGTCTGGCGTTCCTAGATTGTAATGTGCACGGTTGGTTAGGTGTAGGTTTTGTGGCGAAGTGCTTGAGCCACAGAGCCGGGTCATTGAGGTAAGGATTAGTGGGGGTGGTCTGTGCAATTGTGCATGGTAAGGGAGTGTGTGGAAGGGAGGCTGTGGACGTGGGTGTGGTGTGTTTTAGCAATGCTAGTGGAGGGAATGCCATGGGTAGAGATTGAGTATCCTTTGATGACTAGGTAGGTAAGGTGGAGGCAGGCAGAGGGCCACAGCATGACGTGGCCTGGTGGTTCAAGTAACAGGTAAGGTAAAGTGCCAGGCGCTTAATAGCTGTTGTGGTGCTTATCAGGGAGATAGTTCACAGTGGGGATGCCCACCACAAGTAGCCACAAGTAGAGAGCAGAATAAAGCAAAATGCACTGAGGTATCACATTAATTATAGTACAATGGGGGGCACCTAGATTCAAAAGCACAGAATAAGGCAAAGAGGTAACACAGTAATCACACAATCTGACTGGTACGCACTGGGGTAACACGGTTAAGTAGCGAGCAATGGGAAGCACCTAAGTTTAAAAAGTTACACAAATGGGTGAAATACAGTAGTATGTTATATTTCTAGTGCATTTGTTCCCATAAAAACGTAGTATTGTACTGGTGAAATAGGTATCAGCATGCAGCGTCTTAGAATAAATGAGCTAAATGCAAGCTGTGATGGATTACACAAATACTAGATATGTCTTAGGCTAAGTGGCAAACAAAGATGCAAGCAAAGTTATTTACAGTAATGGTCATAGTGGTGACAGTACAGGTGTCTACTAGTGAGAATGCAGGCCATACAGGCTAATAGTTGGGAGAGTGTTCAGTAGAGGTAACAGACTATTAGAACCGGTAGAGGAAGCCGTCATTAAGGCAATATCTAGAAATGCGGGGTGCAGGAGCCCTTGGGGGTCCTCCATATACCTTGGGATAAGAATGAGCAGTGTCTTACTGATAGAGTCATGCGGGAAGCGCCACTGGAATGGAAGCCTTACTCAATAGCTTGCTTTGTCGGCATGTAAGTCATGAGGACACAGATTACTCACAGGTTCTCGCAGAGCCCATTGGAAAAGGGCGTGGCAACTAGCCGAGGCTCGAGACAGCTCCGGACAGGCTTGGGACAGGCGAAAACCTTGTTTCCTAGGGCCTTCGTTCTGGTGGGCCGGTTTACAGCTGCCGGCTGTGATAGGAGCTTCAAATGCACCTTCCAGCCAATCAGGACACATCAGAGGCACAGCCAGGCAAAAGGGAAGGACGCCGGAATCGGGGTGGCCATCTTGGACATGGCGCAAACCTTGTGGTGGACAATGGTGCTCACTATGTGGTGCAGGTCTCAGCACCTGCACGGGAAGCCGAATGCAGCGAAAATGCTGTAGATGATTTATCCTTCAATTATTGGTGCAGAAAATGCGGAAATTAGCCGGTCGAGCGCAATTCGCATCACGCTGCCTAATATGGCTGATATCTCACCATCTGTGTGAGGGAGCCACTCAGGGCCTCGGGACATCTCCTGGGGTAGGGGCCACTGCTCCAGCAGCAGACCTGTTGTTCCTGCTCCTCCAGTGGAGCCGCGTAGTGGCTTCTCATATGTTCTTAAAGTACTTTCCTCAGGGTTTGGTATCAGCTCATGGTGCACGTACATGGGGCAACAGGCAGTCCTCAAACACACAATTCATTTGTATACATGAAGATGAACATTAATGTTTTTAACGTTTTCCGATTATGCTGTTTCTTTCTTTCTTACTTTAGTTTCCCTGTATGTGCCTCTGATTTGTATGCATTGTGGGTCTTCATATGTATTGTTAATACTAGCACAAGTGTGTAATAAGTCTTGAATCGTTAGCTAGTTATTACATGTTTAACATTACACAATCACCCCTGACATCATGTAACCAACATTATAAACACAACCCCTTGTAAGGACTTTTCATCAAAATTAATTTCACATGTGATGTCTTCAGTGATGTCATCAATGGCATTTGTGATGTCATCTTTGATGTCCTGGGTATTTCGGTTTTACTTGTAGTAACCATAACATCCGTTTAACAACATTTTGTTCATTGAATTTCATAGGTTTTTATTAGTGCAACTTAACCATAACGACCCCTTAACAACGTTTTTTCATTGAATATATATATATATTTTCCCATTGCTGATGAACCATCAGTCAGCGAGAGGCACTCTCCATACAGTCTGTTTAACTCACGTCAGGACACCAATCCATTTATTATTCCTCCTTTATTTTCCAATTCATGCAGCACATCATGACAAAAACATGTGAAGCCACAACAATTACCGGCTCTCCCAAGAAAGTTAACGCATTTCGCTGCACCCTTGCCACTTGCTCACAACAACTCGTCTCTCACTCCAAATCGGTTAAAATACAAAGCACACCGTCTAATGGGAGAGCACATCGTTTAATGGACAATGGAAAGAAGACTAGTGTGTCTTAGAGAACAGCAGCCATCTTTGTTTGGGCTCTTCTTTCAAGCATGCTTATGGGATGTTGAGGAACATGATGCAATCCGTCATTTTATCTTATTCTTCCAATTACGGGTCCCCATTATGTATTATAGAGTGCATGCGATCACAAAGTGCAGTGCAATGTGATTCATCCATGACATTCATAAAGTGCTTAGTGCCAGCCGTCATTCGGTTTTCTCAACCTCTCAGGTGCAAAATATAAGGTGGATAGTGCCACATTATTCAGTACAATATGATATCCATCGTGTTAGCAGCATCTCATCATCAGTTCAACTAAGTAAATTAATTTAAACCACCATCATCCTCTCCAAAAATAAAGTACATAGTGCTAGCAGCATGTTTTTTTGTCTACCCGACATCTTCAAAATGCATAATGCAAGCCACTATCTATTTTTGGCTCAATTGTACATCTATTGTTCAAACACCTAATTTGTCTATTATTACAAATTGGCTTCTCCTGCTCAATATTTTTACAGATTTCGAGATGCATATTGCCTAACACCATAATTTATGTTCTAATTTGTCTCTACATGGTGTTTGCCCGCTTGCCCTAGTCATGATTTACACAGTTAAGAATGTATATTGCACATTAACTGGTCAGCACTCTTCTGTCCATAATATTTTACTGGTCCCAATTGGCCTCAAAGCCCTTCATATCACTGCCATATCATTCAATAGGCCTCATCAAACATACCTACCAGGCCGAAAAAATGAAAGTGTAACCTGATTCAACTATTGGCTCCCGATAAAGGTGTTTAACCTTGGACAACTACCACCCAACTTGTATAAAAATAGTAACAAAACAACACTCATCATAAAGTTAAAAAGGTTTAAAAAATCAGCAACGACTTGAAACATAATCTAGTAACCATTAAGAGTTGGTACACCAACTGTATATGCTCTTACTGTCCTAGGTATATATATAGATCTTCGTCGATGTTATGGCCATTCGGTCCACTTTCAATACTGTGGATTCCAAAAAAAGCTAAACTTTGCATGTTACTGTTATTATGTTCTGTGAAATGTTTCACCATAGGGTAATTTAAATCTTTATCCTGGATAGCTGTAACATGTATATATATTAAAACCATAGAAAAATGCACTCCAACGTGCACAGGTCTCACTCTGCTTTGCTGTGAAGATAAAGCTCTGTAATCCAGAATTACATTTAAAAAATCATGGAATTTTATTAGTAAATCAATTAAAAAGTGCTGGCAACAGGATGCGCAAACAAACACACGTAACACGTTTCATGCCCTGCTGGGCGCTTGTTCACACTAAATGATGAGCATTTTTTAATGCATGTTTAAATAACCACTACAGTCATAGCTTTGCACTCTATGGTAAGTTAAACATGGTGGCCATCTTAGCATAGTGCATATACATAATTTAAAGCATTGGATTGCCCTATCTTTTCCATTTCGAGTATTGAAAGATTCTAAATTATGCATTCAAAAAAGGTTTTGTCTTTGTGTGATATTTTGTAGTACATATAAACAGGGGGTAGTTACTTAAATTGTGCAGTATATTAAAATACTGGACACATCTATGCAATTCCTTTAGTATAGCAAGACATCCATTCCCTTGTAGAGTGACCTAAAGCTTGCACAAACATGCACTGATAGCAAGAAAATGCACATAACAATTATATGTCCATAATAAGGTCACTATTATGCAGAACTATTTCTAAAACAAGTAGTCTCTGCCAAATAAAGTACCGTGTGGAACCACAAAAAGAGAACATTATTATACTTTGCTCTCTGCAATCAATACACGTGTGTTCTCACAACTATGGTGGTAAGAAGATCACAAGCCATATTATTATAAATGATTCCATCATAAAACATTGATATAATTATTAACATTACATTTTCAAAAATGTGTGCAAATCTGCAAAAGTGTATTAATGCATAGATAAAAGTGCATACTGCCTAAATCCGTGCAAATGTCCTGTTGTACAACAATGTCAGAAATAAAATGCATCATGCCTAAATGTGTGCAAATCTGCATATGTGCAAAATGCAAAACATGCAATGCCTACTGCCACAGCATACGAGAAACTGAAGAGATGTCCAGAGAGTAAAACACTATTATTTACAAAAGTATCAAATTATTTTATTTATCATGATACAAAAATTTAAACAAGTCAATTAATGGCATTCTACTTTGTAGAGCATCAATAAATCACGTAACACAACAGCATAGATGAACAAATAACTGTGACTAAAATACATCCACAGCATACAACACACATTATTATGTAAACAGAGATGTATGTACCATTTAACAAACTGCAGAAATATATTAGCACAGTAGATGATCAATTAAATCAAAGGGCCCCAAAGATGTTTATAAGAACTTGTGCAAAATAATTTCATGGCTCATCATTCTATATACCAGGTGCTATGTGCATGATACACATTAGGTGATCACGCAATATAATGCATAATGAAGAAAAAGACTTCAACAAATAACAGTGTACAGTCTGGGACACAAAATAGCAAGCAATTCAGTAAACAAAAAAAGATTCCTTTATATGACACTCAAAAAAACGATTGCAATATATCTATACACACATATTGTAGTGCTGCGGCTGCCACACTATAGTTAGAGTGAGTATCAAGTTCCATAGGAAACACAAAAATTGAATTTCGAATAACGGATTTGGCTGATATTTTGCCAACACAGATCTTGTCATGGGCACCCAAAGAGTGTGATTCCTGGGAAAGATTAGTTAATAAATGAGAAAGTTATTAAGAATGCAAAAAATGCTGTTTTCGGCGTACTCCCATATTTATCCATAGATAAAAAGTCAACATTTCTGCTCAGCGCACAGAAAAAACAGCTAGCGAAAATGGACCAGGTGCAAAACAACTTGGGCATGAAGCGTTGATCTATTTCCCTGAGGTATCTGGGGTTATTAAATGCAGCAGTTGTTAAAATAGTGACGGAGAAGGGTGTGCCCCTTGTCCCACATTTTTAGTTATATTTTGCATGGTGCATTACAGCAGAGAAGCTGAGAGCTTTTGAGACATAAAAAACAGCAATTTGTTCCCAAACTTCTTTTGCTAATAACTTTTAACTTGCAGCTTGGATTTCGATGAAATTTTCAAATCAAAATGTTTGTTCAGCCTCCACCTCATATTGCAAATTGTGGTAACAATACATTATAAAATAAATACATTATTAAGAAAACAGAAAGGCACAGGTTCAAAGTTTTCAGTCCATTCATTTTCACAGAGAGAAAAAGTGTAGTTTTTGAACAGCCGTTGCATGAATACAGTTGGACAGATTTGGGTAAATAAGAAACAACTTGGGCACAAAGCATTGACTTCAATTTCCTGACTGGTTTGGGATAAGTACATAAATCGTTTTTACGTTTGGATTGCTGGATGGATTTGGATGAAACCTTCCAAACAGTTTGTCAAAAGCTCCTCTGAACTGCACATTTGGGGACGATTCGTTAGAAAATGAAAATGTAAGAGAACATAAAAACACTGTTTTCAGCCTACTCGCATTTACATTCCCTAGCGAAAAAGTGCAGTTTCTGAACACAGCTGGGCAGATTTGGACCAAACTTTGGAATGAACTACCATATGACCTTACAGAGTATAACAGCATTCTCAACATCAGAAAGAGACTTAAAACTCTTCTGTTTATGTAGTCACTCCTAGGGGAATACTGATTGTTTTGAATGACAGCATTTAGATGGCCTGGCCGTATGCACTATATAAACACCAGTAGCAATAACAATAGCACTCACATTAGGCTAGAGGTTGGGAGTGGGAAAGAAGGCACCAAGTGATGTTGGGGATTTGGGGGTTGGGTTGGGGAGCCAGTTATGGGTAAAAAAATAATTTTATCAGGGGAAGGCTGCGTGAATCTCACAAGAATACACAGGCAACATGCAAGATGCAGTCATAATAAAATGTGTGGCACAAAAACCGATGACTGATAAGGGGAAATGGGAAAGGGTTAGGAAAGCAAAAAGCAATTGGGTGGAGTGAGGGAACGTGGAAGAAAGAAGGGGGACACATGTTCAGTGTCTCTGAAGATGTGGAAGACTTTCTAATTATGAGCAGCGTTTCCCTTTTTCGGTGGAATCGGCACACCACTACTCTACCATAAGAATTTCTCTTATAGGAAATGATTATTGTGAAAATATGACGGGAATAAGGAGTCAGAATAAAAAGGTTTAACATCTACAGTGCCTACATCTACTGGGCAGAGAGCAATGGGTGTTTGGTAAAAAATGAATGCTGTGACATGGCCCGGGGCCATGGCTAATAGGCCCAAAAGAAAGATATTGGTGCAACACGTACAGAGGCCAAGGCCGAAGGCCATAACTAGTGAGACCCCAAGAAACTATGCAAGATGTGCAGCCGTGGCCGCTGGCCATTGCTGAAGGCATTGACTAGTGGTCCCACAGAAAACTCTTGGTCCAACACGTACAGTGGCCACAGCAGACAGTCATGAGTAGTAGGCCTTGAGGAAATTATGGTATAGCAAAAGCCTTGACAGTCAGTGAAAAAACACATGTGTTAAGAGAAAGTTCTGGTGAACAGATTTAATGCAACAAAATCCCTGATATTCAGCACTTGCATTTCAACCAAGTCCACTTCATAGAAGAAAATGCATCAAGCAAACCAAACAGTGATAGGGTAATGGCCAAGAGAGTGCCAGGGAGGGAAAAAGCAATTGAGGGGAGGGACCATGGAAAGAAAATTGGGGTCTTGCTGAGTGACTGTGAGGACAGGGAAGAGTTTTGGATGTAAGTGTTATCAGGGAATATAATATGTGATGTCATTAGTGATGTCATCTGGGATATCATCATTGTGGTCATTTGTTTAATTTATTTTTTCATTTATTTATATCGCGCCCAAGCCCACGAGCATCAGGGCACACAATTACAAAAGTTCACAAACATAGACTAGGAATGGGACACAAGGGGCCTCATTACGACCCAGGCGTTAAGGGTTAACGCCGTCGTTAACCCTTAACGCCTGATTCTGATTTTAACAGCTGCTTTTAGCAGCCGTTAAAATCCATGGCGCTAACCTGCCATGATGCTAATTACGCCACCGTAATTTACGGTGGCGTAATTAGCGCCTTCCCCACTCCCATTATGCCCTATGGGGCAAAAATGGGAATGGGGAAGGGAAAATGGGAAATGGGGATTTACCGCCCCACTCACCTTGGAATGGGGCGGTAAATCCGCCATCCACCATGGTGTAAACATAGTTTACACCATGGTGGTAAGGTTGGCGCAATTAGCGCCTGGGTCGTAATGACCCCCAAGAACAGAAGGTCCTTTAGAAGCTGTTCAATAGATGGTTTACCTAAAGAGGAGTGTTTTCAGTGACCCACGGAATGTCCTTGTATTCGCTTCCTGTCTTAGCTTTAGAGGAAGTGAGTTCCAGATCTTGGCTGAGCAAATAGGAAAAGAACTCCCAAGTCCATTAGTACGCTTGAAGCTTGGGCAGGTGACCTGTAGCAGATTTGAAGAATGCACAGTTCTGGTAGGTGTGTAACAGGGCACTAATGCTTTCAAGTAGAGAGGGACAGATCCATAGAGGCATCGTTGGACCAGAGTAGCCACCTTAAAGTATATACGCTCATGCACTGGGAGCCAGTGCAGGCCTTTCCTGTACTTGGAGATGTGTTCTCTCCTGGGTATTCCCTTTATGATTTGAACTGCATAGTTTGGGATGGTTTGGCATTTTTTAAGGCAAGTGTTGTTAGACCCATTCAGGAGGACATTTCAACAGTCCAATCTCGAAGGCACAATTGCTCTGGCTATAGTCACGCAATTTTGTTCCAAGAGGAAAGGTCAGATATCTTTCTGAAGACAGAGGTAGTACACGCAGTTTCTAGTGACTTGATTTACATGGGCATCAGCACTCAGAGAGGATTTGAGATAGGCACCCAGCGTTTTTACTTTACCTTGTGTTGAAATGCTCCAATTCAGAATTTTGAAGCTCTGGTAATTGATTGCTTCTAGCCTCAGGGGATCCAAAGATCAGTAATTCGGTTTTCCCCCATTAAGGCACATCCAGTTGGTAGTCATCCATGATTCAATTCGAATGTATGTGCAATAGAGGCCAGGGAAGATGAAGCCTCCCCCCAGCAGATTCTGGACATACACTGTGACAGTGACCCTTACCGTTGCCGTTAACCCCTTACGCCGACCTCATAATGAGGCCCAAGGTTTCTTAACCAGGGGGAGGATTGTAACAGACTTCATAGAATCCGGTACCTGTTTATCCCGGAAAGATCTGTTCACAAAATGGGTGAAAAACGGGTCAAAATCCCAAATATGAGCTAGAATCATTTTAGGTGGGAGGACATTTTCTGGGCAGGATGTGGAGCGCATAGTGGCCATGTGTAGTGGCAAGCGTTCTCTCCATGTGTGCAAGGATGATAGGTGAAAAATAGAATTTAGGCTGTTCTGTATCGGTTAAGGCCTTAGACATTTATTTTCCCGAGAGCAACATATTGGCCTGGCCAGCTTTAATCTTGTTTCGGGCTTTGGTCACCTTTGCTGCAAAGGCCACCTGCACTTCTGCATTTCTGTCATGTGCTGCACAACTAGGGGCGCATATTTAAGCTGGACTTGCTCGAAATGTAATTGCTGAATTTCTGGGGTTTCGTTACATTAAATCGAATCATCTTAACTCTCTCTTAACCAAGGATTCTTTTAACTATATATATACATTCAGTGAAAAAACTTTGTTAAAGGAACATTATGGTTAAGTTGCACTACTAAAAACCTATGAAATTCAGTGAATAAAATGTGTTAAGGTTGTGTTAATGGTTACAAGTAAAACCCAAAAACCCCTGAAATTAGCCATTTATGGTAAAGTAAGCAACCATAAATCGCGCCACCACCGTGCTTTGCTAAGACTAACACCCAGGACATCAAAGATGACATCACAAATGTCATTGATGACATCAGTGATGCCATCACATGTCTGGCTCCCTCATTTTTTCACTGACATATCTAGGACAGGTAGCTTTCTTCACTGTCAGTCAGGAATTAAAAAAGTAAAAAGTACTATATTTGTAGACCTTACCCTTCTCATATGTTCTTACACTACTTTCCTTAGGGTACAGTCACATCATATGATACATATACATAGGAGAAGAAGGAATCCTGAAACACAGGAATCTTTTCTGTGCATGAAGTTAGTTAGGTTATGAACACTTTCTGGTAATACTGCAGTTTTTTTGCCTACTTTACTTTTCCTGTATATGCTTCTATTTGTATGCATTGTGGTCTCTTTATGTTTTGTGTGTAGTTGTACAATTATGCAGTAAGTGAAACATTGGTAGGTTACTGTCACAGTATGCAAAATTCGGAAATGAAAGCTTTTATCATTTTACTATCCAACATGGGACCATTTTGAATATTGCACGTCTATGGCGCATGCTGCAGACAATGCCTATGTTTCTTCATGAGTTCGTTCATGTACTGAAAGAACTCAGTAATGCAATGGTATTTATAGCAATGCATTGCTTAATGAACTATTTGGAACATGCTAGTTCTTCAATGATCTCTGATACTTTTCTGCTAACATTATAATAACAATCCCTTGTGGGGGCTGTGCTTGAAAACTAAATGCACATGTGATGTCATCAGTGATGTCATCAATTGCATTTGTGATGTCATCTTTGATGTCATGGCGGTTAGTCTTAGCAATAACTCTACATCTAACTCTGTCATCACAATTCAGCACTTTAGATGAACTGTTCATCACTCTGAGTCAAAGTGTCCTGTGATTGCAAAGCACCTACAGCTAAAACTACTATAAATCTCTTCACGATTTCTCCTTCCAGATTCAACTACATCTACATACATCAATACAAACTACAGATATGAATATTTTGTTTACAGTAAACTTGCAACGCTTTTATAAATGCATAAATGCATATGAAGAGGGTACCTTCAATTCACCCTGCATAATCTACAAAAAAAGCATACTCTAATTTCTCCCATCTCCTATAATCAAGTTCACTTACAAATCTGTCTAATTTCCAAATTTTAATTTACCCATATTACTCATTGCAATGTCCAACCTATGAATCTCATATTTCCTTGTGCCATTTTTACAACCACTTATCGCTTAACACACTATTATAAATTCCTAAAATGCCCACAAAACAGGAGACCAGCTTTTATCTTACAAAAGTATTGCAAGTACCGTAAATGCATTTATTTAAACAGAATGCCTGACACTTGCCATACTTGCAAAAGCAAACAAATACAAGTGTACATTCAGAACAGTGCTAATAGGAATGTGCATAACAAAGTCAAAGAACTGAAAGGTTTCCAGCACTCATGTAGGAAACATCTATGCAGAAAATAAATGTATGGAATTACACACACAAAAACATACTCCCTTACAATCTCTATATTTTTCCAAGCTTTCTTTCTCACCCTATTACAACTTCCACTAATCTATTACCACACTAAACAGTGCAACAGCAACACATACTTTCAAAATTGCAACTCATAGGACACACTTATAAATACTCCACTAACCCCTTAGGAATGAAGCTGATGCTCCAAAATCCCCATTCATATACAAAGCTATGCAATTTAACACATACAGTACCTCTTCCTAGAAAGAATTTCTTTTGCAAATGTAACTAATCTGTTCCTCAAGGGAAATGACTGTGACATTAACACACATATGTACTAACTTCCTTCTTTCACAATTGCAGTGAAGACCACACTCCTAAAAACCAGCAGCGTCTGAAGTACAAGACAGAACAGAGAAGAAACCTACTCTTTGCATCCAACAAAGTAAATGCAATGCTGTCATAATGTTCTGTTACTCAAACAATGTACAACTCTAGTATTGTAGAACAAACAATTATATCAACCCTACAGCATTACATTCAGTATTACTTATTGCACCTCAACAGGTGCACACTTTGTATTCTTATCTCAACACCAGTATAGTAACACACACATACGAGAATAGCCTTCCCAACTTGAAGTAACAGCCCATTCAACAATCACACACCTCTACATACATGTCTACCAAAAAGCAACTCTGTAGAAAGCAACACAAAAATAGAGCAAATCAAAATAAAAGTTTACAGAATAGGCATCCACCTCTATGCAAAACTAATCCTGGAAAATCTCACAAACAGTGCAATATCTTTAGAACAGACTAGCAACAACTTTACAGATGGCAACCTTCTACTACACACATACAAAAAAGAAATACTAAAGTTTAAAAGCACATCTGCTGAAGTACCAAACCATGTGTGTGTGTTGCCGCAGGACTTTTTATAAAAATAGCACCAAAACTGTACACATAATGTACAAAATAGAAGACAACGAAGATTCCAAATGGTTCCAATTGGCTCTCTATATTATAGCAGAAAACAAATACGAAATTACCAAATCCTCAATACTTTGCAAATACCACACTGCAAAACTTGATAACAACCAAATACCATCACATGCTATCACTTATAACTTGGAATTATTCCCACTACCAAAACCACTGCAACAACTTAACTTGTGTGAGAGCATTATAATTCACACAGTGCACCCATTCCAAACAATAATACGCCTTCAACCAAAAACACCAAAACTACCTCCCTCTGAATTACTAAAAGGCATTTGTGGGAAAGTAGTTTATTTGCCATTAGATCTTAAAGAAAATGTACACACTCTGGGAGTGCAACAGCCAATAGAACAATCTTTGATTATCCTAGTAAATGGTGTACCTACAAAAGACAAACAAATTGACAGCAACTAGTGGACTTACATAAAGTAGAAAAGCCCTGCAATATCTAAAAGACAACAATGAATACTACAAAGAAATACAAATTGAAGAAAACCTGAGGGAAATCACCAAAATAATTCAAGACTCATCTGAAACTGGCCAATTTTAACTTCTAGATCCTAAAACAGAATCCAATATGTTAGACCATTATACAATTCACCCATTGCACTCTAAAGACACCATAGATGATGCACTGGAAACTTACCAAATGCGGCAAGCCAAAGGATCTCCAATCAGCATATGGGAAAAAAGTGGTGAAGCACAAGCCCTCCCTCTACTCTTTCGGACTGGAAAAGGAGGAAGGTACAATGAAAGACCCACACCAATAACAGCATCAGAATACCGTTCTTCACAAATGTATTCTGAAGACCCCAGATTCAGACAAAACGTGTAATACATATTCCACCTTCTTTTTTAAAGTGAACTAGCAACTCTATGCTATGGAGTTGCACACACATTGAAATCAGGTACCAATTTTCAAAATATGTCTGCTAGGCAATTACTTCAAAAAGTGCAAGACAAAGACAATGTTTTACAATCGAGCATTACAAACCTTTTAGCAAACATGCGTGGTACAAAAGAATACTCGTTCTGATGACACGCAGAAGTACAGTGTATGATAAGAAACCTGGGCCCACCCACATGGTTTGTGACATTAAGTTGTGCAGAATATGCATGTGAAGATTTGCACGATTTCCTACGGATAGCAAACAAAAACAAAACAAATATAGATATAAAAACACCAGGAGAACTCTGCTCTCTAGATCCTGTAAATGTATCGAGATACTTCCATCATCGCTTTATTGCCATGCTACACTTCATTTGCAATAAAACAGAGCCTCCCCTGGGAGAAGTGCAACACTTCTTTTAGAGAAAAAAATACCAAGCCAGAGGAACACCACATATCCACATGCTTTTGTGGATTAAAGATGCTCCCAAATTTGGTCAGGACAGTGATGCCACTGTTTTGCAGTTCATTCAGAAATATGTCACTTGTGAATCCCTTCATAAATTACACATAGTGACCTACATGCACAAATTTTACAATTTCAACGACACAAGTGTGGGAACTATTGTCGCGCAAATATAAAAACAAAGGGAAATACTACACCAAATGTCGCTTTGGTTTCCCTAGACCAGTTTCAACAACAGGTCAAGTGAACAACTTTATGTCTTCAGTTAGACATAGTGTCAAAGGTAAAACACCTAAGAAAATATACTGCATGAAAAGAACAGATGGATTAAAGTACATCAATGATTACAATGCAATTGTTGCCATCCTATGGAATGCAAATATAGATGTGCAATACATTGCAGAAAATTGTACTGCAGTTGCATGATATGCCACAGCCTAGTTAAGCAAAGCAGAAAAAACAAAGCTCAAAGACCTCTGGGACGAAATATCATCTGACAAAACACTGTCACAGAAATTGTACAGCTTAGGCATAAAAAGCTCTCCAATAGAGAATGTGGCTGCTACGAAGCTGCAGCCCGTTTAAACTTTACTACCTTGTATGGAAAATCTGAAAACATAGTGTAGAACCTGATAGTATGGAGAGGCCTTGTCTGTTATCATTATGGAATTATTACCCATTGTTAGAGAATCATTACCCTTTCAGGGATCCAGTTATCCATCATTGCATCCTGTTGAGTTATCCATTATACATTCTGATTAGTACTGATTAGTAGTGATATGAAATAGTAACATTAGACTATGCACATTATTCTGCCACTTTGTATGCATTTGCAATTTGAATATAGAATGAGGTCTGTTATATTTGAAGTGCCATGTAGAGACATTTAGAGACACATGTAGAGATATTTTGTTATGTATTATGTATGCATTGTAGGCAAACCACGCATTGACCGTGCACTTAGAGTATGCATTGAGCTTTGAGCATAGTGCTTGGTATGAATGAATGTGTTAGGCACTACATTCAAGAATGAGGCCTATGGCATTATGAGGCCATTCCATTGGGACACACAGAAGCTGTTCGTTCTGCGGAGTGCGAAGATTGTTATGAGTTACACTGTACAAGTATTCGTAAACAGTTTGCTTGGCTGAGACAGACATAACATGAACCTTTGTCCGAGAGGAGAGGGATGCTGGCTTTATCAGCATGGCTTGTGTTTGCAGAAGAGGAAGGTGGGAGCAGCGCCATGGAGAGAGGGAGAGCTTGTGTAGGCAGACACATGCATGCAGGAGGAGAGAGGGATTTGTATGGAGAAATATGAGGAGATGGCGCAGACAGAAGGAGATATGGCATAGATATGATGCCAAATGTCACAATGACCAGAACACGCAGTGATTGACCAGAACATGCAGTGATTGCAAAGTAAAGTATATGCAACACAGACATTTAGGCACTGCTCATATTTAGAATTGCTGACAGACAGAGAGAGAGTGTAACCATAGAGATTTGAATATGTCATTGAACAGTATAATGAGAGGTGAGGCTCTGAGATTGTAGGTAGTTGCTGCTCTGTTGGTCTGTTCTTTGGGATGTGGTTGGAGATACAGCTCTGAGATCAAGGGAGCTGACACTGAGATGGAAGAGAGATGTTCGGCGGGGGCATACGAGAGATGTTTGGATGACTCTGAGATCGAGGGAGCTTGGGGAGGCATTCTGAGCAAAGCTCATGATATCTTGGCAGCGAGAGTCCTGGCCCTGACACTGACTGGCTGGTTGCAGAGTTAGCGGGAGAGGAGAGACACAGAGCTGGAGAGGGGAGTATTGCTGAATAAGAGACGTGCATGGGGTAATAGAACAGACTCTCACACAGAGCTTTTGCTGACATGATAGATGGGTAATCAGACAGGGTTTGTCTTAGAGAGAAAGTGTGAAGTATGGTGTGGAATGGAGAGGAATGGTGTGGCGTATAGCTTATAGTGTAAGGCTTATAGTTATTGCATGGTAGATTTGCACCAAAAGCATAAAAGGTGCAAATTTGAGATTTAGTAGTAGTGTTTGCATCATGTATTGCTATGTATGAATATAGGTGTTTCCATTGTTGAATCGATTCATGTGTTTTCTTTGTGTCTTATGTTAATGTGTCCATTGGAATAAGATAGGAGTAATCTAGGAGTAACACAGTGCACAAAGGCCCTGAGATACAAGAAAGGGGGGCATAGTGACCCACACCCCCCCTAGGAGGTTGTCTAAGCCTGATTCATGGTCGCCCACTAAGGGGTGGGCCAATGGTAGATTTGTCTCATCTGTATTACAGTCTCACAACATGGACACCCACTAAGGGGTAGGTCAATGGTAGATTTGTCTCATCTGTATTACGGTCTCACAATATGGCGCCCGTAAAGCAGGACTTCAATAATGCTGACTGATAACATGGAACAGAGGGTTTAGTCTACAGAGTTTTGCAGCTGGCTTTGATCCACTTATCGATGAGCTGAAGTAGAAGTTTGAACATCGTGTGCAGCTGTGTTTTCTGTTAGTTCGTGGGAATAGATATTTTATGTTTGGTGTTTTGTCTGTCTTGGAGATGTTATGAATTAGAGCATGCTTCGTCCACAATTTTGTTCACCGTTTGAAGGAGAACGCAATTGTCTGACTTTGAATCCAGAATGTGAATTGGAATTGATCCATAGCAGTTTTTCATGACTGCCAATTTTTTTGGGGGGGAATGAATGTACATCCATTTGGCCGAGCTAGAGAAACAGTTTTTTCTTGAAGACGCTTGTGGTATTTTGTTTGTTTGGAACTCCGTGGAGGCTGACACTTTTTTGGGGAAATCTGACCTTTGTTTTGAATTCCTATTGGTTGAAATTTTGTGCACATTTTTGGCAAGTCGACGACTGTATCTGCATGTTTAGAGAAGTCTTGGAACTTGTTTTTGGAAACTCACTTGAGTGTCGTGAGATTTGGTTGAGAGAAATCCTGAGGGTGAATTACTACTGCAAAATGAGCTCATTTTTTAGACACTTGAAAGTAATAAGAAATCAGCTTAGAAATATGCTTGATGCCTGGGAAGTTTCGCCAGCACCAACTTTAATGATTGAAGAAGTTAAGAGTGAAGAAGCAGGAGCAGAAATGACAGAAATGACACCATATATTAGTGACTTGAGAGCAATAATATATCGTCTCAGACATGTAATTTTAAAGTGGGAAGATGGCCCAGGAGCTTTGGAATTGTACCCATTGAAGTCTTTGTCAACAGCAGTGATGGGTGGGAACAGAGTTCCTAGAGAAAACATGGCAGGGGTGCAGCACGAAGTAGTGCATGGAGAAGATTTGAAAATTGTTCAGGGGGAGAAAGAGTTACCTCAGAATAATGACAGAAATAATGTGCCCCAGAAAGCAGTTTGTTCCACTGATAGTGCAGCAATAAATGAAGAGACTGCAGCAACAGCAGAGCAACCGATTGAACGAGTTGTTTGCCAGGGAATAGAGGAAATGGAGAGTGCATTTTTGACAGATATGTGCAGAATGCATAGAGGGTTTGCCTATGAAGAGTTGCATTATGAAACTGTGTCATTGCAGACACCTGTGCATGGAAACAGTTATGTGAAAATCTTTGATTTGAAAAGAAATGGCATTTGTGATGGCATTTTTAGCAGGATTGATGACAACAGAATTTTACCTACGTTATCGAGTGAAAATATTATTTTGTCCATTGACGTAGAAACTTGGATAGCATTGAAGGAGAACGTGACTAGAGTGAATCGTGCGAAAGTTGGATGTTCTGAGATACAGGATTGTTTAAATATTTTGAGTTTGAATGAGTGCAGGGAAAGAAGGATTGTTTACTTTATGCAGAAACATTGCACGGGATTAGCAGACTGTCTATTTGAAGAATGAGTAAGAAGTGAAGGGAAGGAATGTTGTTTGAATCTGAATTGTATGACACACTGCAGTGTCTTTTTGAATGAAATCGATTTGTTTTTTCAACATAAAGTGATTCAGCTTTGTGAATACATTATGTTGAAAGGGTAGTGTGTGGCTAGAACACATGAAAATGACACAGGAAGCAATGCTTTTGCAGAACATGGAGTGCAATTGAATACGAGGAATGCAGTTGTGCAGAATTTGAATGTTCATTTTTTGGGCTATGTGAAATGGGCCGTTTTGTTTTGTTTTGTTTTGTTTTGTTTTGAGAAGGATTGATATGGGGATGGAGTAATGCATCATGCAGTATGGAGAGACAGATGCACTGATAGACTGATACACTAGAACTGACATTGGGTAGACACTGAGAGAAACTAGCATTGATGTCTTTTGAGAGACATGGGGAGTTTAGAACTAGCTATGTACACTAGAGCATACAGATTGAGAATGCCGTTTTGTTTTTGCTTTGAATACATCTGAAACTGATTTGAAAGCTGATACTTGCACTTTTGTTTTCTTTTGCATGAAATCTGGAGAAACACCTTGACCAGAGCGAGATTTGCAGACCGTGAGACCTTGATTGACCAAGATCGCCCGAATGACCCGATTGCATCGCATGAATTGACCAGACCATGATTGGCAGCAGCATGACGACTGAAAGCATGAACTGACCAGACTCAGATTGACCAGACCTTGATGAAACCATGTGTCTTTGCATCATGGCTGTTTGAAGACCTGACACCCATGTTTTGCAGCAACACTTCTGGGGAATGCCGACCGACAGATTTGAGGCCTTAGGGTGTAGCTTTGTCTATGGATGTGCTCTGAGAAGGTACCCAGAAGCATGCTTGCTGTCTGATTTCCTGGCCTGACAACTAAAGCCATGGAAATTGAAGATCGTGACTGACTGTAGAAAGAGAATACACCTTGCAGCATTCTGTGCCAAGAGAGAGAAAGATGTTCAGCAAAATGAGAGAATCCGTTTGTGGGCTGTTTTGTAATCTGCAGCAAGAAGAGAATCCATTTGGAATGCCCTACCTTGTGAACCAGAACCAGACACAGGTTTGGGCCTGAGGAGAAGAGAGAAATGTGAATGAGCAGGAAGACGCGCTCTGAAAGCATTTGCATTCCTGGTGCTAACCACGTTTGAAAAGCAGTGAAGCTTTGTCTCTTGAGTGAAAGAGAGAGAGCATTGATCTGGCACCATTGTGCTTTGAAATCTGCACTTGCATCCAACGTTGGCTGGTCCTTCATGAGAAAAGCAGGGACTAGCATGGCATGAACTGGAATACTGGCATGGCATGGCAACAACTGGCATGGCAACAGCATAACCTGGCAAGGAAGGAGAGAATTTGAACCTGGAGTTTGGCCTATGTGCAGGGCCTATGTGGAATTGCATGGAATTGACACTGGAGAGTTGCCATCTGCATTGTTTTTTAAACACTCTTAATGAGTGCCACATGAATGACACATCGTTATCAAAAGAGGATAGCCTAGGGAAAGCTTTGGAATAGGGAATGTTGAGACATCATCATCAACGAAGGAAACTTGCAGCAATGAGCAGGGATTGTTCTGAAGAAAAGATCTGTCACCTATTGTGAGAAGAGCTTGTAGTAGTGAGGCTCTGGAATTTGTCGCTGAAATTGTCCCTTTGCAGGAACTACTTTTTGCTTTAGGCTATACTTTGATGCCCATACACATGGTTGCTGAACATATATTCATGTCGCTGAACACATTTGTGACCCATTTCTGAACACTTGCTTTGTTGACATGATTTGTTAACATTCCTTGGCTGAGAAATTGGCATTAGACCTGGATTTGTACTGACTTTGAATTGTGCACAGATGTGAGGACACACATACATTCTGTTGGAATACAACTGATTTCATCACAGACTGACATGTGTGAACCTGGCAATAACTTTCACTGGAAATGTAACTGAATTGGCCTGTATTACCAATACACTGATATGTATACACTGGAAAAGCATACATTTGAAATGAGCTTTGACACCTGTTAAAGTGAGATTGTAATTTTGTGCTTGACACACTGAAATTTGAAAACACCTGAATCCACAGTACATATGCATTGATTCTATGCATTACATATTTTCGTTTTGAATAATCTGCTTGTAGACACAATTTCACAATTTTTTGTTTTGACTTTTGACTTGACTTTTTGCTATGATTTGACACTGAATATGCTATTCTGAATTCTGACACATTTGCATCTATGCATTTGAATTTTTAGCTTGCCACTGATAGAGTGAAATGCTTGTATTTTAAGGGTTTTTTGCATTATGAAATAGAATGTTTTTTCCCTTTGCGATTTTGCTTGGTTTTAGCATGCCACATTGAGACATGTTTTTACAGATTGTTACTAATGATTATATAATGATAAGGGGAAAGATTGTAGAACCTGATAGTATGAAGAGGCCTGGTTTGTTATCATTATGGAATCATTACCCCTTGTTAGAGAATCATTACCCTTTCAGGGATCCAGTAATCCATCATTGCATCCTGTTTAGTTATCCATCATACATTCTGATTAGTACTGATTAGTAGTGACATGAAATAGTAACATTAGACTATCCACATTATTATGCAACTTTGTATGCATTTGCAATTTGAATATAGAATGAGGCCTGTTATATTTGAAGTGCCATGTAGAGACATTTAGAGACACATGTAGAGATATTTTGTTATGTATTATGTATGCATTGTAGAGACACCACGCATTGGGTGTGCACTTAGAATATGCATTGAGCTTTGAGTATAGTGCTTGGTATGAATGAATGTGTTAGGCACTACATTAGAGAATGAGTCCTATGGTATTATGAAGCATTATGAAGCCATTCCATTGAGACACACAGGAGCTGTTCGTTCCGGGGAGTGCGAAAAGTGTTATGTGTTACACTGTACAAGTATTCGTAAACAGTTTGCTTGGCAGAAACAGAGATAACATGAACTTTTGTCTGAGAGGAGAGGGATGCTGGCTTTATCAGCATGCTTGTGTTTGCAGAAGAGGAAGGTGGGGGCAGCACCATGGAGAGAGGGAGAGCTTGTGTAGGCAGAGACATGCATGCATGAGGAGAGAGGGATTTGTATGGAGAAATATGAGGAGATGGCGCAGGCAGACAGAAGGAGATATGGCATAGATATGATGGCAAATGTCACGATGACCAGAACACACAGTGATTGACCAGAACACGCAGTGATTGCAAAGTAAAGTACATGCAACACAGACATTTAGGCACTGCTCATATTTAGAATTGCTGACAGACAGAAAGAGAGTGTAACCATAGAGATTTGAATACGTCATTGAACAGTATAATGGAAGGTGAGGCTCTGAGATTGTAGGTAGTTGCTGCTCTGCTGGTCTGGATGTAGTTGGAAATACAGCTCTGAGATCAAGGGAGCTGAGACTTAGATGGAAGAGAGATGTTTAGCAGGGGCATAGGAGAGACGTTTGGATGACTCTGAGATCAAGGGAACTTGGGGAAGCATTCTG
Organism: Ambystoma mexicanum; assembly: GCF_040938575.1. Taxonomy (NCBI): domain Eukaryota; kingdom Metazoa; phylum Chordata; class Amphibia; order Caudata; family Ambystomatidae; genus Ambystoma; species Ambystoma mexicanum. The sequence goes on along the minus strand of NC_090928.1, from coordinate 472,673,957 downwards.
AGCAAAGCTCATGAGATCTTGGCAGCGAGAGGCCTGACCCTGATACTGACTTGCTGGTTCACAGTTAGCGGGGGAGGAGAGACACAGAGCTGGAGAGGGGAGTATTGCTGAATAAGAGACGTGCATGGGGAAATAGAACAGACTCTCACACAGAGTTTTGGCTGACATGATAGATGGGGTAATCAGATAGGGTTTGTCTTAGAGAGAGAGTGTGAAGTATGGTGTGGAATGGAGAGGAATGGTGGGGCGTGTAGCTTATAGTGTACGGCTTATAGTTATTGCATGGTAGATTTACACCAAAAGCATAAAAGGTGCAAATTCGAGATTTGCATTATAGTAGTGTTTGCATCATGCATTGCTATGTATGAATACAAGTGTTTCTATTGCTGAATCGATTCAAGTGTTTTCTTTGTGTGTTATGTTAATGTGTCCATTGGTGTAAGATAGGAGTAATCTAGGAATAACACAGTGCACAAAGGCCCTGAGATACAAGAAAGGGGGCGCATAGTGGTCCACACCCCCCTAGGAGGTTGTCTAAGACTGATACATGGTTGCCCACTAAGGGGTAGGCCAATGGTAGATTTGTCTCATCTGTATTATGGTCTCACAACATGGTCGCCCACTAAGGGGCAGGCCAATGGTAGATTTGTCTCATCTGTATTACGGTCTCACAATAGTATGGCTAAGCCTTGGTCCTGCTTAATCCAGGGAAAAAAGTTCCTAAATCATAGGAAGACATAGAAACAATAGCCAAAAATGATCCCAACAGCCAAGACATTTTGAAAAACTATTTACTAGACACATACTACCCAAACAGGAGTACCACTCTGGAAACCGTGTGTCTATACCACATAGCCCAAAACTTCACATACAAATAATATTAAACCAGATGAGAAGAAACGTAGATACAAAGTCAAATATTGTGAAGGCAGCCTAGTAAAACTTACCAAACAAAGCTTAATTAATCATATGAAATTGTCATTAAAAACTCCTCAACATAAAGAACTGTATTACATATATCTACTAAAACTTTTTAAACCATGGAGAAAAGAAGAAGATTTATTAGAGACACATGTCTCCTATGAAGATGCTTTCAAAGCAAATGCAAGCAATATAACAGACATAAACTTTTTGCAATACAACACAATGTTAGACAATGAACAGCAAAAAGAAAAAGAACTCCAAGCCCAACTAAATATAGACACTCCTGACAGCAGTCAATCTTCTCTAACAGGAAGCCAAGAACCACTTGATCACCCACTCATAGCAAATGAGGCTGAATTAGCCATGACTGAAGTAGAGAACACCATGTACCAGAATGAAGAGTCTACAGAAGACTTTGCTATACTCAAATTACAAATAAACAATGAACAGCGTAGTATTTTCCTAGAAATAACAAAATAAAATGAACATGGTATGCAGCACGAAACTAAAACTTGTACCTGCCAAGACTACAAAACTATACTTCGATGTGTAAGTGGTCAAGCTGGGTCAGGGAAAACATTTGTAATAAAAATCATCAAGTTCCTCCAACAATTGACAAACAACAAACTGTCAGCTGTGCCCACAGGTTTAGCTGCCTATAACATAGGTGGTGTCACTTTACATTGATTACTACTCCTTCCAGTAGAACACCAAAACAAATTAGACTACTACAAACTTTCTCCAGAAGCTGCAGTGGAACTACGCAGAGTTTTGAAACAAATGAAAATGCTGCTAATAGATGAGGTGAGAATGGTCTCCAAACTAATATTGGCTTTGATTCACCTCAGATTACGAGAGGTCCTCAAAACAGACTACGAAGAGCTCTTTGGAGGAAAACACATTATTGTTTTTGGAGATCTTCTTCAATTAATTTGAAGTTGGACTGGCGTCCTATGTTTTGAAATCTGAGGCGGCCACCTGGAGTGTTTGATGGAAACAGTGGTTTACGCGGCGTATGGGAGTAGCGGTTCTCATGATAGGATGCTCATATGTTGTTGCAAAGTGAGAATGTATTTGCCTTCTGAGTGAAGGTCAGTTGATTTGTTTTTTGGTTGCGAACTCAGTAGGCCCACGCATCCAAGTCAATTCATAAGGGGCTATTGTTTTTTTACCTTCAGCAAAAGTGAAACTTTAAAAGCCCACGCAAAGCATGATAGCTTGGAAAAAAATACTATTTGATAAGGCTATATTTTAAAAACGTTTCTAAGGAACATGAAATATCAGTTCACGAAGATTCTTTGATGTGAACAGTTTTCTGTCTGACTTTTGCAAAAATAAGGTAGGCTGTCAAGATGATGTAAGTTTAATTTTGATGACTGTACACTAATTGTGACAATGTAACTGAAGTATTATATTTTTGTGCAGTTGTAATTTTCCTCCAATAACAAAGAGATACATTGTTCGCGTTTGCAGGCTATGACTCGAGTCACCGTTGTTGACCGTGATTTCTTTTTCTTTGAAATGTTATGCTTGCCCACATAGCTTTGTGTATCAGTTTGCACGTTCTTTTGGTCTTGTGTAACATTACGACATGTAATTTTTTCTTGCTTGTCCATTCATGCTGCCTCCATAACTGAATTACCATCGCACTGTGTAGTCGTCCTTTTTTTAACCCTTACGGCGAGTGCTGTTTATCTGCATTTGTAGGGTGTCATTATATGTACCCACGGTGAACTCTAATATTTCTTTAAAATTTAATGTTTGCCAACTTACATTTGTGTAGTATTTTCCACAACCTTTGTGTCTGTTTTGGAAATTTTTTCCTAAAGGTTGGGTATTGACACAGATTTTCTCTTACGTTTTCCGCCTAGCTACATTTTGCTGTACTGTGCGTGCCATGGTTTCCAGATGCCGAGTAACGGCTGCTTTCCACACCAGATGCAACTGCTGGTGACCGGGTGCCTGTACATTATGGTATGGTATGACAGGCCAAGGCCACTCTGTCCCTACGCTGAACTAGCGAGAAGGAGCGACTTAATTTCATTTATGGTGGTGTAAGGCCACGGTGATGCTGCCATGTTGGAAATACCTGTGCAAACAAATCGAGTGCTTTCACAGAAACGCATACTTTGTGTATGCAAAATTAACTGCATGTGTCTCTCCATGAACATTTTCAATGTTGGCGTTAGAGTCATTGCTACAAATTATTTGGAAATGGAATTAGTTTGTTCATCTCTGACAGTTGTTTGTTAAATAAAAGTACTTTCCAAATTCTAAAATGTTACCGTTTTCTTTTAAAATCACGTGTATCATTTTGAAATGTAAAGAACCACGTTATGCGTCGCTGTATGTTTATTTACAGGTTCTGCGTCACGGTACATACTGTTGCTTTTTCCTTACTGTCATGGTAAGCGCAGAGGGGCTATGTATGGAACAACCGCCTTTCCTTTCAATGGTGGCCATCTTCAAAAATAATTTTGTTTTGTAATCCGGCCCGCGACGGGCCGTATTATAACCAGAAATCCTATTTTTCCACAGCATACATTAATGCTTTGCACATCTATACTATTCCATATTCTAAAATGTTACCGTTTTCTTTTAAAATCACGTGTTTCATTTTGAAATGTAAAGTACCACGTTATACATTGCCGTATGTTTATTTACAGGTTCTGCGTCACGATACATACTGTTGCTTTTTCCTTGCTGTCATGGAAAGCGAAGAGGGGCTATGTATGGAATAACCCCCTTTCCTTTCGATGGTGGCCATCTTGAAAAAGGATTTTGTTTTGTAATCCGGACCGCGGCGGGCCGGATTATAACCAGAAATCCTATTTTTCCGTAGCATACGTTAATGCTTTGCACATGTATACTATTATTGTCAAATCTTATTGCGTCTATGTCCTTTACTGTGAAAGGTGATTCTTAATGCAACATTTACTTTGTTAACGGATGGTTTTCTCTTTTTGTAGGATAGCTAATAAGGCCATTTGTGAACGAAAATGAGGAAAGACACATCAAACAGTGATATGGGGGAGTGGGTGTCCGGTGCAAAAATATTGTGCGTTTGTTATTTCTAAGGTTGGGGCAGTGTTTGTCATGCTCCTTCATTACAGTAGTGCTGCTGTTTCTTGGGGAGGAGGGATGGCCTCAGCTGATGTCATTTTCAGATAACTAAAACTTTTGCTGAAAGTATGCAATGTGTACTACATTGTTACTGGCTAACTACCAATATGTGTTGGCGCTGTGCGAGCCAAATGTTGCAGGTGGACGTTCCTACATGTGTGATGTCATCTTTGATGTCCTGGGTGTTAGTGTTAGCAGTGCACAGTGGTGCGGGCAGTTATGGTTGCTTAGCCTACCATAACTGTCGAATTTCAGGGGTTTTTCGATTGTACTTTGAATCATAATGTCACGTTTGTAAAGTTTGTTTAGTAAAGTGCACAGGTTTTTGGTAGGGCAACTTAACCATAATGTCCCCTTAACAAATATATTTTTTAGTGTATATATATATATATATATTCAGTAAAAAAACTTTGTTAAAGGGACGTTATGGTTAAGTTGCGCAACTAAAAACCTATGAAATTCAGTAAAAAAACGTTGTTAAAGGGACGTTATGGTTAGGTTGCGCTACTAAAAACCTATGAAATTCAGTGAAAAAACATTGTTAAAGGGTCGTTATGGTTCAAAGTAAAACCGAAAAACCCCTGAAATTCGGCAGTTATAGTAAGATAAGCAACCATAACTCGCTCCGCCACCGTGCACTGCTAACACTAACACCCAGGACATCAAAGATGACATCACAAATGTCATTGATGACATCACTGATGACACCACATGTCTGACTCCCCCTTTTTTCCTTTCCTGACATATCTAGGCCACATGATTTTCTTCAGTAACAGTCAGGAACTAAAAATTGTAAATTACTATATTCGTAGACTTATCCTTCAAGTATGTTCTTAGAATAATTCCCTTATGGTACAGTCATATCATATGAAACATATACATAGGATAAGTCACAACCTTGAAAGACAGCAATCCTTTTTGTGCATTAAAATTATCAGTAGATTTATCAGCACTTTCTGATACTTTTGATGTTTTTTATTACTGTACTTTCCCTGTATATGCTCATATTTTTATATGTTGTACTCACACTATTTTCCTTAGTGTCCAGACACATCATGTGATATATATAGATAGGGTAAGTAACAGCTTTGAAACAGAGCAATCATTTCTCTGCATAAAGGTAATCAGTTAGGTTATGAACACTTTCTGCTACTATTGCTGTTTCTTTTTCCTACTTCAATTCCCTTGTAGATATTCATATTTGTATGTGGTGTTGTCTCTTTGTGATTTGTGTATAATATTAAAATTATGTACTAAGTGGGTTTTATTACCTACTTATCACAAGATTCACTGTACGCAAAACTCTAATGTGAAAACAGTTATCATTTCAATATTCAACATGGCAAGCTTATGAATATTGCACCTCCATCATGTATGCTGCACACAATGCCTATGTTTCTACATGAGTACCTTAGTATACTGGATTGAAGTTAATAATAGAATGCTATTTATATCAATGCATAGCTTAATGCACTGATTAGCACTTGATATGTATTCCAATAATCTTTGACACTTTTTTTATTAACATTACACTAAGAATCCCTTGTACAGACTTTTCATGAAAGGTAAATGCACATGTGATGTCATCAGTGATGTCATCAATGACATTTGTGATGTCATCTTTGATGTCCTGGGTGTTAGTGTTAGCAGTGCATGGTGGCGGCGCGAGTTATGGTTGCTTATCTTACCATAACTGCCGTATTTCAGGGGTTTTTCGGTTTTACTTTGAACCATGACGTCCCTTTAACAACGTTTTTTCACTGAAATTCATAGGTTTTTAGTAGCGCAACTTAACCATAACATCCCTTTAACAAAGTTTTTTACTGAATTTCATAGGTTTTTAGTAGCGCAACTTAACCATAACGTCCCTTTAACAAAGTTTTTTTACTGAATTTCATAGTTTTTTAGTAGCACAACTTAATAATAATAACTTTGACTTTATGTACATATAATATGGAACATACTGAACCCTTTCTACTGAATTTGACGGTCCGCAGACATGTTTGGACAACAGTACCACCACCTAAAAACTCTGGGGGGGTATGTGTAATAGTTATATCATAACATAGGAACATTTAACAAATTCACAAAGCAGCACATATACAAAGTATATGTAGTAATACTTAAAAAATGTTACCCATATATGTAACACACTAACCATTCATGTAAATACAATATGTTTTAAAATGGAATATACCAAAAGAAGATAAAGTGGCTTCCACCATAATTACCTCACAGACGCTCCACAACCAACAGCAAGACCAGACGTATACACTACTGATTACATATCTCACCAGACATAGTAAGTGCACTTCTTTTTACTCATATATTTATAAACTTTCTATATTAGAAAAAAAAAACATATTACTTTTTTGTTTTCTCACAGAAATGTGTAGTACTCTCGACTGGCTAGAATAGTATTTCCCACGAGAGGAAATGTTAGAAAATAGTCCACCTAATGGTACACACTTTACTGTATAAACCAATTAATAAATATTATTTTGCATACATTTAACGTATACATTTTTTTTATTACAGACCATACAAAAATTCCAAGCATCTCACAACAACAATCAGAGGATATTACACTACAGCAGATTAATCAAAAAATGGACGACCTTATGCAATATTTTATGGATTTGAAAAACTTTGTGGAAAATTATGTGAAAGCCCCAACAGCACACCATTGTCCAACCTGCACTTGTGCCCCCTCACCCTATCCCACGCAGTTAACCCCAAACCCTGTCTATGGACCAAAGCATTTCGATGAGATTTCCTTCCCTTCTTCACCTGATCCCAGTTATCTAGAAATCCCTAATTCTCCTGTTTTTGTTTCCGTTTCTGCCCCACCTTCCCAGTCATAATTGTATATATATATATGAAATAAAGTTACTTTTCTTATATTTTGTTGTAATTACTTTCAGTTCCTTGTGATAAAACCAATTTAGGTGTCCACGGACACCGCGGTTGTTCGGAAATGTTCGTAAAGAAACGAAAATATAACTGTCCTGAGGACACTACATCTGTCCGTAATGTTCTCATGCAAGTTGAAAATGTTTTAAGAACACTCGTAGTGTCCTGAAATGTTTGTAAATAAACGAAAATGGAGGTGTCCTTAAGAACACTATGCCTATTCGTAGTGTTCGATAGCAAGCAGAAACTGTTCTAAGAACACTAGTGGTGTCCTGAATTGTTCGTAAATAAACGAAAATGGAGGTGTGCTTGAAACGCTATGTCTGTCCGTATTGTTAGCAAATAAATTAAACTGTGCTAAGAACAAATGGCTGTCTGTAACTGTTCGTTTTACATGTGACGCACTTTTAATTAGTTCAGGACCCGAACAATGTCCGTAGAACATCAACACGCATGCGCAAAACAATGTCCGTATATTGGGTGTCCTGCGGACGACCGCTACCTTAGCGAACATGCTCACAAAACAATCATGTGACCGCGCCCACGCTCATCTCGTGCTCTAAATGCGGACACTGTTCGTGTCCCCGACCAGTTTAAAAGTACATTTCCAAGTAATCCACAATATTTCTCATTATAAAATCACCATACCACAAATCCCACATACTAATCCTAACTTTCCACATAGTTTTTGTGACTTTTTGAACCTTTTTTTATGTTTGATCTGTCTTGCGGACGGCACGCATGCCTGCGACCTGCGCGCAAGCACCCCTATATAAGACCACGCCCTAGAGCGCATTCTCATTCTGTTTCTGACTATTCCACAGAGCACACAGCATTTTGCTGCATACTTTGCAGATTTTGAGATTTCCATCTCCAAGCCTATGACATCCATGGCTCGACTATTACCAGCACCACCCCCAACCCCTCCACCACCACCATTTCCCCAAGGGCCTGAAGAGGGGAACAGCAGTGAGGATACAGAGGAGGAAGAAGAGGATGATGAGAATGAGGTAGAGGAAATCCCTACTACCCGCCGTCAGCGTGAATCTTGGGTGTGGCGGTTGTTTACCGTTCATGGAAACGCTCCTAAGTCTCATGCGAACTGTGTCACCTGTAATGAGTGCAAAATGGTACTCAGTCGCGGGAAGCATGGTTCGTATAGCTTTGGACCACTACCATGAAGCAACACCTGCGCTCATTCCACACTGGGGCCATTCGCAAGGTTGTACCTTGCGAGAAGCGTAGTAGGTTGATTGACTCTACTTTATCCTCCGTTTCTGATCCTGTCACCACAAGGAACACCTCTGTGGGACAGTGTCTTCCTCAAGCTGCCTCACAGGCCCTACAGTTCTGATGACCCTTACCTTTTGAGGGTCACAGTTGTATGTGTGTACTGTGACACAGTACTCTGCAGGGGGGAGCGACTTCGGAGTGCTTTTGAGACGATCGTCTCAGAGCACCATAAGACCTGCTCACTACCCAAACAAAACCCACTCTACATCTTCCTCTCTCAGCTCGCCCTTTCTTATCCCTTTGGTTGGTGTCCCCCCGCTTTACCCTCCTTTCCCTCCTCTCCTAGTGTGTCGTGTATAAAAAAGAACAAAAAAAATACAAAATAACAAAAATACAAAAAAAAATAAGGCTCTTTTCAGAGCCGCCTTTCACAGTTAAAAAATAGAAGTGAAGATACATAAAGCATAGCCATTTCCATTTCGTGAAAGTCTGCATTGCTACCCTATTGAAACCAATGCATTTTTCTCTAACAGGAAGTGGTGGCTCTGAAAAGAGCCTTTGGGATGTGTTTGAATGTAAAACATTTTAACTACGTAAAACGTACTTCAAAACGAATGCTGTATTTCTAAATAAAAGGTTGCAATGCATTTTGTACATTTCTCAGAAAAATCTGATTGCCAGCATAAATAAGATGGACTCCATCTTTGCGAAAAATGTATGTACTACGAAACAAAATATTTTCATTGTTAAAAGAGGACATGCCAAAATCTCTTAGGAAGGCACAAACAGCCTTATTAACATTACACCTTGCTTTCTCCATTTGTAGACCACATGAGAAAGAACGAAGCCACATTTGTCTCTGCGCAATCCGTGAAAAAATTATTTTAGAGTTTGGAAACATGTCCATTATCTTTTGAAGTCCTTCTTTCATTGCAAATTGAAAAGAAATTCCAGACACATGTCCTAAACTGTTCCCTCCACAATGAATTACAATTATGTCTGGATGTTCCTCTATCTTCAAAGTTGCACAGAGAGGTAGCAAGTCCAACCACTTCATTCCACGCACTCCATGCCAGTGCACTTCCACATGTGGGAATCCAAGATCTATAGATACTCCACAGCTTTCTGCATGCACCTTCAACCAATGAATACACGAGTCTCCCAAAATCCATACAATCTGTGTTTTGAAACACTCAGCCATAGCTATCTGTTCTTCACTCTGCAAAAACAATATCTGCGAAAACCTCTACTAGCACAACACACTCACTAAACTTAACTGACCAATCCCTTGCTTCATCCAATCTCATTTCCATACCTTCCCTCCCCAAATTCCCCGGATGTAATAAGCGGTGTCCTAGAACTACCGCCATGTCCGCGAACGTATCGTAACATGTACAGCCCTTCTACCATTTCGATTTCACTCTCTGTGCCATTCCCTCATTGGATGTAGCTTAGCAATCACATGACCATCCACCAATCAAATCCAATAACTCTACATGTAACTGCATCATCATAGAGCAGCACTACAAATGTACGGTGTATATCTCGGAGTACAAGTCTCATACCATTGACAACCACGATCTACGACAAATACTATACAAATCTCCAATATTTCTACTTGCAGCTTGGTCCATATCCTTATACATGAACAGAAAGTACAGGTATGCATATTTTCTACACAGTACATGAACACATTTTCTAACCGACTTTTACCTTCTATAATCTGAAAAATGAATGGACGATCATTGTTTCATTGTCCTAAAATGACCTGTCACTTACAAACCTTTATATCATTTAATTTCTTCATACACACACACACCTGCAAATACTATTAAACTAACATTTTTTAAATAAAATATATACACAACATATAATCACACAAAATAACATACACACTCTATGATCAAATCTCAAACAATAATATTTGTACAAACACATAATTGGTTTTAATTGTTTTCGTTTATATAAGTACTTACATACATTTATATAGGACAAGCAGACTATGACATTCACTCACTGTTACGTGCAAAAGCAGGCTATGACACATAGCTCTCAACTCACACGCTTTTGGCGGGTGTCACCCGCCTTGTAAAGGACTGACTCACCCGCCAAGCCTCCTGCACGCCCATTCATTCCAATGGGCGTCTCACCCGCCATACCAAATCAGGTGATTTCACCCGCCTTTGCGACACACATGGTTGAGAGCTATGATGACAATGACTCACTATTAGGTGGAAAAGCTTAGTTACAAGAATAGTGGTATACGTTGGTAGATTATGAATTCCACAAACCATAGTAAAGATATTTTCTTTCCTACTCTTAGTCATAATATAGTTTCAATGGTTTTCAGGAAGGCGCTGAGCATTTCAATTTAAAAAAATCTATGTCTAAAATGAAAACAGTGCTATATAGCAACCAAATTACTAATTTCTTTCTTTTACAATTGCAGTGAAGCCCATTCTCCTGAATAGAAGCAGCCGATTTTGATTTACAAAGAACAACCAAGAAGCAAACTACTCATTTTTGAAAAAAAAGTAGATTGTTGCCAGAATATTTGATTTATAACTCATACGCACTGTACGGTGCATTCATGGTATTTCTGTGGCTAAAAATAGAGATTCTGCACCTTTCTGACCAAAAATGCCCCCTTCTTAAACAGTGATCTCCTGTCAGAATGGCCCTCAAATTCCTATTTTTCTGCACACAAATTACCCAACTCAGCCGCTAGAATGTAGATGTTGTAGAACAAACAATTGTTTTAATTGTATACCTTTACCTATATTATTTATTCTTCTCCACACCACCGGCTTACTTTTTTCTGTCATCTGAACCCCAGTTTAGTAACACATTAATTGAAGAATACCCATCCCTAGTAGTTCAACTTCCCAATTCACAATCAAACACCATTACATACATCTTTATCATCTTACTCAAACAATCATGCACACAACACACATGCATTGCAGAATACCCCAACCCATACCTTCTGTATTTTTTTCAACAGCCGCTAAAGAATGCCCACCAAAAAGCAACTCTGTAGAAAGGGACGCAGAAGTAGAGCAAATGAAAAGAAATTTCTCCAACATAAACACCCATCTATAGCAGAATTTGTAAAAAACGTTGAAACACAACAGCTAATACAGTCATGTTGTGAAACAGAAGAAGTTTCTAGTGCAAAAACTTTGCCTCCTCTATCACAAAGTAAAACGACCCAAAAAACTATTAACAGAAAATCAACTATCACTACAAATAAAACGTCTTCTATAAATCTTGATATAGTACAAAGTAAGTATACCAAGAAAAGTATATTAACCAAAATGTTCTGTCACAAAGTCCTTCAAAATCTGATAAAAACAGGATAGAAACCAGGTTCAACACTTCAAACCTATCGTAGGAAAGTAATCTTAGAAGCGTTGATAGACAGTGCAATTCTTCTCAAAAGAAACTTATTTACTGTTGTGTTAAACAGAATTAAACCACTAACAAAACTAATAACTAAATTACAAAAAAGACTTCTCAATAAATGAAATGTGAACAGAAATAACTTCTTAAATATCTGTGGAGGTGAATGGAGTCACACTACAAGCACAGAACCATACTTTAATGAAGAAGCGTACAAACAAAAGCAAACAAATACAATTGCCATACATAGCAGTGGCCGAGGTTATGAAAAAGTTAATAATACCATAATGGAACAAGAAGTACTCCTTACAAAAATATGTCCTGAAAACTTCGATTTACCCCTCTATTCGACTGAATCAGAACATGTAATTTACACATAGCCATGCACGTCAATGTGTAACATTCCCAAAAAAATGTTCAAATCTTTACGCCTATTCCTCAATCAATATGTGAAAAGCAAAGACAAAATCAAAATTAAAATACTGCAAAATATGAATGCTTGTCCAGTACGCAAGCACACAGGACTGCAAGGACATTTGTTGGCCTGCATATCAGGACCTACTTGCAAAACAACCTTCCATGATATCAAAGGGATATCAACACATCATGCAAGTATAAGAAATCTAGTTTATAAACTGTATTATGCAAAAAGTCCTGCTTTAGCACTAGCCAATTTAAATAACATTCTTCTACATGGTACACCAAAGGACCTACTAGAAGAAATCAAGTATATACAGAAAAAATATTTTGGAAATGAAACCCACTTACAAGATGAATTAGCTGTCAACCAACTTCATAACAAATCTGCACATGGCAACCTTTCACTACACACATACAAAAAAGAAATACTAACATTTCAAAGCACTTCAGCTGAAGTACCAAACCACGTGTGTGTATGTTGCCACAGAACGTGTTATAAAAGTAACACAAAAACTATAGACCTTTCATACAAAATAGAAGACAATGAAGATTCTAAATGGTTTGAATTAGCTCTCTACCTTATAGCAGAAAACAAATACGAAATAACTGACCCCATAATACTTTGCAGTTACTGCACTACCAAACTTGACAACAACCAAACTCCTTCACGTACTATCACAAATAACTTGGAATTACATCCACTACCAAAACTCCTTCAACAACTTAATTTATATGAGAGCATCATAATTCAAACTGTTCATCCATTTCAAGCAATAATACGCCTTCAACCAAAAACTGCAAAATTACCTCCCTCTGAATTAGTGAAAGGTATTCGTGGAAAAGTAGTGTATTTACCATTAGATCTAAAAGAAAATGTGCACACTCTAGGAGTGCAACGTCCAATGCAACAATCTTTAATTATCTTGGTAAATGGAGTACCTACAAAAGACAAAAAAATGTGGCAACAACTGGTAGATTTACATAGAGTTAGAGAAGCCCTGCAATATCTCAAAGAGAATAATGATTATTACAAAGAAATTAATATCGAAGAAAACTTGAATGATACAACTGAAATAATTCAAGAGACACAAGAAACTGGTCAATTTGAGCTCCTAGATCCTGCTACAATAGCAAACACTTTAGACCATTATACAATTCACCCATTGCACTCTAATGACACCATAGAAGATGCACTGGAAACGTACCAAATGCGTCAAACAAAAGGATCACCAATCAGCATATGGGAAAAAAGTATAGAAGCATGTGCTTTTCCTCTACTCTTTCCTACTGGCAAAGGAGGAAGATACGATGATAGACCTGTTCAAATATCAGTATCAGAATATCGCTCATTATGAATGTATTCTGAAGATCCCAGATTTCGACAAAATGTGGAATACATATTCCACCTACTCTTTGAAAGTGAACTAGCAACTTTATGTTACGGAGTTGCACACATATTAAAATCAGGATCACACTTTCGAAATATGACAGCCACACAATTATTACAAAAAGTTCAACAAAAAGATGAGGTTTTACAGGCAAATCTTACAAATCTATTAGCAAATATGCAAGGTACTAAAGAGTACTGGTTTCGATGCCATGGAGATGTACATTGTATGATCAGAAACCTTGGCCCACCCACTTGGTTTGTTACATTAAGTTGCGCAGAATATGCATGGAAAGATTTACATGCTTTCCTACGCATATCAAACGAAAACAAAATAATCATAGATATACTAACACCTGGAGAACTTTGTTCTCAGGATCTTGTTAATGTTTCGAGATATTTTCACCATCGCTTCATTGCTATGCTACATTTTATTTGTAATAAAACTGTTCCTCCCCTTGGAGAAGTGCAACACTTCTTTTAGAGAAAAGAATACCAAGCCAGAGGAGCGCCACATGTCCACATGCTTTTATGGGTTAAAGATGCTCCTAAATTTGGTCAAGACAGTGATGCCATTGTTTTACAGTTTATTGAAAAATATGTCACTTGTGAAATTCCGTCAGAATCCACAAATAGTGATCTTCATGCAAAAATCTTACAATTCCAATGATACAAATATGGCAAATATTGTTGTCGCAAATACAAAAACAAAGGGAAATACTACACCAAATGCCGATTTGGTTTCCCTAGACCAGTTACAAATGCAGGTCAAGTGAGCAACCTCATGTCTTCAGTTAGACATAGTGTTAAAAGGTAAGTCACCTAAAAATACATATTGCACAAAAAGAAAAGAAGAAGAAAAATATATCAATGATTACAATGCAATCATTGCCCACTTGTGGAATGCAAACATAGATGTGCAGTACATTGCAGACAATTCTACTGCTGTTGCACGATATGTCACAGCATACTTAACCAAATCAGAAAAAACGGAGCTCCAAGGCCTCTGGAATGACCTGTCATCAGATAAAACAGTGTCTCAGAAATTATACAGCTTGGGCATAACAATGCTGTCCCATAGAGAATGTGGATCCTATGAAGCAGCTGATCGATTAACTGGTACTGCATTGTATGGTAAATTTGCAAATATAGTATGGCTAAGTCTTGGTCCAGCTAAATCTAGAAAAAGAGTTCTGAAATCATACGAAGATATAGAAACAATAGCCAAACATGATCCCAACAGCCAAGACATTTTAAAAAAACAATTAATTGGACACATACTACCCAAACAGGAGTACCACTTTGGAAACCATGTGTCTATACCACATAGCCCAAAATTACACATACAAAAATAATATAAAACCTGATGAACAAAACCGCAAATACAAAGTGACAAACTGTGATGGCAGCTTAGTAAAACTCACCAAACCAAATTTAATTAATCATATCAAATTGTCATTAAAGCCTCCTCAACATAAAGAAATATATTACATGTCCCTGCTACAACTCTTCAAATCATGGAGAAAAGAAGAAGAAATACTAGATACCTATGACTCATATGAAGACGCTTTCAAAGCCAATGAAAGCAGTATAACTGATGTAAACTTTGCATAGTGCAAAACAATGTTGCACAATGAACAGCAACACGAAGAGGAACTCCAGGCCCAACTACATAAGGACACTCCTGACAGTAGTCAACCTTCTGTCACAGGAAGCCAAGAACCACTGGGAGAACCACTAATAACAAATGAGGCAGAATTAGCTATGATAGAAGTAGAAAACACCATGTGTCACTATGAAGATAAAGAAGACTTAACTACACTACAATCAAAACTAAACAAAGAGCAACGTAGCATTTTTCAAGAAATAACAAAAGAAATTGCACATGGTGTGCAACATGAAAACAAAGAATGCACCCTCCAAAATTACAAACCTATACTATTGTATGTCAGTGGTGAAGCTGGTCTGGCAAAACATTCCTAATCAAAATCATCAGTAAGTTCCTTCAACAATTGACAAACAACAAACTGTCAGCTGTTGTCACTGACCCCACAGGTTTAGCTGCCTACAACATAGGTGGTGTCACTTTACACCGATTACTACTCCTGCCAGTAGAACACCAAAACAAGTTAGATTATTACAAACTTTCTGCAGAAGCTGCAATGGAAGTACGCAGAGTATTGAAACAAATGAAAATGCTACTAATAGATGAAGTGAGCATGGTGTCCAACCTAATGTTAGCTTTGATTCACCTCAGATTACAAGAAGTACTCAAAACAAACTATGAAGAGCTCTTTGCAGGAAAACACATCATTGTTTTCTGAGATCTTCTTCAATTGACACCTGTAAAAGGTGAGCCTATTTTTAAAACATTAGGACACAAACTCTGCTGTAAAACTGTTGGCAGCATTGGAAATGTCAACCTTTGGCAACATTTCCAATACAGAGAATTAACAGAAAACATGCACCAATCTGCAGATCTCACTTATGGCAACATCTTAAAAAGTATCAGAGTTGGTATACTTTCTAGAGAAGCAGAAGCAATATTGAAAACCCGGCACATTCATGCACTTTATGGTGATAATGCATGTGCTACAGATGTTATGGAACAATTAGCCCACAAAAATGTCAATTGTATGGCCTTAATGCCAACTCTTGCAAGCTGTTTCAAATTCAATGAAATAATGTTAAGCAAAGAAATGCAACCAATTATGGAAATTAGCACCACAGACAAACTAGATGTACATGGAATGACACTACTCATGTGTGACCAAGCCACAGCAAGACTAAATAGTTTAGAAAAATCAATCTCAAACACAGCAGGCTTGGAAAAGATATTAAAATTATCCTTAAATTGCAGAGTAATGCTTAAACGTAACCTTGACGTGGACCAAGGACTAGTTAATGGAGAACTGGGTACGGGTACAGTTGTTGGCTTTCAAACATACCCAGGTGACAACAAAATTCAGTTTGTCAATATTCTCTTTGACAAACTTTCAGAAGTAAAAAGAATAGGACGCTCAACAGCTCGATTCCTTCTCTTCAAAGACATGTATGTACGCAGAGAACAATTTTCTCTAACTCTTGCATACGCAGTCACCATTCATAAATCACAAGGTCTTACTCTAGACAAAGCAACGATAGACATTGGTAACACAGTCTTTAAAGAAGGCATGAGCTACGTAGCACTGTCACGCCTATGTACAATTGACGGTCTATTTCTAATAAACTTTGATGCAAGTAAAGTAAACGCTGATAGTCCTTGCATTTTAGAATACAATAGACTTCGTTCACTATAAACCCCCCATCTACAAACATATCCTGTTCCACAAAAAGGAAAATGTTCTAAAAGAAAACTAAATCAAACAGAAATGCAACAGGATGTCACTGCAAATCCTCCAAAGAGACTAAAAGAAACTAAAACTTCATCAAGTACCACAAGCAAAAAAGAATCAATTAGGGAAAGTAAACCAGGTACTTCTTTAAAGAAGGAAGACAAACTCCAAAAAAAGCAGTTAGATACAGAACTACCTGGACCATTTAAATTCTCAAATATAGTTGGTGTAAGTTGCTACGCAAATGTAGCAATGAATATTCTATTTCAATTACCACCAATTGTTGACAACATTTACTTACACAGTACAGACCCATTGTGTTTGCAAATGTTAGTACTTCACAGAAATGCAGCAAACAATCCTGACAACACGTATAGTGTTTATGGAATAAGACAACAATTGGACTACTGTGCTGGAATGGTGAAATTCACTATAAACTCACAGGAAGTTCCACAAGAATGTCTAATGTACTTACTATTAGTACTGGAAAACAAAATCATACCTATAAATGAAATCTTCCAGATTTCATACATGTGGAAACATACATGCACTCTCTGCAACAATGTGACACACAAACAAATCCCCAATGAGCGCTTTGTCTATATATCAATACCTAATTGTGAATCCGTTCCATTTCAGCAACTTGTACAAAATGCAAACCACGGTAGATTATGTTCTACCTGCAATTCGGATAATCGCTCCACATTACTAATACAAACACATAGTAAATACGTAATACTAATGCTTCTACGTTACAATGCAGATGGTACGAAAAACAACTGCAAGCTGACTGGATTCACACATGGTCAAATATCACTTGGTAGGAAAACCTTCACAACAATAGGTATAATCTACCATGCAGGAGCCACAACCAACTCAGGGCACTACACTGCATATATAAAAAAAATGTGGATGGTTTGAATGTAATGATAGTACCGTTACTCTAAAGCAGAGATTACCAGCTAATCTTACAAACGCGTATTTAATGTTCTTAAAACCAAAATTTGATAACTGAACTGTACTTAAACCTTAAGTACACTCGTAGTAAAAAAATATAAACTGTCACAATATTTCAAAACTAACTAACTGCCCAAAGATTCTACAACAACTAATCAGATAAATTAATACCACTAAAATAGAGCAAAGAATAGACAGTTAGAATACGCCAATTGGTATCTAACTGTCCCAAAATTTACAAATATGCAAACAGATAAATCAATACTACGAAATTATATAAAAAAATAAACAGTTAGAATACGCCAACTGGTATCTAACTGGGCCAAAATTTTACAATATCCAAACAAATACCTAATATCTTACTGCTCACAAAAACTGGAACAATCCAATGCATAAAGCAATAGGCAGAAAGAACAAGTAAACGCGAAAAACAAACAAATAAATAAACTGTAGCATAACAGAAAAAGGTTTTTTTTTTTAATCCAACATGGATTTTTTTTCTCCCACAGACCCAATGATTTTAGCAACAAACACAGAAACTTTGCAAATTGCACAGTACTCTGGTTTGTAATCTACTAAATATGAGGGTCAATAAAAAGAAGAAAATGTTGATTGTACAATGTAATAAGTCATTATAAAATACTAATACTAACATGCTATTTTCTTTTATTACAGAAATGAACATGAAAAACATGGACTCCCGTTACTAAACCAAATAGTACGAATAACAAGATAAATGCAACCATCGCAGCATGTCACACCCATACAAGCTTATAACATTGTTCCTTATAAATTAGTTTTTGACCCAAAGTTAAAAGCCACTATGGGTGTGATATGCTGCGGTGGTTGTGGCCAGGCATACACTCTTGGGTGCATGGCCAAATGGCCATGCACCCAACATTCTATACCCTGGCCACAACCACCGCAGCATATCACACCCATAGATGCAAGCATTGCAACCATTTTTATGTCCGCGGACAGAGGGAAGGTCCTAGGACACATTCAACTTCCCAGAGGACAATACAAACAGCGTCCTCAGGACACCCCCATTTTCTTTATGTACGAACATTTCAGGACCGCGATTGTTCTTAAAACATTTTCACCTTGCCAACGAACAATACAGACAACGCAGACAAATCGAACACAACAAAAGCGTCTAGCACATAAATAAAATACAACTTTGAACCTATCTCATACTCCCCCATCCTCCCCAAAGACTTCTACACACCAACACACTCTACTAAATACACATTTTGAACAAACTTTCACCGCGCTTTCTGCAGACGTCCGCAAATGCCAGATGGCGGACGGGACAGAAAATCTGACGCGCATCACGCACCACGCGCCCAATCAGCGAACACGTCGCATGTCCGCGGACATGACGCAAGCCGCTGGGCCGAACAGGGAAGTCCGTCCGCGAAGCGAACACAGATATCACTTATTTTTTTGCCTTACATTTTGGTCATTTTTAAAAAAACTACTGGACGGATTTACACCAAATCTGCAAAAGCACGCTTTCGGGACCAGGCCGCCGCTCCTGCCGCAAATTTGGTGTAAATCCGTCCAGCGGTTCGGGCTGTAGCCGTGCGCAAAGTTTTTTCCCATTCAGTCTATGGGAAAAAACAAAAGTTTTGGGACCCCCCCTATAACTTTTCCCCCTCTGGACGAATCCTCACCAAACTTTGCAAAAAAATTCAGAGTGGGCCATATACTTATTTTGCAAGGTTTGGTGAGGATTCGTCCAGGGGCACCACTCCTGCCGGAAATCTGGTTAAAATCCATCCAGGGGTTTGGCCTGTAGACGTGCGCAAAGTTTTTGTCCATTCAGTCTATGGAGAAAACAAAATGCTGGGATCCCCCCTATAACTTTGCCTCCCCCTCCACGAACCCCCTCACCCAACTTCTCAAAAAAATTCAGAGTGCCCAATATACTTTTTTTGCAAAGTTGTATGCCAATTCGTCCACGGGGAGCAAGATTATAAACTGGGCAAAAAGTGGTCTTCCTATGAGATGAGCAACTTAACCATAACATAATATGCAGTCTGAGCCATTAACCAACCCAACTTCCCCATACTTTTGTAAACTGCAATGTGACATCAACAGACAATTCTCTTGCAATCGTCGGACATGTTGATAGCTGTGAGAAGAAGATGCTTGTATGCTGTTCCAGCTAGGATTAATTGTTTGAATGAAGCTGGGCTTTGATGTGCACCAGAGTCCTCCGTCATTGAGTATTATTCGGACAAATGTTGTGTTCCTGGGTGCACCTTTACATGAATATGAACTAAATGTGATGACAAAATGCTAAGGTTGCATGTACCAATACAAATATAAAGAAGTCATTCTTCTCCATTGAAGAATGAAGGACAAGGTTTTATGTATTTGTTATCAGTACACTTTTTAAATTTTTATTTTCCTTTCTGAGTATTATTTTTCCAAAATGTTATTCTCACTAATTGAGTTTCCCTTTTCCTCAGAGAATCCTCACTGAACCCACTTTGTTATTTAAATTAAAGATGCTTTGTTATATTACCGCAGGCACTAGCAACTACTTTTTGAAAAACATTTACAATGTCTTCCCTTATACTCATGTTAAATTTCATGGGAATATACGAAATGGATTCCACAATGTGGGCAAAATCCCCCGGGAACTTGCTTCAAGAAAACAAGCAAAACAAGAAGGACTTCATTTAAAATTAAGGCTTCAAAATAAGCGATACAATGATATATCAGAACCTTTGCCATAACATTTGATTTTTACTTAAATATTGTATGCATTTCAGTTAATTATTTAAATCAACTACTGAAGATTGAATCCATCTCCTACCATTGTAATGTGGTCTTAGCTCTTCATTATCACCGATTTAAGAAATTCATGAAGATCGTTTTATTCACGTATTTATCACATAGGGTTTCTTCATAAAAGCTTCTTCAAACTCTCAAATATAAACTAGTAAACAGAAAGGAAAACGGCTAAACAAGAGTTTACTTTTATTGCACTAATATCGTTTATTTAAAATGATCAATGAGGTCACCAATACTTAGATGTGACAGATTCCTTTCTTGACTCATTCTTGTGTGGAGGAAGGGGAAGTGGTATATTGACCCCTTCTTTGATTCCAATATGCACACACTGCAGGACAAATGGGGGATCCTTATTAGATAACGAGGCCCTAAATGGCCACTACATTATGACGAATGAAAGAAGGAAACAAAGTAAGAGACTAGATTGTTTTGTAGCACTCTCAAACTCTAGAAACCTTAAAACTCAGTAGACACGTTGAAAAACAGACTACAAGGCCTGGCTGCAATAAAACACACAAATGAACTTGAAACCAACCACCAGTATCCGCTAAGTGAGAAGGACGAGCACACATGTTTATACCAGGACCCAGTCGAGGTCAAAATAGTGTTTACTTAGTGTGTATAGTGAAATGTTTGCACTTGCTGCCCCACGTTTTTTGTGAGGCTAACATAATTGCCATGCACATCGTTTTTTCAACACGCATACTTCAGAGTACTTTTCTCCATACTGGTATACAACATTTAGTTCCTTTTGTTCTGCTTTTTAGTTGCTGGTGTGATTTTCTGTGTTAATATATGTGCTATTTTCTTCATACATTAATTATGGGTCAAAACTTGCTTTCGAGTTTAGTGCTGTTTTTGTTAGACCCTCTCTAAGTCAGATATTGTTAGTAACTTTCTTTGAAAGAAAGAAACCAGTATTGTTAGCTAAAGATATCAAGAGAAAGTAGGCCACCAGGCCATGAGCATTTATCTGTTCAGAAGGGGACTGTCTGCATGAAGCGATGAGCAGAATATCCCTAACATCTTGCAAAAGCGTCCCTCAAACACACACATCCCCTTGAAGTCCACAGGCAAATGCAGGCTGCTAGGCGAACCTAGGGGCCGGCCTATGTGAGTGTCGGTCGCGTGACCAAAACTCATATCTGCATTCAGAGAAACTATGTGAATATTGAGTTGTGCTCTTGGAGCCTATTGGGATCGGGAGCTTCCCAGACCACCACTGGTGACAGGACATTTCAGGGGACACAGCCTCACCTGATATGCTGAAATACTTATTTAACTTTTCCACCCCTAATTTAATTGTGCAAATGCAAAATTAAACCCATCCGTCTAGGGTAGTGGAGTTGAGTCTGTACGGTGGTTATATAATGCCAATTCATCAGCTCCCTTTAGAATTGGGACACCTCTAATACGACTCAACATCCACTGGAGAACTTCTCAGATCGAGTGTGGAAAACTTTCAATAGATGCTGGAATTTGTCATTCAGACCGTACTTACACTTCTCTTTCGCTTCTATATATGTATTCTTCACCACAGTTCACCTTTCACACTTGGCAGTCCCACAATAACTATTCAGAGTTTGCAGAGTTAAAAACATATCAAAGTAATCCCAAGCAAAAAACCAGGTTCCTCTTGGGCACAACTCTTGCACATCAAGCAAGGAAACACTCCTGTTCTTGATTATGTATTTCTTTGGAAACTGCCTCACTTAGACAGTCCAGTTGATGCCAAATATGTTAGAATGCCCCTTTTTTACCTTCATTTTTTAGCAACGGTCCTCGTTTCTTGTTCTACAGACCTCACTCTAACACAAAACACAACCCCATTTGCATCGTCCCCTGTCTTGATCTGTGACACATGCACCCTTGATTCCAGTCCTCTTATAAACACTGGATACCCGAGGCAGGGGCAAGTTGTTATGCTATTGTGATGTATACCGCGCACAGCTACCATTTTCAAGGTCTCCAGGTGTTCAATGTGACAACCCACAGATAATTACAGGTGCTCTGAGACCACTAGTGTGATGATTTTTCACAGTATAAACGCTTTGTAACTTAATATAACATAACAAATGCTTGATCAGTGCTTAGGCTTTTCTGGTTGCGGCCTGCAAGGAATACCCCTGTCTGATTTGCACTTTTGCCCGTGCCTGGCCTGAGCCTGTTAACACCATGCACTGAGGAAGGCTCCAGGGAGCACTCACAGATGGTAGCACATCAGTTTGCGAATCAGAAATCTGCCCACAGCTGCACAAGATACGTTACCTGGTGATGCCTCTATGGATGCCATTATGTCTGGAGAACACAACTGCCCCAGCATAGTTTGCACACCTATAGTGCAAAATACAAATGTAAAAAAGCCCCCCTGCCCCCTCCCTAGCTCTGCCACTGTCGCTGCAGCACACAAATGACCACAGGCCTCTCGTGCTGTGGTCTACTGACTCGGCATCGCCCGGCCGTCTTTATTTATACTGATGGTGACGTGGCTCGCTCCACGGGGTTAGCGCCGTCACGTCACCAGTCTTCATGTGCAGAGGCGTAACTGAGGAGGGGCCAAGGGGGCTATAGCCCCGGGTCTTTAGGTTGTAGCCCCGGATAGAAGCTCAGGGGCTACAACCAAAAGGATATAGCTAGCCCCATATCCCGCGATTCCCGACATTAGCTTAGCCCCTGATCTTTTCCAGACGTAGCAACATCCCTGTGTATGTGCAAATAGCATAATTTTTCTATTTTTTCTGAGCAGTTGTAACAGGTGAGGAACATTTTATTGGATCCGATGTCTTTAGTGTGTCGGTCATTTTTGTGTAATTGTCAGTAGATATGCTTTCCCACCTGCAAAACAATAAAGATAACATTTGTATTGAGTAATTGCTTAAGTCTCCTCCAATAATGTCCTTCTGCCTAGCACCGTTGCATGCACTATGTAATATCTATTACACAGCTCTTAGTGTGTTGGTAAACCTTTGTGTAAACACCTTGTTTTCGCTAGTGTAAGACTACGACAGCTGGCCGAGGATGCATGTGTTGTGTATTTGCATATACGATAAACAGACACTAAGACGATGAAATCTCATCCATGCATGCACCATATTGCTGTCCATACGATGCCTACGTCTGTGCCTCTGCTCGTGTAAAAATACAACAGGACACAACAACCCACCAGAAATTGACGCCTGCGCTTTGTCTAAATCTGACCTCCTTAAGTACTCCTTGTATGCATCGAAGCGATTTGACATTTACAAAAACAAATTCAAATCCCTGTGAGAGATTTCATGACAGAAAGCACCATTGATTTGACAGCGTGCTCTCTGGGGAAGAGATATTGTTGGAAGCATTAAAGACTTAATGCTTCCAAAGTCCTTTCTTACCACTACTCCCAAGGCAGAGTCGCTGGGCCTGGGCAACGCAGGCTGCTTTGGTGGCAGCTGGGAGTTTGACAGTGTTATGACGAATGGCAACTGTTGATCAGTGAATTGTTACACTGTTGATGACAGTGCTGCAAATTACTTTTGAAATTAACTGTGGGGACATGAAGAGGTCCTGCTGTTTATCTGCGAGAAAGAGGGCAATGTACAAATAGTAAAGCCGAGTAGTTATTGTTCAGTAAATTCTCTGCAGCAGCTGGAGGTAGGTATTACATTGTCGCTATCTTTTGAAAGCTTCGTTCATCTGAGGAAATACTGAAGAAAAGACATGCACAAAACCGATTTCTCTGTAAACGTTTTCTTGAATGCGGCGCGTGACACGTGTTTGTGAATTGTCCTTACCGCTTCTAAAATGTGAAACGCGAGATATTGAAATTGGAATTTGCTTGTAACCCCTATTAATTTCTAAGAAAAAAAAAGACACGTTCAAAATAAATAATGGTCGTGGCATTTGTTTTCCTGTTTTTGCCCTACGGCCTCCATCTTGAATTTACCTGACATATTCAGTCCTCGTTGTTCTGATCCGTGCATAGCTCAGTTCTCTTGATAGGTATAATTCGACGTTTGTATCGCCGCCTTTGACATATGCTTTTCCCATGGTTTTTGTCCTTATTCCGAGAATGTGCCTCTTACAATGCGGAACGCAAGAGACTTGTTTTGTAAGATTAATGAAGGTCACACAAATTCTCAAAAGTATTCTGATAATTAAGGCTTTGTTTATCAAAAACAAGTTATATTAAGAGCAAAAAAGATTCATGGTAATTATTCATAATCTTAACAATTCAAGTGTAGCCACCTCATTTGTGCATTTAATTCTTCTTGTTAATGTTTTGCATAAATCTGCATAATTACTTGAGTTGCCTGTTGTAATTTTGACAGCTACTCAGTTCATGTGCACCAAAGTATATCGAACGCTTCATGTGCTGAATATTTATAATTTTATGTATGTTCCTGGGATAATATTTTTTCAACACTGTTTCTAGTTTTTCTAACGCTGACATGGTGTTCTCGGAAAGATTGCCAGGCAGAGATCTCTTTCCAGGGGGCACGTGATGGGACTGAGACTGTGTTTAAAGGCACAGCACCATAGCTCCTGCAATTGGGGGTTTCTTGCTTAAAGCAAGCCTCTGAATTATGCATTTCATCAAATGCTTTTGATGAAAAGAATAAGCACTGCATTGTCTGTGCTGGGCTTTCGAAAGCGGAACACATGGTTTATTATTTTCCACAATGCTCCCTGCATGACTAAGTGAGGCTTAGGACTGGATTCAATTCCCTGGCCCATCTCGAATGCTACATAAGGGAGAACAAGTGGGAAAACTGTGTTCCGCACAATCACACTATAATCAAAAGTTATCCCAACTCTAAGGCAGCAGGCTCATCGATGCACCCATGTGGAACGACTACCACGGCTGCCCCAAATCATCAGAAGATGCATCTTAAATATAGATTACATTGGTGGGAACTATTTTTTAATGGCCAAGAATACCGTTTCTAGGGGTAGGCAGAAGAAAACAAGCAAAGATCCTGTATTTTTTGCGGGGAGAAAGCTTGCTCAGGATGAGGCAATGGTAACATATCACTCAACATATATTGAAGGGTGCCTCCTCAACAACCTGTATTTAGAAGCGACCTCAGTGTTCTGAAAACTCTTAACATAAACGTATTGAAAAGGGGCAAAAGTTCTGACGCAGCTTAACATGAGCTCATTTGCCTGTAAAAAGGTGCCTGATGCTTCGTCAACACTGATTTTACCTGGTGAGATTCTTCTATAACTCTTTGGGAAATTACATCTTTCTCCTGGAAATTCAATTTAAGATTTCCTCAATTTCCTCCAAAGACCATGCCAATGAAAGGAAATATGTATGCAGGAATTTACCTGGCACTGTGATTTGTATACATAGTATCATATTTCGAATTGAATCAAGGCCCTATGATTGGAGCATTAAAAAAACCCAATGAATAAATAAATACATTGCAGCCCACATCATGCATTGTTTAAGTGTTATAGATGCTATGTTATGTTATGTTATTTGGTCTTGTACAGCACACTGCTCCCACTTACATGGTCTCTTGGCGCTCTGGCGGATCTAAAACGGAAGGCGGGCTGGGGGAGCTTTGTTAGTGGATTTGTGAGGGGAAAGCGCAAGAGCTTTGATGTGGTGTTAGTAGCTTCAGTTCAGAAAAAACAGTCACTGTGTGCTGGTTTGTGTTGTTTGCTGGTTGTAATGTTGTGTGTGTGCGTGAGCAGTTTTGTGGCTGGCTACGTTTCCTGTTGTGTGTTGTGTGTAGTTCATTGTGGCTTGTGATGGCCTTATGTTTTGTTGCGGTATAAGTATGTTTGTTGTTCTGTGTTTTAGGCTGAGAAAGCAGAATATTTGTGAGTTGTTTGTGGGTTTGTGGAACATTTGCATCACGTTCATCTAAATTCTATTCTAGATTTACAACATATGCTGTCTGAAAATATACCTAGTTTCGGAAACATACACTGTGGAAAAAATTGACCAAGATTCAAAACATACACTGTGTGAAAATATTCCTAGATTCAGAAAAAATAACGAGTGAAAAATACACCTAGCTTCAAACATACACTGTGTGGCAATACTATCTAGATTCAAAACATACACTGTGTGAAAATGTACCTAGATTCAGAAAAAGATAATGAGTGAAGAATACACCTAAATTCAAATCAACACTGCGTGGCAATATATCTAGATTCAAAACAAACATACGATGTGTGAATATAAACCTATATTCAAACATACACTGTGTGGCAATATATCTAGATTCTAAACATACATTGTGTGAAAATATACATATATTGAAACACACAGTGTGTGGCAATATACCTAGATTGAAAACATACATTGTGTGAAAATATAACTAAATTCAGAAAATAAAATGAGTGAAAAATACACCTATATTCAAACACAAACTATGTGGCAATATATCTCGATTCAAAACATACACTGTGTGAAAATATGCCTATATTCAAACATACACTGTATGGCAATATATCTAGATTCAAAACATACACTTTGTGAAAATATACAGAGATTCAGAAACAATGTGTGAAAAATACTCCTATCTTCAAAAAAACACTGCATGGCAATATATCTAAATTCAAAACATACACTATGTGGCAATATTTCTAGATTCAAAACATACATATAAGATATACCAATTTTCGTAAACATACACTGTGGAAAAAATTGGCCTAGATTCAAAACATACAGTGTGTGGCAATATATCTAGATTCAAAACATGCACTGTGTGAAAATGTACCTACATTCAAACATGCACTGTGTGGCAATATACCTAGATTAAGGACATACACTGTGTGAAAATATACCTAGATTTGAACATATACTGCGTGGCAACATAGCTAGATTCAAAACATAAACTGTGTGAAAATATACCTATATCCAAAAATACACTGTGTGGCAATATATCTAGATTCAAAACATACACTGTGTGATAATATATCTATATTTAAACGTACACTGTGTGGCAATATACCTAGATTCAGGGCATACACTGTCTGAAAATATACCTAGATTCAAACATACACTGTGTGGCAATATATCTAGATTTAGAACATACACTGTGTGTAAAATACATTTATATCCAAGCATATACTGTGGGAAAATATTCCTAGATTGTAAATTCAGTGCAGTTATTTGCAAACAACATGCATGGATATTATTCTTGAAATTATTGTATTTAGAACAAATATACATGCTTAATTGATACATTTGCCAACATGTCATCTTACAACACTTCAAGGCTATATACTAACCCAAAGATTGTGTAGTCATGAGGCAATGCAGACTAACGGTATGTGCTTGTTTTCTGGTGGGAGAGCTGTGCAAGGTGTTGAGGGAAGAGTGGTGGTGCAATGCCTTTAAGGTATGAATGAGCAATTTTCTGGTAGAACGCCCATTTCTACATTCGGCTGAAAGACCATTTATATGGAATATTCTAATCACTATTTTCTGACCGTGGCGATATATGGACATAGGGTGATTTACATCGTGTAGGGAAGTAAACCTGTAAATTATGGGACTGGGCACATATTCTACCAACACGTATGTTGTTACATATTTCAACAGCATTTTCTGTTATGTTAGTTTGTTTTTATAGAGGTATCTTTCCTCCCAAAGACCACATTGGTGCTAAGAGCAGCGGATCTACACCGGAAGACACAGTACTGAGCAGCAAGATAAAACCAGAATAAAGAAATGCCTTTTTACAGATTTACAGAATTTCAAATGATCCTCTAATTGCTTGAATTGTTTGGCTTGAGAATTCAATAATTGGGGCCCAAGAGAATCAAGACACAACTTCCTGAATGAGTTGTACCTACTCTACAAACAATAATGATGGATTCGGATTTAGAGCACATTCTTTGCATTGAAATGTAATACTGACATGTCACTGTGTGGATTCTGCAGCCAATTACATGTTGAACTCGATACACGATTTTAAAGTAAAACAAACTGAACCACAGTGATGTACAAGGAATGCAATGCTGGAGTGATATGCTTACGATAGCCCAGGTGAAATAGAATTTGAACCGCCACATTCTGTACTCCTTGCAAAGGCGCCAGCTAGGATCTAGGCAGTACAGAATATACTCCATTGCAGTGGTCTAAGCATGAACAAGTAAAGGCACTGTTCAGTTCAACCCAATGGGGAAAGGAAAATGAGCACAGGAGTCTGCACAATGTTGAGGGGAAATAAAAAGAAGTTAGAACAGTTGAAAGCTGAGGTTTACAAAATAACAGCATTGAAATGTGTGCAGAAGCTTCTTACCGGAGAAACAGGTGAGCGCAAGTTACCAGGAGATGAGACCTTGTAGAAGAGTCCCAGCCAGCAGGTGATCCAAGCCAGCATTGCAGGTTTTAAGGATTGAAGATTAGCCTGTTCACTTTCACCCAGTTAGTCGCAGCTATCAAAGATGGGATGGGGTGTCTATGGCTTTGTCTGAACCCCAACCAAATTGATCTTTACCTGGTTATCATCTTTACAAATATAGAAGTGACATTGCAATAATTTTACAGAATGGTGAGTCTTATGACCAGGCACACAATAATCATTCACTATGGGGCATGCCATTAGAGGGTACATTTTGCTCCTCTCAACTATAAAAGCAAAAAGTCACTCTGATATGAAGGAGTGCTAACTCTGCCCAGATCCTCATCCAAACGGATGATGATCTAGGTCTTCACTCATGCATAGAGGATTGGACATTGAAAGAATGCACCTGAGTAGCGAATTTTAAGATCATTATAAAAACAGTCTTTCAGAATGGGGAATGCCATTATAACTCCTCTCTTCCGCCTCTCAAATATTAACGCAACATGAAATCCAAAATATAAAGGAGAACTGGGTTTGCCCACATCCCCATTTAATTTGATGAGTATCTGTACTCTGTATAAATAAAAAATCAGAAATTGTAAGAATGTACAAGTGTGGCGCGTTCTATGAGCATGAGTACAACATCTATGCTCTTCATTTGATGATGATAATTTAGAGCAGCTGCTTCATTGCCAAGATGTTGTTCTGATTGAGGCCCTTTGTGACTGCCTGCTATTGCATTTTCTGCAGTTCACAGGGGCGGATCGTTCATAATTGGTTACAGGCTCCTGACCCTCCAGCGCGTCTGCCTGCCCATTGTGCAGGAACGGAGCTAGCCCAGTGAAAACATCCAGAGCTCACATTTTACTTTGTCGGTTGTTCAGAATTTTCATTCAAGGGTTCTTTCATTATTCTTTCATGAACATCTATAGATAATTTGTCCTAACCTTAATTACACTATGCACTAGCATGATAGTACCATATTACACGGCCACGTGGCCGTGTATTTATGGTAAAGTTGCTGTTTCCATAGGAAGAGCACTTTTTGGGCAGCTTATAACTCTGCTCCCCCTGGACGAATCCTCACCAAGCTTTGCAAAAAAGTATATGGCGCACTCTGAGTTTGGTGAGGTTTGGTCCGGGGGGGTCAAAGTTATAGGGGGGTCCCAAAACTTCTTTCTTTCCCATAAACTGAATGGGGGAAAAATTTTGCGCATGGCTACAGAGGAAACCGCTGGGTGGATTTTCACCAAATTTGCGGCAGGAGCAGTGGTTTGGTCCCAAAAGCGTGCTTTTGTAAATTTGGTGAAAATCCATCTAGTAGTTATTTTTTAAATGATCAAAAAGTAGGTCTAAAAAAATTAGTGATATCTATGTCCGCTCCTTGGACACACTTCCCTGTTCGCTCCGCGGGCAGGACACCGATTGGGTAATTGGGCGCGCCATGTCCACGGACATGTGACGCGTTCACTCATTGGATGGTGGAGAGCGTGAAGTGCGTCAGATTGTTTCGATGTGCCCGCCATCTTTGATCCGTGTTTTGGTGTCCACGGATATTGCTGCAAAAACATATAAAAAAACACAAAATTGCACTGTCTGGGGAGGTGAGGGTTGGGGATGTTGCAGCAAGAAGCAAAAAAATTGTGTATTTCTGTCACGAAAGTCATACGGTATAGTTGGAGGTAGGGTGGGCAACTGTCCCGTAATTTGCAGCATTGTCCCGCAATTGGCGCCTGTGTCCCGCAGTTTGCAGATTGGCTCTGCGGGATGCGGGTTGTCCCGACTTGCTCTGTTCAAGCACAATTTGTACTCTAACAGAGTAAGTTAGGAGTCACAATTAGTCATGCTGAGGGTTGGGGCAAAGCGGGCAAGGGGTCATATACATACATTTCCCGTGACTGGGAATAACAGTGGCTGGCAAGTGGCAGCTAATCTGTAAATAAGAGTCCTATTGCATTGCATTGCAACCGCAGCTACTGACGTGACAGGCTTGCAGGGCGGCCATGTCAGTAGCTTCGGGTGCAATGCATTGATTGTGCCAGGTGAATGACGCTGTGACGTCATCAACACCTTTTGTCCCGCAAAGGGATGTGACGAAGTTGGCCACCCTATTTGGAGGTATTCCTCAATATATTGTGCGTGAAGTACCAGCAAAGGAGTAATGTGTCTGTGTTACAAGGTATTTAAAATAATATTGGAGTCAGATTGGCAACCCCTAGAGTTTGGCATCTGAGGCAGCCACCTGCAGTGTTTGATGGAAACAGTGGCCGTGCACGTGTATGACAATACGAATTCTCATGGGTGCATTGAGCCGTGTTGTTGCAAAGTGAGAATGTATTTAGATTCTGAGTGAAGGTCACTAGCTTTGAATTTTTGGTTGCGAGCTAAAGCAGCCCACGCTTGGGACTGAAAGTGGAAGGGTCAATTGTTTTTTGACCTTGAGAGAAAGGGATTTTTCCGTAAAGTGTCAGTGAGAGGAGGTTTCTAATAATGAACATTTGATAAGGTTATGCATTCCAAAAGTGTCTACGGAACATGTAAATTCAATTCATGAAGATT
The DNA here is from genome assembly GCF_040938575.1 of Ambystoma mexicanum. Classification (NCBI taxonomy): domain Eukaryota; kingdom Metazoa; phylum Chordata; class Amphibia; order Caudata; family Ambystomatidae; genus Ambystoma; species Ambystoma mexicanum. The sequence goes on along the minus strand of NC_090928.1, from coordinate 472,642,611 downwards.
CTTTGATGCGAGCGGATTGAGCATTTCGGACTCAATTACAGGAAGAGAATGGAGACGGTGAATATTATGTAAGTTTGTTTTTGACGACTGTATACCGGAACAAGCTTTAACCTATTATTATCTGAAGATTAATTTTGGCAATGTAACTCAAGTACTATTTTTCTGTGTGGTTGTCTTTTTTATGTGGTTATGGGAAGTGCAAAATGTAGTTGTATGTCGACTATAACTAGATTCACCCAGGTTCAATGCTAATATTTCTTTAAAATGTCATGTATGACCATATAGAATTGTGTATCCATTTCTAGGTTCTTTTTGTCTTTTTTGAGATTGTTTGATGTGTGTGCTAATTGTTAGTTTAAACTCTATGCCAAATTAAGAAAAGTATACAACTATTGTAATAAAGGTAGGGTATTGATACATATTTTCTGTTATGTTTTCCAAATAGCTACATGCTACCTTACTGCGATTGCCATCGATTCCAGATGCCAACTGATGGGTTCTTCAATAGGCAGGTTCACGTTGTCGTCAACGGCTGAATCACCGTCACTGTTTTGTGGGACGATCGCCGAGGTCCCATTTGTCCGTACGCTGCCCTAGCGATTAGGAGTAACATAACATGGTGGTGTAGGTGCAAGTTGATGCAGACACCCTGGAATTCACTGTGGGACCCAAGCGGTTCCTTTATCGAAACAAACACTTTGTGTATGAAAAAAGAAGAACGTTTGCCTCACCATTAACATTTTCGATCATGAGCGAAGAAAATAATTTGCAATTTGATTGAATATGGGAACATTCGGATGTTCTCGGAGAGTTCATTGGGAAATAAAAGTACTTTAAAAATTGTATACTGTTATTCTTTTCTTTTAAAGATCGGTTTACTAATTTGAATTGTGCTGAGGTGTGTTGTTAGTCGATGTGTGTTGATTTTTTGGGTTCTGCGTCATGTCACATAGGTGATTATGGGCGCATTTGGCTACGCTGAAGAAGAACGTCAACCGAGAAAAGTGTTCATTATCACTAGGGTTGGTTATCTGAGGGTCAGGGGCGGGTCATATGATTTAGTGACATCACGCCAGTTTACCATAGGTCGATGCAGCAATGGTTAACAATAGTATAAGATGGACATGCGCTGTTGCCACATTTCGTATGTTTCTCAAAGAGGAGAAATTAGGGTGGCCAAGTGTCCCGTATTTTGCGGGATTGTCCCACAATTAGGGACATCATCCCGCGGTTTGCAGAGTGGCTGTGCGGGACATAGGTTGTCCCGACTTGCGTTGGGCAACCTGCCTCCAGCACAAGCCCTCTGCAAACTGAAGTGGCCATCTGCTCAGCACGGCGCTGCCGCCTGCTGCTTTCTTTGCTTCTGGGGTCATGATGGTCATGTTTGCAGTTAAAAAAACATGAACATCACCTCGCAAGGACAAACCATTTGTATTTAAATTAAGCTATCAATTAAGAGCCATAAAAAAAAATGTAAAAAGAGGCGGGCCAGACGTGAATGATGTGACGTCATCACTGCCTTGTGGCCAAGTGTCCAGCGGCAGACTATCAAAGAGTTGACCACCCTAGGGGGTAGTGTTTCTCATGCTCCTTGATTACAGCAGTGGTGGTGTCTCATGGGGAGGAGGGATGGAGTTAGCTGATGTCATTTTAATGTAAATAGCCATTTTGCCAAAAGTATGTACTGTGTACTAGATTGTTAATGGATGAATACGAATAGGTGTTGGAGCTGTGCAAGGCAAATATTGAAGTTACAAGTTCCTACATTAGTAGAAAATGTAGTTCCAAACTGTGCATGAAGCATAGATGTTATTGTTATGTGCGTATGGGTTTTCGCACACATCCTCATGCTGTGCACCAGGATATGGTCACATGCTATTTTCCGGAAGGTGTGCAATGAAGTCAGATGTTCGCAGACATTATGGTTCAGTTGCGCTAATAAAAATCTATGAAAATCAGTAAAAAAAGTTTGTTAAAGGGACGTTATGGTTAAGTTGCGATACTAAAAACCTATGAAATTCAGTAAAAAAAACTTTGTTAAAGGGACGTTATAGTTAAGTTGTGCTACTAAAAACCTATGCAATTCAGATAAAAAACTTTGTTAAAGGGACATTATGGTTCAAAGTAAAACCGAAAACCCCTGAAATTCACTAGTTATGATAAGCTAAGGAAGCATAACTCGCGCCACCACCGTGCATTGTTAAGACTAACACCCAGGACATCAAAGATGACATCAAAAATGTGTCATGGCAGTGTGCGGTCTAGCACAATACTGTGCGCCATTCTATTCCCTCCTCATCTGTACCTATTGGAATGATGGAATCCCTTCTGGTGATCACTGCTTCTATATGTAAAGGGAGCCTTGTTCCTGGTGCCTTCTCCTGTGGGACTGCTGGTCTAAATAGGAATTCCACTGTCAAGTGAAATATCATGTGTTGCACTCCTAGAAGCCATTCAATCAGGACTGTCACTGCGTACATGAACATCTGTTCGTGCACTGGTAGCACTCGAATAGCATTAGTGCTGCATAGTGCTTGTACTACTGTGGCTACTCTGTGTAATGCATGCCTGGTAATGGAGCACACTAGTACTTTGTCTGATAATGAAATGTTCATATTTCGTTTACTCAATAGGTCCCAACCTAGTAGGTTTACTAGTGTCTCTGTACTGTACAATAATTGAGCTAACCTTTCCTGTGTCTCTATGGTAATTGGTAAATCTTCTGTAAATGCAACCATGGTAATAGACCCAGAGAATCCTTGCATGTACATGCATCTGTTGGTCAAAGCAATATTTCTACCTTCATACAGAACATGGAGGCCCCTGTATCCACCATGAAGGTGAGCATCCTGTCTCCTATCTTCACTCCCACCTTGGGTTCGTTTTCTGGGTCCAGGGTGACTAATAGGACTGGACATGTCAAGACTCACTGTGGGCTGTCAGATTGTGTATACATGTTTGTCCCCGGGAGCAGGAATAGTTTAACCCCCATGACACTGGCTCCTGCTTAATGTGTTACTGTCCCTTGTGTTAGTGCATTCTGTTCCCATGGCGGTATGGTGGCTTGAGAAGGTACCTGCTGTGTAGCATTCTGTGGAATATTCAGGGTTGGGTACTGTATGGGTCGTCCATGTATGGGTGATGCTGTCTGCATTGGACCTGGAATCTGTGGCTGTGCAAACCCCAGGGTATACCCATGTGTGCTGGTACCCTTTAAGATGAATCATAGGCAGGATACTGGTTTGGGGGTGCACCTGAGTGATATTGTATGGGTGGACTGCTTTAACAATCTCAAGCTACATGTCCCACTTTTCCAAATGCCCAACATGCCCTGACAAAGCTTGGTCTCAATCCTCCAAATCCCCCTCTTTGCCTACTTTGAGAATTAGCTATTGCTCCTTGTACCTCTCCCATGCTTCTTCTATAATTTCTCCCATTAACTACCAATCCCTGTGAGAGTTCCTGTTCTTGTTGCCCATCCGTGGCATTTGTAACCACTTCTCCTTCCATAATTACCTTTGCTAGCTTTTTCTGCACTAACTTTGCTTCTGCTCTCTGCACTTGCTCACGCTTTTCTCTTTCTCACACTTTTACTTGCAGTAATGTACTATATGCTCTTGCATCTCACCCCATCCTTCTGCTTCAAGACTCACTATTTTATTTAGCTCAGCTGTACCTCTATTAGGACAACCTCTGCATAACATATAGTATAATAATGGTATGGTTTTATCCCATGCTTCGCCTCTTCCATCTCTCCATATTTCTGGAATTTAATGAATGTACAATGCTGGGTCTTCATCAGCTCGCATCATGCGTGCCATGATGGATCCTATGTCAGGTTTGTCCGGGTATGCTCTTCTCAGAGCATCCCATACATTGGCTTGACGATTATTAAATGGAATCCCATTGTGTGCATCATTCTCTAGCCAAACTTGTGGGTACCCTACTTATTCCCAAATGATGTGTGTCTGTTCTTCTAATTTGATCTCCCACTGCTAATGTGACTCCCGCTATCTGTTTTTCAAATGCATAGATCCACATTCCAGCTCTTGTTGTAAGGGTAGGAAGTGCCTTTCTCAAGTTGTTTTTATCCATTTGTGGCCAAGGCATGCATTGTGATCTCCCTCTTCCTTTATATATTAATAGGAATTGTGTCCCCTTTTTCCCTTTGTAGAACAGTGTAGGGTAGGAGCCAAGTAGCCCTATTCCAACTGCCCCACCTCTATCACCTATAGAGTGGGATCCAAAGTATGTGACGTATGCGGAACAGTTGAACCAGCAAAGAGCAGAACATGGACTCTGTGCAGTACCCATAAGAATACCAAGAGAATCTGGGAGGCAAGGTACCCATTGAGAAAACCATACCTGCATGAAAGACAATATGATGGTCATTTGAATGAGATTCCTGAAGAAGCAGAGCAGATGAATGGCAAGGATGAATCATGATGTCACACACACAGAGATGTCGCACACAGAAGAGTTGCAGGGACCAGAGAATGCAGATAATCTATAAGGCATCAAGAAGGTACTAAGGATAATAGTAAATAGGTTGCGGCAAGCGCCAATATATATAGATGCATATGGACAAGTAAAAGATGGATGTTTCCACTACGCATTATAAAGCAGTGCTGAACATTAACAAGAAGGCCTCACTTCAGTGTGTCGCAGTTAAAAGCAAATTAAATTACGAATGAAATCTCAGCAGAAGGAGTTGAATGAGCCAAGAAGCCACGGTCTTATCAAACAGGAATTGGCTGACATTGTATACAAACTGTGTGAAAGAACAGAGACTCCTGTTCAGAAGGCTTGAGCAAAACAAAAGACATCAGAGGACTATTAGAAAATAATATTAAATACACAAAAAGGCTTGATTTCATGGTGTCCAATCACGTGGAAGGAGGAAGTTGGACGATCGAGGTGGTCACACTTACGCACAAGGGCAGGCTGTGCCTACACTCCTTAAACATTCTCAGAGCACAGTACAAACTCAAGGCCAAACTTCCAAGCACTAATTGACACTGGACCATTGAGTGATGATGAATAGATATATTAATTGGTGGGAAGCTGGTGTTAAGATGAGCCTACTAGCACCTGGATGTTCAGTCTGTATGCTGCTAGACGTAGGTAGAAAAGTACTGACGGGGTTAGAAGCCAACCAATTATAGAGGGCTGCGTAATTAAGAGTCATATAGTTTGTGTAGCCAATGGAACGTTGTGTATTTAGTAGCGTCTATAGAGGCCATTTTGAGGGGAGAGCTTAGTTTCCCCACCTGATGTTAAGCACCCTATCACTTTCCTTCACAGTTCTATACTGATATGGAACTTATACTTAGACATTCACTTAGAGCCTATCACTCCCTCCAATAGGTTTTTGTAGTTTGCCACGTAGGTAGTGACGCAGGTCGACACGTCACTGATGACTAATTTGCCTAATGAAACCTCTGTATTTTGTAAGGTTTGTGGAGTAAGAGGATCGAGAGAATGCTGATGTTCGTTGTACTCCCTTTTTTTATATACTTGTTAATAAAATGCACTCCCTTTTGCCAAACTACTTGAGTCGTTTTGATTATTGAAGTATGAATACAATCTGCATCCCCATCCATCTCCAGGGTATTGCTAATCATCTTAAAGGGCTGGGGTGACCCAGTTCAACATATTTGACCTTTTCTTCTCTCTTGCTTTTCTATTGATAAGGGGCATGGCCTAAACCGCTCTCCCCATGGAGTTCTCTGTTCTTCCTCTGTCTCCCAGTCTGCCTCTCCTTCCTCCTGATTTTTCATCACCAGCTGTTGCTTCTGCTTATTCTGTCCCCTATGTGACATGCTCTACTCAAGTCTCCCTTCTGTCTGCATGCCTTCTTCCATTTCTATTTTCACAACCTTAATCACTACTCTATTAATTTTCAACAATATCTCCCCTGCTGTCCATGCATCAGCATTAATCATGTTGCATGGTCTCTCTCATTCTCTTCTCTTTGTTACCCTTGGAAGCTCTTGCTCTGTTTTCTGGATAGCTCCTGCTAAATCCCTACGTGCTTGGTTTTCTAGCTTCGTTATGATTGAGTGTCGACCTTTAATGTTCTCTGAAGCGCCCATTGACGCTGTTGGTTCTGAGTGTGCTTTGCGTTTGTACTAGGGATTTGTATATCCCACGGCCGGTTTTACATATGTTCCAATTGTGGGTGGGACAGTTGTCTGCTCAGGTGCTGGAACCCGTGCTGAATTGGTGCCTTCTCTGAGTGGGGCCGGGACTGACAACTGCACAGTTGTTTAAGACTGTTTCGTGCTTGTGCTGTCTCTGGATAACGGTGGGGCAGAGGCTACAACAAACAGGTGTTTTTCCTTCTGCTCCATCCCTTTCTTCTGACTCCCCTTCCACATCATCATATAACTTTCATAATTCTAATATGCTTTTCCTTCTTTTCAGCGTTTGACCTTTGTAGGTTTATAATAGGTGTGTTTACATGTGCTTGATAATCCCCTTATCGTGTGTGACTTTTGTTGGCCACACAGTAAACATTTTCCCCTAGGTCTCTGCTGCCCACTCATCATTATATGTAATAATATAATCCCTATATGCTCAATGCACATATGTTCAACTGGTGAACACATTTTGAACAATTACAATGGTACAGTGGCGTACCGGCAAACAACTAACTACGACAATAAAACAAAATACCAAAAGTTAATGAAAAAGAGCTCCTGAGGTTGCCCCCTATGCGCACCCCTGAGCTACCACACAAAAGCACAAAACAAAAATTCAACTCACTGTGCATCTCAGCACAACAACAACCCAACAAAATGTCCTTCCCCCAATACGTTTTTCTCACCCAAACTCTATGTTCACTCTCCACACTCACACCAAACCACTCTTGCCTCTACACACTCACACCAAACCACTCTTGACTCTAATCTAATCAAATAACATCTTTTAAATCTAGACTTTATAAAACATAGCAAAAAAGTCAACACTTATATACACAATGGTTTATTTTTCCTCCTCTTGTTCACACTAGTGCAGGGCTTCCCACTCTTATTTAAACATCGCTGCCCCCCTTTTCTCTAGTGGGACATTATATTCCGATATCCACTACTACTACCACTGCGACATCACTGCTCATCCCTGCGGCAGTCCTCTTCTATTTCTACTAAAATCAAAGCATAAAAATAAATATTTATCCCACATGGTTCGCTCCTCACACACTCCACTCTCATTCCAAAAGTCACTCTCCTGTCTGTTGTTCTTGCATCAGATGCACTTCACTCTCTATTTTCTTCTGAGGTCCTCTAATGCCGTCTCTCCTCCTCAAGAAGGCCTGCATACCTGAGGGCCATGCACAGTCTTCAGCGTTCAGGCGGGCCTCTGGGCGATCCCGGCACTTACTGGCCTACTCATAGCCTGTGCAGTTTCTGTTCCCTGGCACCGCCTACTCAGGAAAAGGCGGCAGAGAAGCTCCGGACCTCCTGAAAATCCTGGAATCACGTTTGTAGGGTTACCAAATGTAGGGTAAGACCCAAAAATCAGTCTTGAAAAATAATCCAATGACTCAATAAAGTGCACAGAAGCATAAAAAACAAAAGTTTCTTACATGCAACCGCAGCTGGGAACAATTCAAGAATCATTCAATATTACAATATTAAACGGTGATTTGTACAGTGAGAAATGGAGTTGATTCTTACATAATGTTTCAAGATGCACGTAAATTCACATTTTCTGATTGGACAGTTTTGGTTGTGCTATAGGTGATTCTAGACAATGTCTAGCTCTATTGGCCTATCTTATCCCTCGTGACCTTTCTAATGACTACTTCATGGTAATGATCTCATGGAGGGGTCGTCTAGTTTCACACAGTATTGTTTGGACAGTTGACAGGTTAAAATGTTTCACATAAAACATGGTTGTTTATTGGCTATGACTCTTCAAATGTTCTGGTGTGGGTCGCTTCCATCATAATTAGCCAATCGTATTCTGAGGTGTACCCAGTATGGCAATAGAAAGAATACTTCACATCCTTTCCCATCATACTCAAAGGTTGGCAGAGACTTTTTGTTCTCACCTTTGTGACTGTTCAATTGAAAGCTAGCAATTCGACTTCTCGTTGGAAACATGTTACGCTTCTCCCATCTTTATCATGGTGTATCTACATGACTTCATGGGGGGTCCCTCTTGCTCAGGGACCATGTGTCTAAATAGTGTATGTGTATATGAATAAATGTAAGTAGCCCTATTACTTATGAATACCTATAATTCAGGGGTTTTCAGGAATCAATATGTAATATTTAATATATTCCCGATTATATGCAAGGACCTCTTGGCTTCTTTTAGTCCTGAATACCGATCTCTTCCTTGGTTGGGGTGCTCATGTTGTTCTGTATCTGTACTTCCACTCCTAGGTGGATGTTATCCTACAGGCTATGTGTCTTCTCCCTGATCAACTTGTCCTGTGCACCCTACTGCTCACTTTCTTATTCGCAAGAGCTGTGACTTTTGTCTTGCTAGTTTCTAAAGCACTGGATAGGCATATTACTTGTTACATGTTTCATTTACTCCAGGCCTGGGAACCTGTTTCCCTTCTGCTCCTAGTCCATCCCCTGTGAATCTCTTACGCCCTTCCTCATGTGCTCTTTGCAAAGTTCTAACACCTGATTAATCACTGCTCCTCATTTGGAGCCTGGGAATCAGCTTTGCCTGTCTGCTCTGACCAATCGGAGCGTGACTTTATACCCTGTCTGTGGCTGCTGACTTTACGTGTGTGTCTCTCTAATGTGAGCTCACATTTGATGCATTTTACTGTGTGAAATAATCCATGTATTTTGGAGGCCTACTAAACCTAAGTGGTCTACGAAACTAGCTTTATTGTGAGGCCTTTCCTTTGTGTTACACGCTTCAAGGATGTTAGATATGTTTATGCTGAGTTTTATATTTGCTACCTTTTAGTGTTTCTGATGGGTGCTTGTATTGCTGATTGTAGTACTCTTTGTGTCTTTGTCCTGCTCACTTGTGTCTAGGTGCATGTGTGTATGTCTTTGTGTGGTTAGACCTAATGTTTGCTCACACATTATTTGTCTTTGCCATCATCCTACATGAAATAAGCTCTAAGTGTATGCGTGTGTGTATTACTGGCTACTCTCTATCTTGCATCAAGGAGGGGTCTCAGAAATTAGTCTATTCACTTGTCTTCTTCACCTAAGGCTTGTGCGGTATGCTTACTGTCTGGGCCTCTTGGCTTCAGTGTGGTTTCAGCCTCATGTGTTATGGGCTTCCTTAGTTTGTATTTTCTCTTGCAGTTGTGACGTTGGACGTTCATCCAAACAATACACTGTCACTGTTCGAAAAATGTTTACAAGCAGCATCTTTGGTTCACTGAAAACTACTGCAAGCAATTTATAACACATTTTTTATAAAGTGAAATGACATGATTATTTTGAAAGACTTGCGCTGTTATTGCCTTGCATTGTATTATAAGATTTCATGTATTACCAAATTCAGAAAATGAAACCTTACTAGTTTTGTTTTTAAATAGCATTCAAAAAAGAAACAAAATAATTTTTACTCTGAATTGCTAGCTGATAAATGACTAGTGTTAACATTTGAGGTCACATGGACAATGTTAAATTGGGGAAAAAATGTGAGCTATTCAGATGGCTTTTTCCGCCTGTAATAATAAGGAGTTCAGACCAGAAAACAAGGACACCTCGAATGTTTGAATAATATTGAAGAAATGTAACAACTAGTGAATTGTACAATACAGTATTTTTCCGGGATGCAGTTTGGAGAGATGACAGGTTTTGTTTTCTAATCATTACTGAAAGTCATGATGCACAGGAAGTAATACGGAGTAGAGCACAAAATGGAGCCCACATATTCGCATTAAGTGGAGAACATTTTGAAAAAAATGTCAATTTATAGCGTGGTCGTAGGGTGTTTGTAAAATAATGATTGTTAGAAATGTCAGTAATTGAAAAAAGATCATTAATCAGTGCATAGCTAGCACTCGAGTAGCCCTTTGAAATGCATGATGCTACTAGCAAATAATAGTATTTACTATTGCATTCCGAAACTTCTAGTTTCCTTATTTTACATTGTAAGTGTGATATGATATGATATAACATTTCTAACACGCCTATACACAAGTGTTACAAGGCGTGACGAGGCAAGGGAAGGGGAACAAAGGGAAGACAGAGACAAAGATCTTACTAGGCAAGGTGACATTAAGATTGCGCAAGTGTAGGTGAGGGGCAGAGGGAAAGTGTAGGGGAAGGGGAGAGGGAATTGCAGTACATAGGATCAACAGTAATAAATAAATGGAATAAATAAAACAATAGATAAAAGTGTGGCCAGCTTGTGGCAAGTGCAAGGGTAAGTGCAGACATCAGGTGTCAAGAGCTGGTAGGGACTGTAAAGATACAGAAAGTAGCCTGGTGGGGGAGGGGACTTGGGCCCGAGATCAGAGGTTAGCCAGGTGAGCAGTGCAGTTTCAGTTGGGAGTTCAGCAGGGGAGAGGAGGAAAGAAAGCAGAAGCAAAGAAGAAGGTCTTGAGGTGCTTCCGGAACCGGAGATGGTTCTCCTCAGGTTTCAGGCTGGCAGGGAGGCTGTTCTAGAGGGAGGCCCCAGCCGAAGAAAGAGATCTACCACCAACTCGTTGCTTGGAGAAGCTAATGACCATGAGGGAGTTGGAGGTGGATGAGTGAAGAGCTCGAGAAGGAAGGTATTTAGGAAGAGAGAGTTTAAGGTATTTAGGCCCCAGGCCCCAGAAGGTCTTTTGGACAAATGCATAGGGTTTTGAACTTAATCCTCGCAGCCACTCAGAGCCAGTGCAGAGATTTCAGTCCTGGGGAGATACAATCCCTGGGCTTGAGGCCAAGGACAAATCTTGCAGTCTTGTTCTGGATGAGTTGCAGAGGGCGGAGAGTAGAAGCAGGCAGATTTAGAAAGAGGCTGCTGCAGTTTTCAGCCTAGAGAGAGCTTCTGGGGGAAGGAGAGGAAAGGGAGAATACCTCTGAGGAGGTGCAGCTTGTAGAGATGAGACGTCAGAGATGTGAGGAGAGAAGGCGAGTGTGGAGCCAACGATGACCCGCAGGTGTGCCAATAAGGAGAATCTCAGTCTTACTGGCATTAAGGCAGAGATCATTGGCGGCACACCACTCCTGGATAGCGGAGAGACAGTCAGAGATGAGAGAAGGAGAAGAGGTGGTGGAAGGGAGCCTGAGTGTTGTCCGCATATCATTGAAAGTTTGGGCAGAGAGAAGCAATGCGGTGGGCAAGAAATGCCAGGTATTGGTTGAACAGCCAGGGAGAGAGAAACACCACAGGTAGAGATAGAGATAGAGGAGAGTATTGCCATACAAGTGCAAGCAGGCAATCAGAAAACCTGGACTGTCTCAAGATTGACATGGGGACACTTATGCAGCTAGTACATGGTGACAAGGACAAGGAACGTGTGTGATTTGTTAAGGTACGTTAGGCAAGGAGTATTTACACGGGCTAAATGCAGTTATTTTATTGTCTTTGACAGATACTGCCTGCAGAGTAACAACTGCCCAAGTGTTAGTTTGCCGCCCTATGGTTTCTTCCGCAATCTTCCAGCGATAATACTTTTTAATGGCCAAATACTGTCATTGCCAACGTTGGTTCCTCAAACACCCATTTGTCTTCACATAGTTCCCTGCTATTTACAGCAATGGAAGACTAAACCCGTTGTGAAACACAAATTCAGAATGGGCCATTGTAGGATGGAAAAAAAAAATAGAGCATGTTTTACACCCTCCTGCTAGATTAGCCATTGCAAAGAATACACATTTTTCTCTGCTCTCGGTTTTGCGAATAACTGTTCAGAAGTGCCAAAAGGCAGACCACCGTGACTTACATGTTAAACATTACAGAACTTTAACAGATGTTAAGGTAAATTTCAAAAACACACCAAGGATGTCTTTCAAGTTGACTTCACTTTTTAGAGTCACATGGGTGCAGAATAGGTAGGATGATATCAAAATAATGTCATGTTTTTTTATTGTGCATAATGATCACGATGTGAACAGCTTTTTAACAACAGTGGTGCATATTTCCAATTGCATATTAATTCAGATACTTAAATTACATGACTGGAATGACTGCTTTAATTACTTTATAAATTATATTATTAAAAAAATATTTAGAGAATAATGGAAAAAGGCAATATCAATATACATTAGTAAGCAGATCGTCTTTCATATTTTCACAGTGACACGTGTTTGCGTAAATATGTTTATAACTACTGCTGCAGGCATCACATGCAGAACCATATGCCCCGGTTTGTTCTGCCAGTGCAGCCAATTTTATCATGCACATGTGCAACTGACCGTTATCACAAGATGGTTGTGGGAAACACAAGGCGGGTGCAGTGATGAGCACATCGAATAGGCATTCAGGACTGGGAGGAATCGGGTAAGAAGATTTATTTTTCTAAATCGCTACACTTGGGCACCCTGAACAAGGCCGCTAATTTTCTATACCGAAATCAAGCCTTAGCTGCTTTACTTCTGCGGTGGTACCATCTGGACCAGGCAGTAAGTACTGTTTGCCTCGGGCTCGCCTTCACTTTACACCAACCACACTGACCTATTGAGCAGATATTCTACCTTAGCGCCACCATGAAATGCACGGCTAATTGCAAATATGGCTTGCAAAGTGCCTCAGCGCGGACCACCAAAAGACAGAGAAGCCCGGAACTCATGACTAAGCAATTAAAAAAAGCACTTTTGGGCATTGTAACCGGTACTCAAACCACCATTACTGGTATTCTCAATTCTCTGCCTCCTACCTCTGGCTCATTTAACCTGGCTAACACTTGCTCCTTGCTGAATATGTGCAATGGACTCCAGAGGAACTCTATGGGAATATCGCACAGGGCAGCTTTGACTTCGAACACCGCTGGAAATTTTGCTCCCACCAGCCTTTCAGTCTCCTTTGACTTGATGAGTGTGCAATCCTCTGAAGTGGGGATATTGACACCTTTGTGTGACTTTTCTGCCCTTTATGACAGTGAATCTGATAGAGATAGCGAATCTGACTCTGCACCAGCCACTGCCAGGCCAGCAGTCACTAGGGACTCGCCCATTACACTAACTCTAAATGCAATATCTGCAAGCATTGAAGCCCTCTTGGCTCTATGCTCAACTCTCACCAAAGAGCAGCGAGAGACCAAACAGGCCCTGGCCATCATCATGGATGTGATATTAGAGAACCCCCCTCTGCCTCAAAACTGGCCTCCAATGAAAATACAAAGGAGAGTAAAAAGTATCTTACCTTGCTAAAGAAAACTCGACATGTGAAACCTATCACAATGCCAACCCACATTTTGATAGGAATAATGTCTTGCAGGCTGTATCCAGGGACACCCTTGACAACATAGAGGAGAGTGACTGGGATTATGAGGAGCTCTCATTATTTCCACATCCCAATGATCGAGACACTGTATATTCTCACTGGTAATGAGAACACAAATGGTTTCTGCCAAAAAGAAGAAGGCGGCAATAAAAACTGAAGCACTATGCCTGCCTGGGAGCTCATCAGCTACTCAGTTACGTCCTGGAACCCGCATAGCTGGTAGCTCAAAATCTTTGGAATCTCATACATTATCTAATGGTACGACCAGACAAGTGCATCTTCACGGTCCTATGAGCAATTGGCTACTAGCTCTTCCGGCACCCCTAGTGACAACTTTTGCAGTCCCAATTGGAGCAACATTCACTGATGTGGGGACTCCAGCAGCACCCTCACACCTTATAGCCACCGAGCAATGCAGGAGATTAGTTCCCACCCAAGCATTGACCTTACCTAAAATCACCTCTGCGCATGCAACAACGGTATACACACATTTTGTCGAATGATTTGACATCGTGGGACTTTTCATCGCCAACCCTTTCATCGCCAAAAACTTTTTTTAAAACTTTTTTATGAGGGGCGGGTTTGGTGCGGTTTGGGGTATGATTATTTAAGTAAGGGAGGGTTTGGGGGGGCGAAGGAGTTTTTGGCGATGAAAGGGAGGCGTTGAAAAGTCCCACGATGTAAAATCATTCGGCGAAATAATGTAGAACCGCAACAACACCTTCTTTGCAATTACCTAACAAGAATACCATAGCAAATGGAAACACTGGATTACTTGGCAAATTGCCCAAGTTGGTGGAACTACATCCGACTGACTGTAGTCCATAACTAAATATGAGAATTGTATTGGTAATCTTCTCACAAATTGCCAGCCTCAATCTGTTATGCTCTTCTGACATCATCCACATAAAACTGCCTAAGTACGGAAGCCCCTTAAACTGGGTAATCCTTGAATTTACATCTCCTTTGATGGTTGCTCTACTAAAATCTTGTGCAGAAGAATTGGACACTTTGGGCTTCAGACAGACAATCTGCAGGAAGCAGCATACATTTGGGCAAGATGAGACACATTGTTCACCCATATCTACTCCAGCACTTATTTCCCAAATGGAATGCTCCTCATTACTAGATTCCTGCTTCCAGGCTCCCTACAACCTGGTACCTAAGAAACCCATTGTCCAATGGATCTGCGAGCATGCAATTTCAAGTAACGCCTGATGGCAGGATGTGCAATCTGACTATGGAATGCTGCAGTGGCCATCATAGTTGTGGACTAGCTACAGGGGCACGTCTCAACCTATCTCCCTTCTGCGTGGATGGTTCTCTCCCACAAGTTCTTTCAGCTTCTTTATCTCTACCTGAAACTAAAGAATCCATGCTGATTGTTAAAATCTATGATCCTCCCGATGGCACTGCAACTCAAAAAATGAATTCCTTGATTACCAAGACCTTATGGACATGGTACGGTAGACATACCAATAGCATGGTCCTGATTGCTGGTGATCTTAATGCACATGATTTGCATTTTCACAACGCTTAATGACACAGAGGGAGATATACACCATAGTGGCACCCTGCATATTCCTGATGTGATCACTCATGGTTGGCACTGTATCCTACATAATCATGATCTTGCTTGTTTGTCCAATGTTAATTCTGAGCACATTTGCTGTCCTTTACTTGGACCAATGGTCAATCCAGGTCTTATATTTGACTATGTGATGGTTAATGCTAAAATTCCTAGTCGATGTACGCAGCTTAGCATCACACCCAACACCATGAGTGATCACGCTACTCTCACTTGGTCCTCTACCTTGGGGCCTTGCCATGCGATATCCCACCACACCTCTACAGTAAGGGTGAATTCCACTGGGAACCATATAATATGTTCGCCAGAAGCAACTGCTAAATTCAGTGATATAATTACAACAAATCAGGACCATCTAGAATCATGGCTCTTGATTAACTGATTTTATAACCACACAGAGTTCCTGCACGTTTGGGAAGAAGAGTGGGCTCCTTCCTGAATAACTTTGATCCTCTAGTCCATCATAAAAAATTACTTTATTACAGGGCTCGGGTCCAGGTTAAAAGACAACCATTGTTCTCCCCTAACGAGAAACAATCCATTCTTCTTACCTTAGGAACTCACCATACAAATTGGTTAAGGCAGCATACATTCTTAATAAAAACAACTTTGTAGCTCTTCATGTTTCATATACTAAAGTCGAGCGTCAATCGCAGGTTTTGGTCACATTTTAGGGAACATCTAGCAGGGCGTTCTCCAATTGAATTGAACTCTATATCCCAATCCCAATAGATGAAACATATCCTGAAACCTTATTCCCAGCAGAGGAGAACCTCCTTCCCACCATTACCTATGTCCCCTCTTTCGCTTTTTTCGAGAGAGCTGTGATACTGAGTACATAATAGACATTATTAGTAAGCTAAAACCATCTCACATGCGTGGCCGAGATTTCAAGGCCAGTGTAACTCTAAAGGCCAATCCAACCTTTTGGGCAAAAACATTATTGGAATTATTTCTCCAAATTGAATTCACCGGCAGGTTCCCAATAGTTGGCTAAAATCTACATTGATTCCGGTGTATAAAAAGTGTGAAAGACACGACCCATCAAACTATAGACTATTAGCCATGTTGGACTCGAGCATGAAGGTATTCTCTTCTGTTCTCCTCGCCAAGCTTAATCAGTGGGCATTGGAAAGAGGCCTCCTCCAACCTTTCCAAACAGGCTTTAGGAAATTGCATGGAACACAAGACAACATCTGTATAATGCAATCCCTCATGGCTGATACTATTTGCTGTTCTGGCTCTAATCTTTTTTGCTGTTTGATAGATTTCTGCAAGCTTTCGACCTGGTCTCATGGCCACTTCTCTAGACTAAGCTAACCTTCTGGGGGATTGTTCCGCATTTGCTACATTTTCTAAAACTCTTATATACAACTTATATACAATGGTCACAGTGCACTTAAATCAAGAGGGAGTAACCACCGGCCCGATTGAGACAAACGTGGGGCTGAAGCAGGGGTGCGTTTTTGCACCCCTGCTTTTCAATCTTTATATAGCCGATATGCCCAACTATCTGGAAAAGGCGAAAAATGTTGCACCTAAGATAAATGGTACTTCCATTACCTGCCTTGGTTACGCTGATGACATTATACTTTGTGATCACACCCCTTTCGGGCTCCAGTTCTCCCTAGACACACTGTCCACTTAATTGTATGATTATTAACACCAGAAGAATAAAGGTTATGTGTCTAGGGGGCTCCTTACCAAAAAATGATATTTGGCTCCAGCGCTCCGTAGACACACTGACCACTTAATTGTATGATTATTAACACCAGAAAAATAAAAGTTATGCGTCTAGGGGGCTCCTTGCTAGAAATCCAAGATTCATCTGGAGAGCCATCTGGAAATTGGAGAAAGAGATACTAGAAGTAGTGGGTATTTATGTGTACCTGGGATTCCCATTGAAGTTGAACCCCTCTCACTCCTTCATAAGGGACTACGTAACCACCAAGATTTGGAAGAAATGGCTTGCCATTAAGCGCTATGTTAATAATAAAGGAGGAAATAATCTGGAGGCCCTTTTGACTATCTATTGTACCACCCTTATCCCCTCTTTACTCTGTAGCCTGCAGGCACCAACGTGGGGCCGGGTATAATGACTCGATAGGTTTGAAACTGAAATACTGCGCACTATGATGACCCTCCCGAGCACTGCACCTGTTGAAATGCTAAGCCTGGAGATTAGTGTCTTTTCCCTCTCTTCAGTCTGGCTTGTCCAGTGCACCATCCTCTACTTCAGACTAGCTGCATCGGCATGCGATGTCAATAAACTTTGTAATGTTGTGGGCTCTGGTATAAATGATTGCACGGGCTCTCCCTTTATACATGAATTGGCATGCTCAGCAAACTCTCTTCTGACTACACTGGCGATGCCGCTGACCCTTGCTCGCGATACTCCCAATATAGAACAATTCTTAAACCTGAAATCAAGAGCCTGGGATACAATATGCAGCCTGGATATGCTTGCAGTGAAGAAACGCTATAGGCAATACTCCACACAGGTCTTTAAGCCCAATTCCGTGGCCAATTATCTAACAAAGCCTTGCGATCCAGAACCAAGAAGATTTATAATATATCTACGCTTTAACTTGTTACCTACGCTGGAGTATCAGGGGGCATTGCAGTCGATCAAAGACTCTGTTGGATCTGTGGAGGAGAAATAGAAAGGGATCGTCATATATTGACTATGTGTCCCACCTTAATGTCCATGTACTTGAAGAGCTATGGAAAATGTATACAACAAATGGACTATGTCGTGACTTGATCAGTTTTGGAGCACTTGTATGGTGCCACATCATTGGTCTTCACTGCTGCTGCCTACCATATATGGAAGGCAGCACTGAAATTGATAACATGATCTGTTGATATGTTTTTATTTCTTTGATCTGAATATTAATTCACTGAGCACTGAGAATATGTACTGAGCATATTTCATCATTCATCTGTTTATTTGTGTAAGTGCATTTGTAAAGTTTGTGTATTCTTTCCTTTAGTATATATTTTTTTAAATAAAATGTGCTTAAGGTTTTTATGTAACCAAATGCACAATAAAGGGAAAAAAAGAAAACAAAGAATAACGTCACTTCGGACTTAAACTCTGGAAAGTGGCTCCTAAATTACCCATATGCAACCTGTTGTTGATAAGTCAGGACAGCGTCCAAATGCTATTTCATTCCTCTAAAAAGAAGTAATTGGGCCTCATTATGAGGTATGCCGGTAGCCATGCCGCTATTGGCGGCATGGCATGGCTACGGCATGCATGCCTGTACTACAGGCATGGCTGCCGCCGGTATTCATTTTTTTCCAGCGCCCCGAAAAGGGCAATTAGCGGGTCATTATGACCTTGCCAGACCCGGTAATTGCCTTTTTCTGGGAGCTGGAAAAAATGATTCTCCATTCCCATTTGAGCCCCATAGGGCTAAATGGCAATGGGGAGGGTGGTAGGACCAGTACCGTTAACAACGGTACCGGTGATACCATCATGTTCTGCTTGCGGGTGCCGGTGCGGCCACCAGGTCAGGCCTGGTGGCTGCAAGGGAACCTGCGAGCAGAACTTGTAGTATGGCGGTACAGTAGCAAAGGTGCCGGTAGCGATACCAGCGCCCTTGTTGCCTTACCGCCGATCTTGTTATGAGGCCCATAGACTGCCAGACGAACATCACTCACAACACTCTTACTTAGAATAGAATTGTGACCATCAGTCTATGTCTATCTGAAACAAGATTGTAATTCTTGCCTTGCGCTGCATCTAGACATATTTGTGCATGTCAGCAAGTTCCACACTTACATAGAATGTTGAGGGTTAGTAAGAATCACATTAGATAGAACTGGGAACAGTGGCCGGCGCTGGACCCGGACAGAATTGTGAATGATAGCATGTACCACAATTAGATGAAATTGTGAATGGTAGCATGTGCCACACTTAGATGAAATTGTGAATGGTAGCGTCTGCCACACTTAGACGGAATCATGAACATTAGCCTGTGTCACATCTAGATAGAAGT
Organism: Ambystoma mexicanum; assembly: GCF_040938575.1. Lineage (NCBI taxonomy): Eukaryota > Metazoa > Chordata > Amphibia > Caudata > Ambystomatidae > Ambystoma > Ambystoma mexicanum. Next base: position 472,623,654 of record NC_090928.1, on the reverse strand, counting down.
GTGAATGTTAGCATATGCCACACTCAGATGAAATTGTGAATGATAGCATGTGCCACACTTATATGGAATCGTGAACATTATCCTGAGTCGCATCTAGATAGAAATGTGAATGTTAGCATGCGCCACTCTTAGATGAAATTGTGAATGATAGCATGTGCCACACTTAGATGGAATTGTGAACATTGGCCTGAGTCGCAGCGAGTTAGAAATTTGAATGTTAGCATGCGCCACACTTAGATGAAATTGTAAATGATAGCATGTGCCACACTTAGGTGGAATCGTGGACATTAGCCTGAGTTGCATCCAGATAGAATTATGAATGTCAGCAATTGCCACACTTAAATGGAATCGTGAACATTAGCCTAAGTCGCATCTAGATAGGATTTTGAAGGTTACAAGTGCCACACTTAGATGGAATCATCAACACTAGCCTGCCTCACATCTAGATAGGATTATGAAGGTTAGCAAGTGCCACACTTAGGTAGAATCAGGAAGGCTAGCAAGTACCACATTTAGATAGAATTGTGAACATTAGCTTCCGCCGGATCAAGACAGGATTGTGAATGATAGCAAGTTTCACATTTAAATAGAATTGCGAATGTTAGCATGTGCCACACTTAGATAGGTTTGTGAACTATAGCCTGCGACACAACTAGATAGGCTTGTGAATGTCGGCCAGTGCCATATCCAGATAAAATAATGATTGTCAGCCAGTCCACATCTAGACTGCATCGGAAATACTATCAAGGCCAGATTTAGATAGAATTGTGAATACTACCTTGCTTCACATATAGACAAGAGTTTTGAAGGTGGGCCAGTGCCACATTTGTATACAGTTGTTGACTATTGGTGGGCGTCATATACAGAAAGGATTGTGAATATTAGTCAGTACCGGATCTAGATAGAAACACAGAGATATTCACCCGCCACATCTAGAAAGTACAGGAACATTTTAGCACATCACTTCTAGACAGTGATGTCAATAACAACTACTAACAATTTCCCCACTCTGCATACACCTCTCAAACTCTAACCAAACACAACCACAACCCTGTAGCACAACAAACCGCAAAAATATCACTACACCACAACAACAAAACAAACAAATCACACATAGACTCATACAACAGCACACAACGGCTATCGAACGGAAAGCGCACCAAGCCCAGCAAACAGTGTTAACCGGGCTGAGGATGCCAACGGCACATCACTGCTCACTTGCACTTTTCCCGCTTGTTCCCACGAACTCCAGGGGATTACTCTGGTGGTGATAGTGCGCAGTACATTTATCCTTTAACATTATCATTAACATATTATCTTGCAATATTCTGCCAGTACAAAGTCATTGCTGTGTGACAATTGCATGTTTTTCACATACATTCTTTTCTCTTTATTACTGAAATCCGGTTGCTGCAAAGTTACCTTTTTCAACTGTCTGTTCACCATTATTTTGTGGTCGTTTTATTTGCATATCATTCAATGTTTTTAATGCCAAATGTATGAAGTGTTATAAACCCTGTGTTTTCTCATGTATGACCTAGTGTGAAAGAAACTGCTTTACAATTAAACCCTTTTCTTGACTACAGTTGTAGCAATGTTGGAATTGGTGCCATAACTATAATAAAAAACTTTAATTTGGATAAGAGACAGAGATGTCTGTGTTACAAAGATGGATCCTTAACCACAGAACATGAACAGTGAGGCTGCTCCTCTAGGTCTGAATGAACATTGCAAGCATACAAGGTGTGATATCGTTTTTGGAGGTCCCACTCTGATCTCTGCTGTCTGAAAGGTTTACTGATGACTTTGGGTGTTACACATTGGTCAGACAGGAATTCTTTGTAAGGCAATGAAGCAACTGACCAGTAGAAAGATGTTTTTGTTTGTTTTGCAGTTTCAGAACAGGATAAAAGTGTGCAGGTTTTGTTGCTAAATTAAAAACTGCTGATTTAAAACAATTATTGACATGAACATATTTTCTTTCTGGAATTGATTTTCACAAATGTTAGAGTTTTAACAAGAGAATTTTACTGATACATTTGTGAAAGAAGCGTGACCCTTTTAAAGTTAGGTGTGTGATACACAGTTCCACACTCTCCCTGTTTGATGAAACAGATACACGGGGAAATGGAGGGGTGATTAAGATGGCGGGTAACGTGTACTTTTATTTCACTATGTCTTGTATTTCACGTGCCTTTAAACAACTCTTATCCTATATTACCTGGTCTTGTGTATTAATTGCTGCTACCCGCCCATATCTTATGATGTGTTTAATCTGTTCCTCATCTAGTTTGGGGTCTCTGCTTTGGCTGAGGTTATGTTTGTGCTCGTGGGACGGGCCTTTCTTATTTTATTCGGGTTTTTAACCATAGCTGGGCATGAAGGATTATTTTTAACAGCCCAGTCACAGGGTCTTATTACCTTTTGATGAGCTGAGTCCCCTTGTAATCGGATTTGTGTTTCTTGTATTCTTTCATTATCACTGCTACACTGAGGGTTTCTACAATCTTAGCTAAGCACTTGCATCTTGCCCAACTGGATTTAGAAACCAGTTACAAGAATAACCTAAAGAAGGCCGAACTCTGTCCTATATCTCTGGCTTCATGTAACTCTAATCACCTGGTTGGGACTACCCGATTTCAAGATGAACAACACAATGCTAAGGGCAGCAATAATCAAGACATTGGGCCTCATTCCGAGTATGGAGGTAGTCATGTTACTATTTGTGCCATGACTACCTCCCATACCGGGTCCGGGTCCGACCTGGTTCAATGGGGATTTACCGGTCCATTCTGACATTGGAGGGACCGGCAAGTCCCCATCGAAAAATCCATTCCCCATTCCCATTTGAGCCCCCATAGGGCTCAATGGGAATGGGGAAGTAGCTAATAACGGTACTGCAATTTGCGGTACCGTTTTTAGCTCTCTGGTCCCTTAGCGGCTCCCGCCAAGGGCGCCTGGTAAAACCAGGCGCCCATTGTGGTACCCGCTAAGGGACCTCGGAATAGGGAGCCAAGGGATTACAGGCACTGATGCCCTTGACGGTGCCCGGTATCACTTTGCGCCCATCTCGGAATGAGGCCCATTGTATTCTGGTCTGCTTCTTGACTTGATCTCCTGGATCTCTTTGTTAAAGCATGTTATTAATCTTGTAGATTCCCTGGTTTGCTATAACCTGTAATCTCATCAGCATCCAACTTTAATTTGTCCCATATCCAGCAGTAATTCAGACAGTTTCACAGTGAGTTTTCCTCCATCTGGCGAATGCAATATATGACTATGTACTGCAAATGTATTAATGCTCAGTCACTTCCTCACCATGCTTTGGAAACCAGAGACCTCCTTACTGTTGATGATGTATCACTAAATTCCAAAAACATAAAATTAAGTTTCAAACACATTAAAAAAACACATTAAAGCCTGCTACTAGCACTGCCTGATTATCCCTACTCAACAAAGACAGACACAATGGCTGAGGTGGAGGTGGAGCTCTTATATTTAAATCATTCTTATAAATTTGAGCTTTCGCTTCTATTAATGGGGTGATATTCTTAGAATCAAAATATGTGCTCAAGACAATCCCTTCAATTACCTAATAGTTCTATATGGTGCTCCTGACTTAACCATTTATATCTCTGCAGGTTATTTTGATCTCTACTTCCCTTAATGAAAGTCAGAAGTCAATTTTTAAACCAAGGTGAATTTAAGTTGGTCTTCAATGAGGATTCGGCCAAAATGACCAAATCCAATTTACTTACTTACTTACCCCTTTAACCTCAAAACCTTCCTCTTTGCCTCCGCTTTCTCTCCCTTTCTCCCCTGCTAAAATCACTGAACCTGCACTGAATCTGGAACTGGGCCACTCACCGATCTTGTGTCCTGGCCCAGCCACTCTTCCCTGCACTGCCTACCTGCATTACGGGACTGTCTCTGTAGCCTACAGCCCTTTCTCCCGGCACTTACCTTGCACTTGCCACCAGCTGGCCCTACTATTTATCTCGTATTCTATTAACCATGTACCGCACTTTCCTTGCACTTGCCACCAGTTGGCCCTTTTATTTATCTTGTATTCTACTAACCATGTACTGCACTTCCCCTCTCCACTTCCCCTGCACTTTTCCCAGTCCCCCTACCCTTGCGCGATCTGAATGACACCTGGCCTAGTAGGATCATTGTCTGTCTCCCCTTGTCAGCCCCCCTGCCTCGTCGCGCCTTGAAACGCTTGTGTATAGGTGCGTTGCAAATACCATATCATATCATATCATATCAAAAGACCTAATATACATACCTCAAAAAGTTCCAACTACCAAAAGTTTGAACTTTATGTGATATGTATATTAGGGTGGGGTAGATAAAAAAAAAGAAACACAAAGGCTGCCGGGGCTGCAGGGGTGTCCCCCGCAACACTCCGATCACTATACTATACAGTATACTATACTATACAGTATAGTGAGCGGGGGTTGCGGGGACACCCCTGCAGCTGACCCGCTCCAAATAAGAAAAAAAAAGGCTGCAGGGGCTGTGGGCGTGTCCCCCGCAACACCCAGCTCACTATACTATACAGTATAGTGAGCGGGGGATTGTGGGGGACACCACTGTAGCTGACCTGAGAGAAAAACTTTTTTTTTAAATAAAAAAGGACCCTTCAGCGCCGGTTCCCGATCACGGAAGTGAAAGGGAACTGGCGTTGCAGGGACCAGCGAGTCTGAGGGAAAGGTTAGTGGGGGGACGAGGGGGTTAGGGGTTCTTTAGATTTGGGGTTGTTTTACATTGAATGACTGAATGGGAAATGTACGAACAATTTTGCATTACGTACATTTCTCATTCGGTCATTTCTGTCGCGGTTATTTCTGCTGTGGTAAATCAACCCCAATTCCTTCAATGATCCACTGGACTCTCTTGTATCTGTTTTTGGACTCCTTTGATTGAGCTTGATTTTCTTTAATCACTGTCATAAAGTTGTAATGGTTGTGACATATATCTCTATTAAAGACATTCACTGTCTAACAGTGGACTGGACCCATCATATTAGTATGTTTTTAACTTAAAAGGACCAGATGCCATGAAGCATCCTGAATGGCTTGTAAAAAAAACAATTTCTCTTCAGAAGGTCATTCTTTTCCTACAGACTCTTGTCAGCCTTAGATAGTGCCACACAATCTGTCAACCTGAACTCTGCCTTACCAATCTAGTTGATTCCAATAACCTGATACAAACGTCTGCTATCAACACTGTGGCTCCTTTAAAATCAAAATCATGGTTAATTCTACAAAAAAAACAAGATCTGGTTGTCATTTAGTTTTTGCTCTCTTAGATCCAAAGTTCAAAGAGCTGAAAGGAGATAGAGGAAGGACCCACATATTTTGACACAGCATACTTACTAACCTTTTATGAGGAGTTTACTACTGTGGTGATTTGGGACTGTATAAAAGCATATTAACATGACATAACATAGTGACTGCAAAGAAAGCTTACTATAACACTCAGCTAACTCTCGCTAACAATTCCACTAAAGCTGTTTAATTGATTGACCTAATTGGTTCATCCAATAAACAGAGCAGTATACCCTGCTGCCTCTAAGCATGGTGAGATGATCTGCAGTCATTCTCTTTAGACAGGTTTGCTAAGAATCGCAGGTCCAACATCATGCAGACCTTGACACCCAATCCCCAGATCGGATGTGCACAGGCATTTGGCAGTAGCTAATCTTCATCTTTCCCATTGCAGGAGTTGGGTTTTCATCCTGATTCCAAAGATGATTATTGTTCGGTAATGAGAAATCTTAAGTCGACTAGTGGCACAGTAGACCATTGAATGTCTGCTGTAATAAAAGAATGTCATCAAGCCTTGACACCACATTTGGTTCCATTGCCAAGCTCTCACGGAAATCATGAAAAAGAAGGTGGTCATATCGCTATTAAAGAAACCCTTTTTGGCACCCCTCGTATGTGTCAATTACCTACCTATTGCTAACATTTGTTTCTTGCTAAAATTCTTTAACAGCATAGCTTCTCTGCAATTGCAGGATTATATCGAACAATGAAAACGTCTTGGCAACAAACAATTTGGACTTAGGCCCAATTGCAAAAGTGAGATGTTGCTTCAGGTTGTATGTGAAAACCTGCTCTGCATTGTGGAGGTTGATAGGTCTGGCATGCTGTTGTTGCTCCATCTGTCTGCTACTTTTGAAATGTTTGACAACCAGGTCCTATAAGGTAGATTAGTCTCAGAGGTTTAAATTGATACCCTGGACAAAAAACTGTCTCCCCTCTTTTCTTCACGGCATATCATCCACCAAGAAACTCAACCACCAAAAATCATATTATGTAATCATGGAATGTGGGGTCCCAGAGGGACCCTGTTTGTTGCAGACTATTTTTAGCATTCATATTGAATCTTTCATGACATGCTGATCAGAGAAGGGGTGTTGTTTCACAGTTATGCAGATGACACACAGATTCTGTTGAACCTCAATGTAAATGCCACAGATAACTACAACCAATCCCTATATTTCATTTGTGATGACTGGATGAAAGAAGTATACACATTTTGCCTTGTTGTGGGAAGCTATCTCAGAGAGAATGTTACATCGTTGTGTACCTGTATTCCTCTGTACATGTTGGATAAAGCTAACTCTCCAGGTGACATAGTTTAGCCATAGACATGAGTCTATGGCTCCCCAGGACAATGCAATAACTAGTTTGTCATTTGATGTCAGATTCATCCTTATCTGAGTCTAACTATCCCAAGATTGCTCATGCCATAATAGGAGCCAAGTTACACAACTGCAACATCCTCTTCCAGGGTGCTAGATATAACTTATTTCACCATCTTCAAGTTGTGCGAAAAATACGGCAGCAGGAATTGTAACTAACACTCCCTAGAAAACGCACATTGCTCCCCTTCTAAGGAGGCTGCACGGGTTGCCTGTGGAAGCCTGGGTCACTTTTAAAATGTTCACATTGGCCAAAACATATGGGCCTCATTGCAAGTTGGGCAGTGCGAGTTAAATGTGTCAGTAGTACCGTATACTGCTTCATTACTGCACCACCCAATTATGAGTTGGGCAGAAAGTTGGAGGATTCACCTCCAGCTATGAGTGGAGGAATTACTGTGGTGGAATTACTGCTGCAGTAATTCTGCTGAAAAATCCCCATTGAGTCCTATGAACTAAAAGAAAATGGGTATTTAAACTGCCACCGCCACTTGTAATCCAGCAGTAATACCGGCGGACCAAGTGGCGGTAACAGTAATACAGTTTGGTGGTATCTGGGTGGAATTACCACAAAGATACCACCAAACCCGTAATGAGGCAGTATGTATGGCCCTTAACTCGTTTATTTAAAGGACAAGGTGAAATAGTATGCCTCTGGAAAAAAATCTCTGTTTCAGTTAGAGCCATCTTATCACATCTTCACACTCCAGATGGATGTGTGGAACTATGGCCGGTTCTTTTCATGTCAAGATTGACAAAATCTGAAATGTTATACCTTACCATTTCTGTAGCACAGAACATTGCTTCAGATTTTATAAAAAATAGAATGGTTCCCATTTTAATGATTCTATGTTTTTCTCCCTTCACTTTTTTGTTCCCAGGGTTTAAATCCATTGCTGGGCCGACCAGCATTAAATAAATGTGCTGTAAATAAATAAGGTTTGTGGTGTAGGGTAGAGGCTATTTTGCTCAGGAGAAGATTGTACAGTTAAAGCATGAATTAACATTATCCAATACAGACATCTTGTTGGATGACACAGACCCACCACCTGGAGAAATTATGGGCTTATAATGTCACTCTTTTCTTTTAGTCCACGGTGGTCAGGCCTGCAGGTAGTGTGAAAAGTGCTGACTTTTCTAGAAAGGCCTTAGCATCAGTAAGTGGTGCAAGGTCTGCAATATCACTGTTGTGTGGAAGTAAGGCAGGACTAATAACTAAAAGAAAAGCACAGGATGCCAGCGTTGGAGAAGGCAGCAGTTAGCACTCAAGATTACCTCCGAGACGGGATGTTTCTAGAAGGTTCTTGCCATGTGATCAGATGAAGCAGCAGTTTCAATGGAAAGCAAAGCGGGACAAGCAGGAGCATGCTCCCTGAAGTGAGAGACTATATCTTCCCAGGGTTGGTACCTCCTCTCAAGGTGCCTGAGTTCAATGTGATAGGAATTGTTCTCATCAGCTCTTAAAACAGTATATAAGTATACAATGTGAGGCACACTGGAGTTTGTTGTTGCTTTTTGTTCAGGGTGGGACCTGCTGCAAGTTAGTGTATTCATTGCAATTTAATAAACTGATTATGTTCCTTGTTTCCCTTTCAAAATTATCTTACATGCTCTGTTTCTCCACTATATTCTAATGCTAGTGACCTGGACCTGTTGGCATCCTGGAGGACATTGACAGCCTTGCAGACCACTTCCCTCTGAACAATGGGGTGCCTCATCTGACAGGTAGTAGACCAATACACAACTCCCTCAGAATAATCAGAGAGAGGCTAACCTTAAGTAGTGTTCCTCCTTTGGATGTACACAGGCAACCACCTTTTTTACAAGGTTTCAAGAACAGTTGCAGACTTGGTTGGGATCAAAGATGGGATCACATTTTTGAAGTCTGCTAGCTGACATCCGTAAGAGTTGTGTCAAGTCCGGTCTGTAATATGTCAACTTTAAGGGCCATGTCGGGTCAGGTCTCTAACAGAAAATGCATGTTTGCATGGTACCAAAAAAAACAACACAACGCTGTCATGAATGTTCTCAGTCAGTCTGTTAGAGTAATCGTAAACAATCAGAAAATTGTGAAACTTATGTCATTCAGCCAGTAAGATATGTAGTTAGCTCTTGATATATACAATTGAGAGGGATGATCCAGTGGGGATACATCAGACACCAGAATCATATCAATGAATATGAATGAGTGTGTATGAAGATGTTTACGTCTTTTCCTACCATGGCTTCCACCCACACCAAAGACCTTTTCATGCAGAAGGTATCCAAAGCAAGTGGGAGCCAGTGGAACACTATTCCTACGTAGCTCTTTTTCTTCACATCTGCAGAGCTTTCATGACTGAATATACTAGCCAGGAAAATGGAGATAAGTCAGTCCAAAGTTATGCCTACACCAGCTAAGGGTACTCTAGCACACTACATGTACACTAAATACAACAGTGGGGCTCACAGATGTTTACAAGCATAGCATGTGATAATGTAGAAAGATTGCCAGAACTCATTCCCTCTGGAACATAGACAAGATCACTCATTTGAAGAGAGCTTTCAATTCAAAAAAGGGTCAAATCTGTTTAAAGCAATGGGGTACTTACTTTTATTGGTACGATGGAGCATCAAATATACCTGATGCTTCTAAATTGAGTGATTACAAGTCAAATAGAAAATCTTAGATCAAAGGGTAAGTTAATTGAATATTTGGACTTTGGGCAAGCACCCAATCTGCTTCATCCCCAATCAATTAAAGATATACAGGGGAAAGGTAATAGTCAGAATAAACTCAAATTATTTAGCAAAGTCCAATCAACGCCATAGAAGTCTGCTCCCTCTACACAACAGTACGCTGTTCCCCAGCAACTAGACCTTTCCCCCACTTCATCCTGCTCCACAGCCAAATGCTGTCCATCAGCCCACAACTCAGCATCTGCACGTTATTCCAACCAGCTCCAAGCACAATGTTACAGCCTGGGATAGTTAACAGCAACTGGCCATCCTACATGTACTCTGAATGCAATACCTGAAGAGGAGGCCGCTCAGAGGCTCACTCATATTCCTGCCAGCTATCCCATCCAATTTTCACCTGGTGGAGCACCACTTAAAAAGACAGCAATAATTCAAGCCCCTTTGAGACAGCTTCCATGACACTCTGATCAAGGAAAGAATTTAGTTACCATACGCACACCACAGACACTAGGAACCCTCAAAAATGTAGTCAAAGACGTTTCCAAACATTGGAGAAGAGCCCGAGGGATTTTCCCATGAACTCAAGGCAGTCTTTCAATGATAGTTCCTCAGACACTAGCTCATGCAGCAAAGCAGTTGGCCATTGATTGGGATATATGTCATCTTGGTACGTGCATGATATGGGTTTATTAGCTCTTAATCATGTGGCCTTGCCCAGACAAACATATTCACGAAAATAATTAACGATTGGAAAGAGAAGAAAGGAGAGTATTGACTTAATAGGTATTTATCCAACATACAGGCACAAGGAAAAAGACATAGGGCCTCATTACGACCCAGGCGTTAAGGGGTTAACGGCGCCATAAAAGGTTGCGGTGCCGTTAACCCCTTAACGCCTTACTACAGGATCCCTTTGCGGCTCCCGACCTTAATGGCTGGTCTGTACCAGCCGTTAAAGTAGGGACCCGCAAAGGGACCTTGGAGGTAATTACGGTACAGCAATTTGCGGTACCATAATTACCGCCTTCCCCATTCCCATTGAGCCCTCTGGGGCAAAAATGGGAATGGGGAAGGGCCAATGGTAAATGGGGAATTACCGCCCCGCCAACCTTGGAATGGGGTGGTAAATCCCCATTTCACCATGGCGGATTCGGTAAGTTAACGGTGTTAACCAATGGCGCTAATAGCGCCATTGGTTAACGCCAGGGTCGTAATGAGGCCCATACTTTGCTCACGAGGATTTGGCAAGCACCTTTGTTCAGGGTCTATTTTCAAAATTGTAGCAGCAGATGAAAATGATGTGCTACTTGTGGCAAACAACGCACTTATTGGAATTGTTTAGGGTAACTTATCATTGTCTGGCATGGCACAAAAGCAATAATTGAGAGCAAACTCATGGTCCTGAATCAGCAGAACCGCCAACAGCAGACATTCCATGGGGTTGGGAGAGGTTTCAAGCAAGGGTGTGGGAGAGGATGGGGAAGAGGAATGATAGGGGGTCAGTACAGAACCTTCAGGGGACAGGTTCCAGAAGTCCCACTGCATGTAATTTTTGTAAACAAGAGGGTCACTGAAAGACTGAACGTCCCAACTGACCCAGCAAACCTTTCAGACTCCACTCCCAGATATGCCGCCATTCTCAAAGCATGTGCATCAGCTTTTTTGGAAAATGACATGGCCCCTTCTTCAACAGAAGAAGGCCAGTATTAAGACAGCTTTACAGCATGCATCCCCTAATACTTGTTAACCAAGACGACCTGTATGTAGGATTTGTTATAGAAGGACAGTCTGTATCATGTCTTGAAGATGGCAAAACAAAAGGTGATGGCTGGACGGTTTTGACTTAATCATAACCACAGGCACAGCTCTGGGAAACCATCCAGACCATCGTGTTTCATCCTACCAAGCCATTACAGAAGGGGAAAAACTGTATGCAAATCAGGCTTGGTCGAACCACAAAAGTGGCAGTCCAGCCCGAAATGCTAGGTCACATCCCATCTGCACAAGACCACAAGCATCCCCAGACATGTTTCAGCCTTGATGGGCATCATCAGTGAGGAGTAGCGTGGGTCTCTAGGCCCGGCAGACTCGGGACCCACGTCTGGGCATACCCGTCCCTCTCAGGGTGACTTTAGCCACACAAAAAGGTGATGTCTGGAAGGTTTTGACTTAATCATAACCACGAACACAGCTCAGGGCAACCCTCCAGACTATTTTTTTTCAGCCTGCCAAGCCATTAAAGAAGGGGAAAAACCATATGCAAATCAGGCTTGGTCCTACCCCAAAAGGGGCAGTCCAGCCAGAACTGCTAGGTCACATCCCTTCTGCACGAGACCACAAGCATCCCCAGACATGTTTCAGCATTGTTGGGCATCATCAGTGAGGAGTAGCTTGGGTCTCTAGGCCCGGCAGACTCGGGACCCACATCTGGGCATACCCGTCCCACTCGGGGTGACTTTAGCAAAACAAAAAGGTGATGGCTGGAAGGTTTTGACTTAATCATAACCACGGGCACAGCTCTGGGCATCCCTCCAGACCATCAATTTTCGGCCTGCCAAGCCATTACAGAAGGGGAAAACATTGGTTGAGAGTCTAACCCGGGATATAGGCCAGTAGTAGAGAAACTTCCAGAACCCCCCTTGATTTTGCATATTAAGTAGCTTTGGGTTTTCACCCTAAATTACTAAGGTAATCCAGACGTGGAACCCTTGCTCACTGTTCTTAGAGAGGCACCGCTCCACCTCACTGATGAGGCCCAACCAAGCCGAAACACGTGTCTGGGGTTGCTGTTGGTACTCTTGTTCAGAAGGGAATTACCAGGCATTTCGGTGCTGGGCTGTCCTTGGGCAGGACAAAGACTGATATGTAGTAGAAATGTCTCTTCTGTGAAAGGATGGCGAGTTAAAGACTCTGGTTGATACTCTAACCTGGGATATAGGCCGGTAGTAGAGAAACTCCCAGAACCCCCCTTGTTTTTTCATGTCTTGAAGTTTCCAGAGACCATTAACCCTCTTGGTATGCATAACACAATGTACCCCATCCTGTCACTAAGCCTCTTTCAGTCTCATTAGGTCCTAGCACAGCTATGAATGAATTCATATTGAGTCCCTCAGCCTCAGTTCATTTTTTTGAAAGGGATATTTTATGCAAGCTGAATTGCACCATATCATGTACACCTGATGAAGAGTTCCCTGAAATTCCAGATAACAATACCAGAGCTTTCTTAGAAATTCTAAAGGAAGTTTGACGCTCACTTCCAGACCCCAGTGCCATTTACTTGTCCACCAAACTCACTGAATTATTATCATAGTTTCCCAATTGTTTGACAAGGAAGTAGGACATAGTCACAATGAACAGCCTGTCTGAATATGGGTAGACCCTTCCAAGTGATTGCTTAGAATTCCCTAGTATAAGCTACTGCCAGAAGCAGAGGAAAAGAATGGCCCTGTGATACAGTCATTTTTGAAGCAGGAGATAATAGTCCCAATGAGCAGCTGTTGTAATACTCCTATACTCCCTTTCCAGTGGTCCTAAGTCTAGCTACTATATAGACATGTGGTCCAACCTCCGCTCCTTACTTCATTATTGTGGAGCTCTGCTCTGCCTTTTTCTCTCTTCCAGTGAACTCAGATAAGTAATAATTCTTTGATTTTTCACACAATATATGGCAACAATACACCTGAACAAGTCTCCAACTGGGCTATGCAACTATGTCCTTTTGCCTCTTAACGAAGGATTTAAAAAAAAACTGGCCACTAACCTATCATAGAATCACACTTGGCCCACTAGCTCCTAGTTTTATCCCTTTTCTCAAGTCAGTTGCAGCAGCTGCACTTGTTGCACAGCAGTTCAAATGTATTGTTTTGGATGTCCACATTTTGACATGTTTCCTGTTTCAAATTCTGCATTTTTATTACTGAATGCCATTAATGTTAAGCCTCATCACTGTGTAGACTGATGAACTTGCATATCCCACTAAAGACCTATGTGATGTACCCTTTGACGATACTGATCTGATTTATTTTGTTGATGGGTCATGTTTATTTGAATATAAAGGGAAATTAGTTATAGAATATGCAGTCGGTTCCTCCAGACACTGATAGAAGTGCTCCATTACCAAGTTTATCATCTGCTCTGTATGCCACATTGTATAATCTGACAAGAGCATGCACATAAGCTGCTCAACAGAGTGTTAGAATTGATACAGTTCAATGGTATGATTTTAGAGGTGTCCATGAGTTTGGTCAATTTTGGATGCAGTATGGGTGCCTCCCAGCATCAGGTTCACCTATAAATAAAAATTCTTATGTCCATGCATTGCTAAAAGTAATTATGTCACAGAACAAATTGCAGTTGTCAAGCAAAGCCTATTAACCTCTTTGTGATGAAGTATTGAAAGGAGACACATAAGATTCTGATGCTAACGAGGTGGCTGTTTCAGGATCTCAGGCTGCATTCATGATGAGACGAACAAGTCAGGCAAATACCCCATCATTCTCTTCATCGCAAGAACTATCAATTATACAAAATGTGATTCCAGGAACAGAGCAATGCTCTTGATCTAAGGTGGAATGTTGCCTGTACCCTAAAAGCATTTGGTTGGATATAAATGGTTGCCTAGTCACCAAAGGCACTATTGTCCTACTCTGTTTGTATTTATACAGACTCGCCAATTTAGGAAAGGGGGTTATCAGTGCTTCCCTCAATCAGGACATTTACACAGAAGGCTTTTCCTCAGTTGCTCAAATGTATTGTAGCCATTAGCACAACAAAGGCGAGGCATTGAAAGCAAATCCAGGAGTGTACAGTCAACTCTGGAATCCCTTATTAAACACAAATGCAAAGATACTAGGGTACTAAGAAATTCTGATCCTTTTGTACTCTTTTTCAGGATGGGTTGAGGTGTACCTCTCTCGTGAGGCCTTCACCAGGACAGTTGTAAAGTGGTTGATAAGGGATTTCATGGTCTAGCTTGGAGTCCCTGTGTGTATAAGTAGCAACATGGGGACCCATTTATCTGAGCATATCATGAAGGATCTGTGCATAGCACTCCAAATAGAGAAGGAATTGCACTGCTCTGACCACCCCAATCAGCCGAGGTGGTTGTAAGCTTCCATGGAACTATAAACAAACAAGTTGGCTTAAGTGTGTGCTAAAACAAACCTCAAGTGCCAGGTACCTTACCACTGGAACCTTTTGCTAATCAAGGTACGATTAATAGAAAAACCTGGTTTACATCCTCATGAAGCATCTTCCCTCACCACCAATGAATGTATCTTATGTAAAAAGTCATTTGACTGATTACATAATGCTGGACTGCTACAAGAAACTCTGAACCTGCATTAAGTCTATCAACTCACAGTTAAAATAAGACTTACCAAGGGAGCCACAGGAGTTGTGCCATTCACTGGAACTGGGCAATTTCGTATATATACAGGCTCACTATGTTATTGTGCCTACATTGAAAGGGGCCCTATTTATTATTGTTAAAACACCAGGGCCTCATTACAAGTAACCGGTCTTGACAAAATGCCTGTAAAATGGCCGGTACTTCCTTTTTCTGGATCGGGTTACTCTGAGTCTGCCGGTAGGGGCAGTGGACAACCGGCAGACCTGACCAGCTGGTAGTTCAGGCCCCTACCGGCATATAATTCACTGAAGCACAGGCATGAATTTACCATTCTGCCACTGCCTGTAATATCCACAGGTATCCACTTGTGTATTGAACAGTGCCAACCATGACCATTAAGTGTTTTTTGGCCGGTCAGCACAATAACATAATGGAGAGGTGGTGTGGGAAGGTTTGTGATATCACAAGGGGTGTTGATGTGATTTTGTTCTGAGAAATGTTTTATCCAATGGAAGCCACCTAATGTAAGGAACACTATAGGGGTCTGACGTATTTCCACCAATCAGTTCTCTTGCAAATGTAACTAAAATTTGGGATGGTCATTTTGTAATTTGTGTATAAAAAGCTAATTTCATTCGGTTCATTTCCACAGGACTGTCTGAACCATGTCTCCCAGTTGTTTGGGTCCACTAGCTCTGCATTACTTCTTGCCTGGTGTATGTGGATTACTTTTCTTTACTGGGATTACTTTTGATGTAGGACCCCTGATACATTATGAGGCATGACACATTTTGTGTTGACGGCTAATATTTTGTACTGTTTATCTTTCAGCATTGTGTGAGAAACCTGGGAAGTTCTCACGTCTACTCCCCCCTTGGATCCTCTATGCAGGTGGCCAGGGAAGGGCCATCGCTTTTGGATCCCAATCCTGGAGGTGAACAAGTGAGGGAGGAACAACTGGGTAGAGGGTCGTTGGGGATTGGATGTGATATGCACCTAGGTGAGATACAGCATTCCACATGTTCCTTTAAGGAAGAAACCCCTATCGCAGAGGTAGCTATGGGATATTGTTCCCCTTGCTCCCTTGTCTAGAAGAGAGAAACAGGAGATATTATTCACCCCGACATACGAGAAAGAGGAGATGAAGAATTGGAAATGACGTATCTTGGGATAGAACACAGTATCCCCCTTATCCTCATAACAACTCGCCTAACATCTCCCCAACCCTTTTTGGTCATTATAAGGCAGTTCCCACTTATTCCCCTCTTGGGGTATCTAATAGTGCTGATATTAGGAAAGAACAAATAGGAATTATGAATATTACACACACTTCACACTCCAGTACTGATATGAGGAAGAAACACTTGAGAATTAGGAACATTAAACAATTTCCCCACTACTGAGACGAAGAATCAGTAACTGAGAGTAATAGACACCAGTTACTCTCACCACACTGGTACTGGGGTGAAGAAGATGAAGAAAGGTCAGGAATGACCCTATAATCAGAAGCAGGCAGCCTTAATTAATAAAGAACATCTTTAGCCCATTACAGGACCACAGGTGTAGAAGAGGTGGACCTTAGAGGCACAGAGAGAGAGAAACAGGGGAGCACAGCAGAAGGAGCAGTGCGAGAAGCCAAGACTCTGATACACTGAAATGCCACTCCAGAGTACAGGAGTCCTGCTGGTGGGACTCTGCAGGGAGGAGGCTCCCCAAAAGGGAAGGCGGTCAACAAAAGCTGTTGAGAAGAAGAGGCAAAGCTGTGCACGAGAGCCAGAGAGGGCTGGATAAAGCATCCAACAAACAGCATTTCCTGTCAGAAAGGAGTTGCCAACTCAGGGACACCAGAAACACCTGGGTGCTCCAAGGGAACATGCATAACATAGTGGGCTCTGAAAACTGGCAAAGTTCATATTATCGAATACCAAACTGAACAAAAATAAGCAAAGTTACCCTTAATGAATATTGAAATTAACAAAACTGGCAAAGTCGCACTATTGAATACCGAATTGAATGAAATGTGCACAGATGCCCCATTGAACACTCAATCAACTGAAACCAGCAAAGTTGCATTTTTCGAACACTGAAACGAATGTGACCTGAATGAAACCAGCAAGCTTATGTTTATTGAATATTGAACTGAATGAAAGAGGCTAAATTGCCCTTATTGAAAATCAAATTTAATGAAACTGGCAACTTTACACTTATTGAACAATGAATTGACTAAAACGCAGTAAAGATATATTTATTGAATACCAAATTTTATGAGATATGTAAAACTTCCACCTATTGAATGTCAAAGTGAAAGGGAAGACAAAGGCTATCCATGTTGGAACATTGAGTGAGAGGAAACAGCACAACTGCTAATATTACCTAATGAACTGAAAGAAAATGGGAAACTACATTGAATAACAGACTCTGAGTGCAAAGTTTGAGTCCAACGGGAGAAACCACTGGAGTCTAAGTCGAGAAACCACTTGTTGTGCAGAATATTGAAATACTCAAGGAAACCTGGAAGTTCCTGGTTGTGTGACCTGTAATGGTTGGATCATGCGATCCAACAACTACGCCCAGACCAGATAACCCTATATGCCAACAAGGAAGTTTGCTGTTGTGTTGAAAAGGAAAGCTATCATTTGAGCATACAAGGTTTGGTGAAGAGAGCCTTGAACTCTAAAGAATTGTTGAAACATCGACTAAAGAACAAAGCCTCAAGATACTTCTTTTTGTGTCATTCTTGAATATTGAACATGGGGAAGGGAATCCAGAGATGTGTTGCCCTGGAACTAAATTGAACTTGGGGAATGGCAGCCTGACCTGTATAAAAGTATGGAAGTTTCATATATTAAGTCCACAAGAAGGTAAAGTGAACATTATAGCGAACTTATTGACATTTAGGGAAAAGAAGCTTAAGAATAAGCTTGAGCTGGAAATATGTCAGAACTTTATGTTTGGAACATTGTTTAGTTTATGGTTGACATCCCCACACATTGTTTTGTTATTAGTTGTGAGGGCCAGCATAGATTTTGGACACAGACAGACTTTTCAGTTGACACAGATCTCACTTAGTTTCTTTAGATAGGGAGATCCCACCTTAGTATAGAGTAAGTTATGCCCTAATCCATATTGACCTATTTCTTTAATAAAAACATTTGTTATATCTTTAATCTTTTGTCTGTGTCTCCTTCAATGATGTCAGCCTCACAATTGATTGAACAGAACGACTCGGGGCTTTGGAACAAAGGTACTAGATTGGAACACTGATGCTATCTCACACTGTTTACTCTTGCTGTCAATCTGAGCAATGTCATCACTACAGCAGAGGTCAGGTGTTGGCAATGATTGGAGGAAGTATTACATAATATCCTGGCAGGGAGGGACCTGTGAATGTCTTGGGTCATGGGGCTGTGGAGTAGAATATCTATTGTGTTTCATTCTGCCTGCAGCTGAATGTAAAGAAGAACAGGTTTGACCTCCAGGCATTGCTCTCCCAAATTTCAAATCCAGTGAAGATGGTCAGAATGCAATCTATTCTACCGCAGTTAAGTCACAAACATCTCAATGGGTTACCCAAAGAGTTCTTAAATGGAACAGTCAAATTCGGGTGGGTCTGTGTTGCCCAGTTGAATGTATACAAATTTACTTTTTTATTTTATTGGTTTCAATACAAACCTTTAAAATATTACAAATCACTAATCACATCACATCATAATACATTACACATCTCATATTCCTGCTTATACATACTCAGGGCCCAATCCTTAAATATGTTACAAGATTTAGTCTCGTGTCATCATGATCCATGAGGCCTCAGAGATTTCTACGCCCAATCACAGGCATAATCCCTTTGATATTTATCGTTCCTTATGACTAAACTGACACTGATTTTAACCTGGTTTCAATCTCTGCTAACTGTAATGTCCAATTGATCATAAAATGAAGGTCAATTATGACAAATACGCGTGGGGAAACCCCCTGCAATCCCCCACTCAATCCAAAACCCCTCACAACCTCCTACCCAATCCCAATTATTTATTACCCCAAACCCACCTCACATATATATGTAAAAGTAAAATAAAGGTAAAGGTCAATTGTGCAGATGGTCAATTAGGACCAGTATTATTAGGTCAATAGGGCAAAAGGTCAATTGTAAAAGGTCAATTTGGGTAATACCGCCCAGTAATGAGCAATTGTGCATGCTACAATGCTAATACTTTGTGTTTTTCATAACATGCAAGATATTATGCAAGGTTGATAAAGTAAAACGATGGTGAGGTACTAGTAACTTTTGGAGAGATTTACCTAATAATGTCTGTGATCAGGACACATGCCTTAGGATCTAACTAGCTGGAAGAAGACATGGTGGCTTCCCCTGTTTTTGGACATTGACTGTGACATATATAATAGACAATGAAATGGGTCCTTACTGTTTCCCGGTGACAAAGCTGTCAACAGAAAAGTAGAATACCACCAGAAGGGCTGTCTTTGACAAGTTTTGTTTATATTGCATGCATATTCATTGCATGATGTGTATTGGAGTGCTACCCAGTTTTCTGTCTCCTATTTTATGAGTTCAACAACATTGCACCATGTTATCACTGTAACAAGTCAGGAGCTGTTGTATGGAGAAATAACTAGTGTAGATATAAGAGGACACCAGTAGTTGATACTTAAAGCCATTCTTGGCACTATCACCTTTTCATTGCCTTTGTCTGCCTTGTGGGGCACAGCCATTCATCTAGCACAACATCAAGCATTTTATATCATAACACAAAATAAATGGGGTGCAGAAGAGCGGTTGAGAAATGCAACAACATTTGCACTTGCCGTTTGGGGTTTATGCAAGGGCCAATCACTTGAAAACTGATTGAGTTGATTAGAAAAGGCAATCAGCCTTATAACAGGAGTGCAACTGATGGACATCGATTCTAATGTCATGGAGCCGCTGAGCACCATTTTGTGCATTAGAAAAATCAATTGGCCTTACGACTGAGGTGCAACTGAGGAACTTTGAGGCTTAGGTCAGTGAACTGCGAGTTGTTTCTTTACTGAGCACCATCACCGAGGACCTGATGATTTGCCTGATCTCGAATTTCACAGCAGTTGGTGAAGAAATGGAATGTAACGCTGCTTTTTTTTGGGGGGGGGTCCAGGATTTTTTCAATAAACAGTTGATATGGATTGTGGAGGGTTAGAAGAAGGACATGGACTCAAGTTGGGCATGTTTACTTATTGTATTTAAATGATAAAGATAAAGGCCTAACTCTCCCTTCACTGTAGATGCCATATGTAGTCAAGAAGTCAATAATGGAAATGTTCTCTGTCCAAACCTGGCTCTATATACCCGTACCACTGATAACCGATAACTAAACTGAGCAAGACAAATGTTATGTGGCCCCCCTTTGCCTCTTTGTCTTGTGGCTTATTCTCAGGGTTTCTTCTTTTAACAATGTTTTTGCAAATAAAAATGTCTTTCTCAATGGGTCTCTTTAGGGTGATCTCTTGAAATAAGACTGTCGGCTCTGATCTATGAGCTCCTGTAACTCTTTACAACAGTGACTTTATCTTAGGCTGCAATTCACATTACTCTTGTCCTTAATGTTTTCCACATTTACTCTCCACCTTCTTCCTCTTATTGTATATGGTTCGCGCTATTGATAAAAACTGATTTCTCGCTTGCATCAGTCCAGTTTGGTTTCTTGCTTGCCCCTGGTGCGGCATGCTTCTTGGCTGCCACCTTCACTGTACAGCAGTCACTGGGAGCATGTGTCACTCTCAGCCCTGCCGGTCTTTGCATTGTTGCATGGGTGTCCGGACCACCACGGGATGTCTGTGGTCTTGCTACCACTTTGGATGCTTCTTGCTCGTCCACTCAGATAACGGCTTCCCCACTGTCCACCTCTCCAGCCTACCGGCATCTCTGATGGTGCTACTCTGCTTCCCAAAGGGCTTCGGGCTCCGTGGCCTTGCTTGGCTTCACCTCTCCGAGGTGCTTTGATGCAAGAGGGCTTGCTCTGCAAACCTTTCTTTCTTCTCTTTTCGGGCATCCTCATCCTACTTTCATAGTGCTTTGTTCTTAAATAGGTTTGCCCGTCTTCATCCCACTGCTGGTTGTAGCCAGCATTGTCTGCATCAAAATAGGAGTAAGAGGCATTGTTGTTGATATGAGGCAGTCCCATTCTGGCAGAAACCATGTCTTCCAAAGGGAATTCCCCTTGGTAATGGGAGTTTGTGTCCTCTAAGGGGGAGTACTCCCAGTGCGGCCCCACTTACCAAGACCCCTAGGGAGGGGTCCCTCCCTAGCTTCACAGGGGGTGGCTACCCCTTGGAGAGAATGGACAAATACTCTGTATTCATCACATCATTCATCATTCATCAGGATATGCAACACCAGGGGCCTCATTACAAGTTTGGCAGTAGCCTTGCCGGTAAAACCGGCAGGCTGCTGCCAAACTTTATAGTGCCTGCAAATGGGCAATTACCGGCTCATTACGGCCCTGCCAGACCCGGCAATTGCCCATTTGCGGGCACCGGAATGAAATCCTCCCCATTCCCATCTGAGCTGCATCAGGCTCAATGGGAATGGAGGGTCGGATGCACCGGCACCATTCAGAATGGTGCCGGTGCATCTGACATGCTGTTCTCGCGAGTGCCGGTACACCCACCAGGTCAGACCTGGCGGGAGAGAAGGCACCCACAAGCAGAACTCGTAGTTTGCAAGTCCGGTAACAACAGTACCGGCAAGCTTACCGGTACAGTTGTTACCGGACCGGCACACTTATAATGAAGCCACAGGTCTTTCGAAGAGAGCTGAGAAAATAGAAGAGGACCCAAAAAGTGGGGCCCTCCCGTCCCCTGCACACTGTTTACTGATGCCACATAGGGCCTTCAAATATATGGATATAGATATATAACAGCAGTTTGTTAGTTGAGCATATAACAATTTATTTGGCAAAGAGGAAAACAAAATTTGCCAAAAGGCACATTCTGTTGTACAAAGTAATTCGTGACGTTTAACATATTAAAACAAATTGCGAAGAAGCAATAAATGATGGAGAGGTGATGCTGTCCAATTGTGGAGTGGCCGACGCGTTTCGAGGGTAACCTCTTCTTCATAAGGGCCCAATTGAACTGTTGACAACATTTCAAGGAGACAAAAAGTAAAATCTTTTATTTTATTTCCATAACAGTCAAGGACTGACTGACAAGCTGTACATAACTCGGGATGCTAGCGAGATGGTGAAGAGCAGAATACTGGAGATCTAGTATGGTGAAAAGAGTGAACTAACAGATCAAAGAGAAACACTCTATACTAATAGCTAAACACATAACAAAGGAGATGTATTGTGTGAGATCCACCTACATGGTGGGATCTAGAAAATGGCGTGATGAAGAGTCAGACAGATCGAGATAAGCCAAAAGCGGTAGTGGGTTCTAAATAGCAAGGACCACCCTTGAATAGTGAAAAAGCTGAGTCAATATGGGGAGCGTGTTTAAGAAAAAACCATACCCCTCCTGTGGACGGAGAAAGAATAACTCCGAAAGAGCGCTACTGAATAAAATAAATAATACTTAAAATAAACCGGAATTGGTTTTAAAGAATGCACTCACTCGAGTTGCGGGACGAGTAGCCAAGGCAACAGGGGCATCCGTGTGGTCAACAAGTATTCGAAACAATTATACGATGCAGGGCATCTGCAAAGAGACACGTACTGCTGGCACCTAAGTGGGGACATATACATTTCTGTTATACTGGAGAGAAATAAACCTGGGGTCTCCCAACCGGGCAAAGGGACCCAAGTAGCGGTAGCTTACCTGTACAGTGCGGGGAACACTGTTAGTGGAAACTGAAACCGGCAGGCAGTGGCTCCGCGCGGTCGTAACCTAGGGAACGAGCTGTGCTGGGGACACGCCGTCAGACGTAGAAAGGAAACTAAATAATAAACATAGAAAAGGGCATAGAAGCCGGTGAGTGAGGAATATGGAGGCCATCATGCAATGGCGCATAGTGCAAGCGTACTCATAGGGACTGACCAGAGATCAGGATAAATAAGAAAAGTAGAGTTAATATGTTCCATAATGAAACATAAGAATTCTGGTGTTCACCATCGCAACGCATTTTATAATTTTGGTTCTAATGGAACAGAAATTTGTGAATAGTACAATAATCGTTACAGTCATGATAGATAACACAAATGGTACATGCAGTTTACTCTTAATAGTCCAAAACAAATCATGTAGAGTCATGAGGCTACTCATTATATAGTGAGACAAGTATAATTCACTGACAAGGGGATAAAAGATTGCGATGTAGCCTATTACTCATACAAGGTTCGAACGAATGGAGAGATGGTTCAATTGGTCATTCGTGAACAGGTGCAAACATTTAAGTGAATATAGGCAAGTCAAACATAGGAAAATACAGTTCCCTTGAAGAAAACATCAAAGTCACAACACTTGTAATGACAAAGAAAAAAAATTTTTTTTAAAGTCCGGGATACTGACACTTGTGTATAGTAGTTGGCGATGTAACATGTGAGTTTCACAATTCACTATAGAAAGCAACTCAAAGAGAATTCATCATTCAGACCCTTAGGTTGCAAAGTGTCAAGTGTGTGGATCCAGTACTTCTCTCGCTGTGACAACAGGGATTGGTAATTGCCACCTCTGTGTGGACGTTTGACAATTTCTATGACTTGAAATTTAATTTGTGCAATCGTATGTTGGAATTCGATGAAGTGCCTTGCCACTGGGGATCTGAGATTCTTACATCTGATGGTGGATTTGTGTTCTGACCATCTTTCTTTGACGGGTCTTGTGGTTTGTCCTATGTATAATTTACCACAGGGACATTTCAATGAGTAGATGACACCTGATGATACTTGTACTGAGTACCATAAAGAAGGGTACCTTTCCCTGCTTGAATTGTACGAACTGTAACAATGTTATAAAAGGTGAAACGATATCTCACCCACAAACTGGGAAGAAATTCAAAATCAGAGACTTTTCCACCTGCCTCTCCGCAGGTGTCATCTACTCATTGAAATGTCCCTGTGGTAAATTATACATAGGACAAACCACAAGACCCGTCAAAGAAAGATGGTCAGAACACAAATCCACCATCAGATGTAAGAATCTCAGATCCCCAGTGGCAAGGCACTTCATCGAATTCCAACATACGATTGCACAAATTAAATTTCAAGTCATAGAAATTGTCAAACGTCCACACAGAGGTGGCAATTACCAATCCCTGTTGTCACAGCGAGAGAAGTACTGGATCCACACACTTGACACTTTGCAACCTAAGGGTCTGAATGATGAATTCTCTTTGAGTTGCTTTCTATAGTGAATTGTGAAACTCACATGTTACATCGCCAACTACTATACACAAGTGTCAGTATCCCGGACTTTAAAAAAAATTTTTTTTCTTTGTCATTACAAGTGTTGTGACTTTGATGTTTTCTTCAAGGGAACTGTATTTTCCTATGTTTGACTTGCCTATATTCACTTAAATGTTTGCACCTGTTCACGAATGACCAATTGAACCATCTCTCCATTCGTTCGAACCTTGTATGAGTAATAGGCTACATCGCAATCTTTTATCCCCTTGTCAGTGAATTATACTTGTCTCACTATATAATGAGTAGCCTCATGACTCTACATGATTTGTTTTGGACTATTAAGAGTAAACTGCATGTACCATTTGTGTTATCTATCATGACTGTAACGATTATTGTACTATTCACAAATTTCTGTTCCATTAGAACCAAAATTATAAAATGCGTTGCGATGGTGAACACCAGAATTCTTATGTTTCATTATGGAACATATTAACTCTACTTTTCTTATTTATCCTGATCTCTGGTCAGTCCCTATGAGTACGCTTGCACTATGCGCCATTGCATGATGGCCTCCATATTCCTCACTCACCGGCTTCTATGCCCTTTTCTATGTTTATTATTTAGTTTCCTTTCTACGTCTGACGGCGTGTCCCCAGCACAGCTCGTTCCCTAGGTTACGACCGCGCGGAGCCACTGCCTGCCGGTTTCAGTTTCCACTAACAGTGTTCCCCGCACTGTACAGGTAAGCTACCGCTACTTGGGTCCCTTTGCCCGGTTGGGAGACCCCAGGTTTATTTCTCTCCAGTATAACAGAAATGTATATGTCCCCACTTAGGTGCCAGCAGTACGTGTCTCTTTGCAGATGCCCTGCATCGTATAATTGTTTCGAATACTTGTTGACCACACGGATGCCCCTGTTGCCTTGGCTACTCGTCCCGCAACTCGAGTGAGTGCATTCTTTAAAACCAATTCCGGTTTATTTGAAGTATTATTTATTTTATTCAGTAGCGCTCTTTCGGAGTTATTCTTTCTCCGTCCACAGGAGGGGTATGGTTTTTTCTTAAACACGCTCCCCATATTGACTCAGCTTTTTCACTATTCAAGGGTGGTCCTTGCTATTTAGAACCCACTACCGCTTTTGGCTTATCTCGATCTGTCTGACTCTTCATCACGCCATTTTCTAGATCCCACCATGTAGGTGGATCTCACACAATACATCTCCTTTGTTATGTGTTTAGCTATTAGTATAGAGTGTTTCTCTTTGATCTGTTAGTTCACTCTTTTCACCATACTAGATCTCCAGTATTCTGCTCTTCACCATCTCGCTAGCATCCCGAGTTATGTACAGCTTGTCAGTCAGTCCTTGACTGTTATGGAAATAAAATAAAAGATTTTACTTTTTGTCTCCTTGAAATGTTGTCAACAGTTCAATTGGGCCCTTATGAAGAAGAGGTTACCCTCGAAACGCGTCGGCCACTCCACAATTGGACAGCATCACCTCTCCATCATTTATTGCTTCTTCGCAATTTGTTTTAATATGTTAAACGTCACGAATTACTTTGTACAACAGAATGTGCCTTTTGGCAAATTTTGTTTTCCTCTTTGCCAAATAAATTGTTATATGCTCAACTAACAAACTGCTGTTATATATCTATATCCATATATTTGAAGGCCCTATGTGGCATCAGTAAACAGTGTGCAGGGGACGGGAGGGCCCCACTTTTTGGGTCCTCTTCTATTTTCTCTTTTCTGATTTAGGCTTTGTGCCAAGGCCTTTTTTCCTCCCCCGCACCTTTAAATTCTTAAACCAGCTCTTCTGTACATATAATGATGATTTGAATTTCTATATCAATTGTTACCAGGTGTGCACCACTGTCAGCATTTTTGCTTTCGAAGAGAGCTCACAGAGGAGTCTGTAATTATTCATGAACTATGGAAAATGTGTCTGCATTGGAAATACTAGAGCTGGAACTATTAGTGAGCTCATTGCTTCTTTTAAGCTTATGAATCATTCAGAGGAATTTTGTCTCCTACCAAATTAATACCACACTTGAGCAGGGTGTCTCTGAGATCAGAGATGTGTAGCAGATAAAAACATTTGGAGAGCCCAACTGATTTGTGCTCTGTGCCCTAAAGATAACATTGGATGTCTGGTTAGGTAATTGATTGTCAATCATGGTCCTTTATAACCACTATTATAATGGTTCTTTTATAACGTGCTTAATACCACTGAGTGGGGGATCAGGATTCATACCTGTGTTGCGCTGCATTTTCTTGCTTCTAAGACAAACGCGTTGCCCCTGAGCTATCTTTCCTGAGCTTGGAACACCTTCTAACTGAAGTGTGCCAAAATAAGGGAACAAAAGGAAACCAGGTGAGATAGTAGCAGTAGATGGATAGGATTTGTTGTGAGGGTTATGTTACTGGTGTTCCTTACAGGAAAAATAGTTGTTTAGTGCCAATGAGAGTTGTATTTTGGGTTAGTGATACTCCCCTCTGAGAGATTTACTTAACACTAAATAAATGCACTATGACACTCAACATCTATGGTCCGGCTGAAAGGAAACATTTGCCTATGAAATCGTCCATGAGTTGTGCCTTTGAAATACCATTTAACTGCTCAAACCTTTGCCACATTGTTCCTTGAATTTAATCAGCATTTTAGCCGAGGTACTCCAGACATCCGGTAAAGATAGACAGACATACACATTAAACTATTTATGACCTCAAAAGGAAAACATTTGAAACTGCATACCGGTCTTCCACCGTGAGCATTGCTTCTGATATCCTACATGTCTCAACAGAAGGCTCAAAGATAAACCATTTCTTTCTTTAGGCGCTACCATAATGTTAATTGAAATATTAGTGATTACTCTGGTTTAGTGCTGTGCAGTCATTCTGCTAATAAAGGTCAGATCACTTATATACTGCTATTAGAGAGCCTGAAACCCCAGAAAACAGAATTTTCTATTGCCATGATGAAAATGATGTTAATAAAGAGTTGGAACTTGAAACAGCTGGGTGATAATAAATGTGAAGTCACTGTAACGAGGGATTAATAAAGGTCAGCCTGCATTGACCTGGTTCCCATATAATAAAGTCCTTGTAACGGGGCATGAAATTGTATTGAAATAAAGATGGTTGTGCACAAACTGCAAATGGGGGGATTGTGGGATTATAAAATCTTTCCTTCTTTTTATGTTTTGTCTTTAGCATTGTCCATTGCCATAGAAAGGACTGTAGCTCTAACAGCCATTATTATGAGGCCACAGCCATTAGGGCTGATGGTACTGTGGTAAATGACTAATTGTATTTGTATTTAATGGGTTCATTGGTGAATGACTAGACTGGGTTTAGTAAGGAATCCCAAGGGAGGATGCCAATAGCAGGGCAAAATGGCACAAAATTCAATGACTACTACATCATTAGCACATGCTTTCATGAAACTGGTGCAATCAGGAATGTGTCTGTTTCAGCTTTCATGCAACCTTTGCCCTAGCCAGGTCCAGCAGCCCAGAATATATATCTGGACATAGCCGAGAAATTACACTTTCTATGTGCTGAGTGATAAGCATTGTATAAGACACTAGCAGAAGTACCCATTTTCCGAATGGGTTTTGTAGACAGACATGATCAAATTTATCCTGTA
Source organism: Ambystoma mexicanum (assembly GCF_040938575.1). Taxonomy (NCBI): domain Eukaryota; kingdom Metazoa; phylum Chordata; class Amphibia; order Caudata; family Ambystomatidae; genus Ambystoma; species Ambystoma mexicanum. Next base: position 472,595,920 of record NC_090928.1, on the reverse strand, counting down.
GGTCGCTGTTCCGATTCGCTTATCGCTTGATGTGCTTTGCACCCTGAAATGAACTGCACTGAGACTGGGTGTGTGTGGCTGGCTGACATACCCGGAGAAGACGTTGGGGGGGCAGGCGAGAGTTGGTGTGTTGCTGCATACTGGGACCTTCTGTGCTCTCTCCCCACCTGCCGTCTCACCCAGGCATGGCACAGTTAGTTGCAATACATTGCGGTGTAAATATCTTGGAAACCATGCTTCCTAGGGCCTGGACCTCAGGTTTTGTTCCTCATGTCGGGACCGGTCCTCCTACGACCACATTAATGTTTAACTGATTTCAGGCAACCCTCTCATCTTTTAAGGTGCTGAGATAAAGGGAAAGCGGTACGGAGTGCAAATGGCATGCAGCTAGTAATGTCTGGAGGATCGTGACATACCTGTGCAAAATTTGGTGCAGATTGGTGAAACAGTGGGGAATTGTATAAGGAACAACGCTTCACCAATCCACAAACCCACAAACAAATTTTGCCTTGTGCTGAAATCGGGGAAATATGGTGGGGTTTCCAAATGTCATGCAGCCAGTAATGTCCGGAGGGTCCTAACAGGTAACTATGCAAAATGTGGTGCAGATTGGTGAAACAGTGTGGAATTGTGTACGAAACAGTGCTTCGCCAAGCCACACACCCACAAACACATTTTGGGGGTCATTCTGCGGTTGGAGGTAAGGGAAAAACGATACCGGTAAAGGATTACCAGCATCGCGTACCGCTACGGGCTATTCTGACCAACCAGACCGCTATTTACGGCATTGTTAAGTACTATGCCGTAAATAGCGGTCTGGGCACGCACGCGCAACACTCCATGTCGTCATTAGTGGCATGCTGTAAACCGGAGCTGATCTCAAGTAATGCGGACGTGTAAATAACGGCCTCCTGAAGGCTGAAAAAGAGCTTCTGGGATGGTGTAAATGCCAGCATCTCTGAGAAGGTGTAAAGAACCCGGAGAAGTGTTTAGAAGTGCCACAGGTGAACACAATCAACACAGGTGGAGGCAATGGAGTGAGGGCCAGTACAAAAGGAGCACACCCACACACCACACCCCCTCCCACACCAAGATGATACCAATAGTAGTAGCATTACTGGAGCTGGAGGCCCTGCTTGCAAGGCCTCAACAACAACAACAACAACAACAACAACAGCCCCCACCACAGAGGAGACACAGGAGGAGAAGGAAGGTGAGACAGGCCCAGCATGCCCCACCAGTGCAGCCACCGTTACCATGCCAGCAGCCCCCAATCCCTCGCATCAGAGCCACCCCCTTCAACCTAACACCTGAGCAGATCCACACCCTGTACCGGCTTTACCGTGACACCATCACCACCGTAGTGGACCTGATACACAATGACATAGTGAGCCTCATAGAAATATGCACCACCATCCCCCCTCTACTGAAGGTAGTTTTTGTGCTGCACTTCCTTGCCACAGGCACCTACCAGCACACAGTGGGGCACATGCATGGCATATCACAACCCTTATTTTCCCAGATACTGAACCAAGTGCTGGATGCCCTGCTCAAGCACACAAGGGACTGCATATCCCTACCACGGACTCCCCAGGAGATATTCAATACAAAAGTTGCCTTCCATTTACTGACAGGCATGCCAAATTGTGTAGGTGCCCTTGACTGCACCCACGTGGAGTTGGTAGTCGCGCATACCATGGAGATGGTGTATCGCAACCGCAAGCAATACCACTCCATCAATGTGCAGATGGTATGCAACACCAGAAAAATCCTCACACTTTGCTGTGCCTGATATCCAGGATCAACTCATGACTCTTTGGTCCTGCGGAACTCCATGCTACCACGCTTCATGGAGTGACATGCTGGACGACATGCCTGGCTGCTTGGTGAGTTGCCTGACTGGCCCATGGCAGTGCATCGGGGTTGTGAGGAGGGTGGCTGCATACTCCACCTGGGTGGGAAGGGGGGGATGCATACTCCACCTGGGTGGGAAGGGGGGGTGCATACTCCACCTGGGTGGCAATGTTGACATCAGTGCCCGATGTGCACATCGCCAAACACTGTGCCCCAAAGCAACTGAAACGGCACATGACAACCAAATTCCATAGTGATGAAGTAAGTCTTACACCTATCACTACATGACTAACAGTTAACCAGCCCACATCCCACAACACATGCATCACTCATCGGCGGCCCACACACACCGTAAGGCCATCATGCACTATGCACTGCATATGCACTATGTTGCTGTATCCAGCATATCACCACACATGACAGTCATCCCTGGGAGTGCATTGAATTGAGCCAACCAGGGATACCACAGTGTGTCCCTGGTTCCGGACACCCATAGGAGCGCTGCAAGTCACCATGGAACTGATCGGTGCAGAATGATGAATATGGTACTGACTACAGCCAACACTCTCTACTACGAAATCTCACAGGACACGACACATGAATGATTTTACTCCAACACTGCTGCATGTATATACGATGCACGTGCAACAAGATGTCAGTGCACACCATGACCCATCTTGAAGATGCAACCCACTCCATCAGTCCATTGCACAGGACACATAGCGTGGCCAGAAATGGTGCAAATGCATCCAGGGACATGTGCGTGTGGGCAGAAATTACCTGCTGCCATGTGAGACTAGTACAGTTGTCCACCATGAATGTGCGAACACTTACCTTCATTCCCATCTCATGCAGGTGATGGTGGCTATCCCTTGAAGCCGTGGCTCATGACCCTTGTCCGAAACCCACAGAACAGGCACGAGGCGGACTACAATTGTTCCCATACCTGTACACGTGTGGTGATTGAGCAGTCCTTTGGCCTGTTGAAGGCACGATTTCGCTGCCTCAGCCGGTCAGGTGGGGCACTCCTCTACAGCCATGAGATGGTGTCCAAGATCACCATGGCATGTGTAATTCTGCACAATATGTGCATCCGTTGGAACGTGCCCCTGACCCCTGACATGGAACTGCTACCACCAGATGATGATGAAGGGGAGAAGGAAGATGGGGCAGGACATCATCAGTGTGCCGATGCACAGGAGGGACGTGCCGTGCGCCAGTCATTGATTGGAAAATATTTCTGACACACAAGTCAGCAGAGGGTGTCATAATCTGAGGACATAGGGCACTGGGTGTGGGGATACATGTACACTATGCACTTTTATATATTAAATGACACATGCGCATAGATGAATGTCTACTCTGCTTTTTCTTTGCAACACAACCAGTGTATTAAAAGTGAAAATGTCTAAGTGAAAAACAAACCCTCCACCACCCTCACCCCCCTCCCCCTCACCCCCAACTCCCCCACACACCCTCACCACCCTCCCCTCACCCCCCAACCCCCCACACACCCTTACCCCCCTCCCCCTCACCCCCCAACTCCCCCACACACCCTCACCCCCCTTCCCCTCCCCCCACAACTCCCCAACACTAGTCCCATAGGGTCCACGTAGCCCACATGTGGCTGGCAGTAAAGTCACCCTGCGCTCCCAGAGCCAGGGGGAGGCATGTCCCAGTGACACTGGGCACGGAGTGACCGATGGATGGGCTGGTCTGGGTGGAGTTGCTCATTGAAGGGGTGTCCTCATGCTGAGGCTGTTGGGCAGGATGAGCAGCCTCCAGAGCATCAGCTATGCGGCCGAGCACCTCACAGGTCTGGTTGATGCTGTCCGTTATTACCTGGCCCAATGCCCTCAATTCATCACGCCACTCCTACCTGGCCTGCCAATTGTCATGCACAAAACCTGTGATCAGGGCTGTGAGCTGCTCAGCCCGCTGTGCATCTGCGGATGAGGTAGTGGCCCTGCTGGAGATCGGGCTGACTTGTCCTGCCGGCGCTTCCTCAAGGGAACTGGGTACAGGACTGGTATGCCCCTGTGTTGGTCCTTGGTCAGATTGCTCAAGTGTGCCAGTCTCGCCTGAGTCACTAAAGGAGACCTGGGGTTAGAGTAGGCTTCAGGGGTGTGCATGACATCAACTGTGTCGTCCTCTGTCGCTCCACAGATGGAACTGGGGCTGTCCAAACTTCGAGGGGGGCC